>NC_142813.1:5297913-5617913 GCF_049724085.1 Artemia sp. Qi Xiang Cuo | reverse complement strand
CTTTTCCGTCTCTATAGTTGTTAAGGGTAATTGTCCGGGGTAAATTTTCACCGGAATTGAATTGTCTAGAGGATATTTCCGTAGGGAAGGTAATTTGCTCGTGGAGGTTGGGCTAGATTTCATGGCACTATTTAAAAAACAACCGGAAATTAAATAAGAAAAACAGGTCTTTTCAACTGAAAGGAAGGAGCAACATTAAAACTTAAAACGAACGACAATTATTATGTATATAAGGGAAATTGCCCCATCCTCAACACCTCGCTCTTTCGCTAAAGTCTGAACTTTGTTCCAATTCTTTAAGAACAATTCCTGAAACACAAGGATCGTTTAATTAGAAAGATAAGAAGCTTTTTAAAAGTAGTAAAATAAACTTTAGCGCAAAGAGCGAGGCGTTGAGGAGGGGGTATTCTCTTTCATATAAGCTACGTACTAATTTCTCTCCGTTTTAAGTTTTAGTGTTCTCCTTACTTTCAGTTGAAAAAAAAATAGTCGTTTCTATTTAATTCTATTCAAGAGCGAGAAATTGTTATCTTCCATTCTTGGATTGTTGCAATATAAGTTGCTTATTTTAATGATTTATTTAATTTCGTTTTTATTTTCCTTTTCACAATATTTGTGTTTTCTTTATTCTAGGGCCATCGGCAGCTCTTGGAGCACCGATGGGGCAGAACACTTGGAGAAGAACAAACTGCATGTAAAGAAAAGGGTAAGAATTAATTTTGAATCTTCTTTATTCTAATCAAGCCTGAATAATCGTTTCTGGGCCGTAAGTATTTAATCAGTTCACGTATTTCAAATAGAATTCGAGAGTATATTAAATGGCTCTTAAATGAACTAAAAGCTTGGAATAACCTTGATTGATTAGACACAAATTTATCAGTTCAACTAAAAACAAGGTATTTACTAATTATTTCTCTTAACAAGAATAAGTACTCTTTAGACCTTAGGTAAACCTTAATCTCAATAGGGAGAACCCTTGACTGAATTAACCTAGACTGAAAAGAACTTTGAATTTTTAGCTTGACTAATAACACTCCTCTTCCCTTAGCCTCTTAGTATGGAGCCTCTTCGGCTAATTGGCGGTATATAAAGGACTGGGGAGGTAAAAGAACAAGCTAGAGGGGGAATAAACTTCTCCTCTGGATTCAGACTCTATTTTATAAACCTTAGTGAACGAATGTAGGAGGTAAACACGACTGGAGTCCAGGGAACTCCAATTTCTATGCGTGGAAATACTCTGCCTAAGTTCCAAGAAACACTAGCCTGGGAAAAGGGAGTACAACGCCCTGAAAGGTTTCAGTCCCTTGTTGTGAGTTATTCCGCCTTAAACCCCTCTTTATTCAAAGCTCACACTAACAATTTCATGCTTCTAGGAAGGAACTCCCTCGAGTTTTTAAAAAAAGGGCAATCTTAAGATTAATTATTCTTAGATTGAGTTATCCTTCAATAATGTTTGTTTTAGACATACCCGGCCTTCACTAAGAAGAAGGACGAGGAAAAATCATAAGACCCACAACCGAACAAAAGAAATATCTAAGAATGATATTAGGCTATTGAAAAAGTAACTTAAAACGTAGTAACTTAAAATGTAAAAAGTAAATTTAACTTCATTTCAATTTTTACCTGTTTTACGATTTAATTATTCATCTATAGTATTCTGTCAGCTTTACGTTTGTCCCGATCATTTTTTAATTTCTGTTCGTTTGGTTTAAATTTATTATTTGATTGTTGTTTTTTTGGTTGTTTTAAGTTAGAAACATTGTAGGACCTTTTTTTACTCCTCCTAAGGATTAATATGTTTTTTTACTATTCTTTGAAAAACTTCTTTTCTGGACGATTAAATTTTCAATTAATTTTTCAACAAATTTTCAATTAATAGAAAACACCAAAAGAGTCCAAGGAAAAGTTCCTCAGGAGTTTATCCCGGACAAAATTTGTGAGGTCTGTAAGTCATTAAGTTTGCCCATTTTTTACGTATAGCGTTTGTTATTGGGAAGTATACAGACACTTTTCGGGGGTTGGGTGTAAGAAATTTTTCAAAGTACATTAAAAAAAGAGAAAATGAACTTGAACAGAAAATTGAGAGCTTAATTGAAGAAATGAAGCTTTCAGAAAGTGAGAGAACTACTTTAATTTTATCTTTAGAAAGACATCAGACTGAAATCAAATGCCTCAAAGAAGAAAAAGAAGAAAGTGTTGATCATCATGGCTCAATTTTGCCTAAAATAAAACAGGAGTTATACAAATGTCATGATGACAAATTAAATTTGGAGAAGAGAATAGATTAGCTTGTGTCCGAACAAAATAAGAGACAGATATATTGAAAAAAAAAATTTCTGAAAGCCATGGATTGGGAAAGAATAATGCACTAATCCTAAAACAACTTATAGAACTTACTAATATTAAAAAAAAAGAGATTGAAACATCAATGGAACAGTACGTACGCATTAAAATGTACATAACTACCGCAAGATATCGAAAGGAAAAAATCCTCTACCGCTCAATTTTCTGTTCAATCTCATTTTCTCTGTTCAATCTACATTTTTCGCAAAGTGTACTTAACTTGTTTTTAAACATTAGCTTTTCACATTCAAGCAACTTAATATCAGTTCTTAACTTATCTTGAGTGTTTTTATGATTTTTTTTCATTTCTGAGATTTTCTTCTTTCATTATCTTCATTCATTTTTCTGAGATTTTCACTCAGTTCTTCATTATTTTTGTTAATGACTCTTCTTCTCTTTATTATGTTAATTCTAGCTTCTCTTTTTTCAATTTGACCTTTCAGTTTTCCATATTCGTCACTTTCTGAAGGTTCAGGTCATTAGTCAATATCTTTTCCTTTTCTCTTTCTTCTATTTTCTGCTTCAAGAGCTTTTCAACTTTATCTTTCTTCTTTTAAGTTCTTTTTTTAATTGTTCAAGTTCACTGTAAAGAAAATGTTATGAGTTCTTTACTTCTTTAAAAGAAACAACAATGTAAACATACTACATTATTTGTAAGAAAAAGGAGAGATTTTGAAAATCTAATAACATTACACATAACAAAATATTTCTAGTTTCATTAGCTATTTCAATTGGTCTTGATTATTATATGGATTTTATTTTATTGTGTAGTTTAATGTTTTTATAAAATTACACCATACTTTTTAAAATATGTATAATTTTCATTGAACTCAAATTATAATCATACCACTTAACAGGGTTTGAAATGAAGAGGAATTGCACCATTATTACTTAAAATTAAATAAACAAAACAAGTTTTTTTAAACTAAAAGTAAGGAGCGACATTAAAACTTAAAACGAGCAGAAATTATTCTGATAACGAAAGAAGCTGTCCACTCCTCAACGCCCCGCTCTTTACGCTAAAGTTTTTGTTGTTTTAAAAAGTAGAGTTGTTAAAAAAGTTTTAAAAATTATATCTGAGAAAGAATCCTCTTTTTAAAGTTAATTACCTCTTTTGAAAGTTAAAGAAAAACTTTAACGGAACAGCAAGCTAGTGAGGAGAGGCAACCCTCCTCATATACGTAATTAATTAAAAAAAAAACTTTGTCTACAAAATAAGTTTTTCAAAGAAAAGTAAAGAGCTCCATTTAACCAAAAATGAGCAAAAATCAAATAATCTACCAAGCGTGAAACTACCACAAATCAGCATCAATAAACAAATGAAGCCCAAAACAAACAGAAATTATAATAAATAACCGATTATTTTTATAACCTTAATAAGTCAAATAGTATTAACATTTTGATTGCTAAATATCAGTAGGCCTATATGTATATTAAACTGATAATGCACATTATTTTGTATTTTTTTCAGTAGAGTGCAAATTTTGTTCTGGCCTTGGAAAGGCATGGGGGTTTTGAGCCCTACTCATGTTAATTTCTGCTCGTTTTGAGTTTGACTCGGTTATTTTTTGTAATTTCTGTTCGTTTAGTGTTTCATTTATTTATCGATGCTGATTTGTGGTAGTTTCACGCTTGGTAGATTTTGCTCATTTTTGGTTTAATGGAGTTCTTTACTTTTCTTTGAAAAGCTTATTTTGTGGAAAAAGTTTTTTCAGTTAATTTCTCTTCGTTTAATATTAACATTGTTTTTTCGAGAAAAAAGAAAATAATACTTCAAATCTTTTTCGTTTTTTAAGAATTTATACTTCGGCCTTTTATTTGTATGCTGGAGAGAAATTTTCAGCAATTTTTAACATTATATACAATTTTAAAAATCTGGACACAAATAGTAGTGTTTAATTTAGTTTCATACCTCCTCTAGTTGACCTGAAATGGAAAACTTGATACCATTCGCAAAAAAATCTGTTTACTTTCTTTTATAGCTTGGATTCACTTACGTTATCTTGATTTTGTTGAATTTTAAGAGCAGAAGAAGCCCCAAAAGTTTGAATATAATTCCCTCAGCCGTTCTCGGGATATTGCTGAGATACTTTCTTGGAAATTAGCATTAACTCAGTTTATTATGATTTAATTTTAAGACAAGATTTAGTTTTTAAACATAATTGGCAAATGGGAGGATGGGCGTGGGAGGGTGGGAGTGGAAGGGGGATTAGTTGCCCTCCAATCACTTTCGACTACTAAAAGGAGCATCAGACCTTTCTATTTTCAATTGAATAAGCCCTTTTCGAAGTTCCAACGACAACTCGTTTGATACGAAGTGCCCTGGTCTAAACAACAACAACAACAAAAATAATACATTATACCCACATCGATCTTTACTTTAAGAATGTCAAGCCTTCCAATCACTTTCGACTATTACAAAGGGCAATAGACCTCTCAATTTCTTATCGAATGAGCCCCTTTTGAAGTTTTACGACAACTCTATCTATAAAAACCCTTATATGCCCCCAGGGCAGAACTTACAGCCTTTGCCCTTGGGGCTCTGGGGGGTTTGTCGTCCTTAAATATATAATTTCCAGAACTTTCAACTGCGTTGAACAAAATGGCTATCTCTAATCTTTGATTGAATGTTTTTGGGGAAATGGTGGGCGTAAGAGGGGGGTTGATTACTCTCCACTCCCTTCGACTATTAAAAAGGGCAATTTCAATTTCCAATCAAATGAGCTATTTTTGAAATTTCTATAACAACTGTCTATATAAACTTTATATGCCCCCAGGGCATAACTTACAACCCTTGTACTAAGGGCTCTGAGTGGGTTAACATCCTTAAAGACCTACTTTTTTTGTTCAACTACGTTGAACAAAATGGATATCTCAAAATTTTGATTGGATGTGTATGGGAAAATGGTGGGCGTGAGAGGGGAGTTAGTCGCTCTCCAATCACTTTCAACAATTAAAAAAGGTACTAGCCCTTTCAGTTTCCAATTGAATGACCCATTTTGAAGTTTCTACGCTTTCAACAAAAACCTTATATGCCCCCAGGATATAACTTATAACCCTTGCCCTGAGGGCTGTGGGGGGGGGAGGGGTTGTCATCCCTAAAGACCTAATTTATAAAACTTTCAACTACGTTGAATAAAATGGCTATCTAAAATATTGATTGGATGTGTTTGGAGAAAAGATGGGCGTGAGAAGGGGGTTAGTTCCCATCAAATCAATTTCGACTATTAAAAAGGTCACTTGCCCTTTGAATTTCCAATCGAATGAGCCCTTTTTCCAGTTTCTACGACACTGAGTTTTGTTTCATTTTGTATGTAATTTAATTATTCTTTGTATTTGAGAGTTTTATCCTAAATGTATTCAAAATAAACTTATCCCAACGAGAAAAAAACCGGAAATATATTCCTTGTCACCCAACTACCACGGCTATTCTGGCGTCTTGCCCCCCCCCCCCTGGAAAATTTTCTACCGGTGCCCTTGATAGGGGTTTAGAACCCTACTATATAATTTGCTGCTATATAACTATAGTTTCCAATGTACCAATATTTTCCCAAATATAATGCTTGTATTGTAAATCGCCTCGCCCGTATTTGGTTTGTCAGGTTGTTTAGCACCATGAACAAGTGCATGAATATGGATTGATTTTAATTCTTTTTTATAGATCATTGTGACATATTTCACGACAATACATATGGCAAGACTACCAGCTCCAGTCAGCTCCTGTACAATCCTTAATCAAAACTGTTGTTCAAGCCACGTGATGGTAAGTTTTAATTTTTTTATTAAAAAAAAATTCCATCCGTGATGGAATTTTTAACGCATTAACTTTGAATATAACTCTACAATCATACACTGTAGTTAAGTGACATATACCAGTTAGTATAGGCAAGAGTTCGCTCCTTATTATATATACATTTTACTGTAAAATATCATGACTTACATGTAACTTATGTTTTATTAGTCTCCAATAGTACAGTGGTAAGTATCCCTGCGTGTCAGGCGGAAGACCGGGGTTTGATTCCCCGTCGGAGATAATATTTAATATATTAAATTTAAAGCAATATCTCTTAAATTGAAAATTTAAATAGATACTCAGTTTAGCTACCTCATAGCCTAATACAGTAAATTTAATATAAATTAATATAGGCAAAATCTTTCTTTATTATTATTAAAATTTTTTACCAGTGCAAAACCCCTGTCTAATTTCAGAAAGTTGATGAGCATAACTCTTATCCATCTTTTGTCTCACATTTATTCTTAGTTCCTCATACTCAAATAGATAACAGAGGTTGAAAGTATCGACTGATCGGACTCTCTTTTTTACTTCTAGTCGGGTCAGAGGTATATAAGGAGGATTACCACTTACTGGTCTTAATTGAAGAAAATCTCCCAAAAATAAGCAGTTAGCATTACCCATTGGCAAATTAACTGCCATTATTTCTGATACTCTTAAGTGAATGTAGGTTAAAAGAAGAGACGAAACCATACTCATTTCATCAATAATAAAAAGTCGTGTCTCCTTAAGTGTCTTTTTCAAAGTAAGAAGTTTTTCAGTGGAGAGAGGTGTGTATCTTGTGGTGTTTTCCTGATCAATAGCTAAACTTAAACAACTATGCATTGCTAAACCATTTATGCTATGTGCAGCAATACCAGTAGGTGCCATAACTACAACGGGACAATCTTCATTCTTGAACTTGTTGGAAAGTAGTCTTCTCACGACACTGATAACCCTAGATTTTCCTGTACCCCACATCCAGATACTATCAACTTCAAAGATATTGTACCATTGCGCTTGGTAACTGAGTTTAAAATTGTGTCAACAACTCTCTGTTGATCAATATTGAGTGACTCATAATCATTTTTCAACCTGTCTTCGGTGTCACCATTTAAAATCTGTTTGTTTGCGTCTAGCAAATCCTTCATAGCATCTGCTGCTCTGTCAATGACTCCTCGCTGAATTGCATTTTCTGGGTCATCTTCAATGTTTTCATGAGTATTTTCTGCCTTCAGAATTTCTTTTGCACGTTACGGGACCCTTTCTTCAAATTCAATATCGCTTTTCCTCTTAACAACAATTTTTTCGTGGTAAGCTACCATGTTTGGATAGTTTACACTTTCAACACAGCAGGTTTCGTAGCTGCTATTTCCATTGACCACTAGTTCATTTTCATTTCACCAAAGTTTAAACAATTTTAAAAAATCTCCATAGTAAGCATTCTTCTTCTCGTCAGATTCAAATGGGTTTACCTTTCTGTGCTGTATGATATACGGTTTAAAAAGCCTTTTTGTGATGTTGAAGGACCCGTCATCACTTAACCTCATATTATCATCAGAACCATTACGCTCCAGTTCGTACCAAGACAATAGCTGAAAAATACTGATGTCTTCCATATGTTCCGGTCTTTTAGGGTAGATATCAATTACCCAGTTGACAATGTACAAATCACTACTCTGTGGATCGTTTTTAGCAAGCTTTTCAAGCTCCTCATACCTTCTCAGTTTCCTCTTCACCTTGCTGTTTTTCGCGAGGTCAATATATCTCAATTGCCTAGAAATACTATACAATTTAGTACAAAGAAGCCTATCAGCAGCTTCAACTGCCCAACTTGACGGGTTTTTATGGGCTTGAACAAGTATGACATAGTTCGTTGACCAAGACTTTTGCATGCATTATTCTCTTCCTCCCACATTGCTTCTATTTCGACACTCTCTGCTTTATTCATGTAATCGATAATGTAATACGCAATTTAGAGCCCAAATGGCCAATATATTGAACATCAATGTTTGCTTGATTAGTAATTAGTAACGCAGGAGAATAGTCATTTATATAACGCTCGTTATCTCTTCGAAGCAGATGATATATTCTTTTCTTGGCTTTTTACGGTCTGTATCATGAGCCAAGCAGTCAAGGATGTCATATAATTCTGTTCGTTCTTTCGTAGGACGAGGAAAGCCAAACTTACAATACAAACCCATCTTCTTCTTTGTCTCTTATATTTTCTTTGACAGTATTTATTACAGTGGTGCACTTAATGTTCTTTGACTAGTTTGTGAAGAGTTGGACTTGTCAATCTATTTGGTATTTCACAAGTTATAATACTATCAATATATTGAATCACTTCAGATGCTGTTGATTTCCCAATAATAGGAGCATCTTCAATCCACAACACACAGTGTACATGAGGCGCACCTCGTTTCTGATACTCGATGCACCAGAAATGATTCTTAATTTTACCAAACAAAGGATTTGTCTTTGAATAAATTAGCTCATTAAATATAGGTGTCCAATTTTTGTCCAAGTGCATGGAAACTGCAGCTGGATCTAGACACGTCAACTCTGCTGGGGTCATTTTTGCCAAACCAGGTACGTTTTTATGGACAGTCCGTAGATAGTCAATAAATTCAAGGAGTACCACTCAGCAAATGAAACTGTCAGAAACAAAGTCGGTGGACCCAATTGCTCAATCATTGACTTACTTTATAGGAAAGAGATTGAAAATACTGCTGAGATCCTCTGATTTTTGACTGGACAGAAAACAAATTCGCTTCCATCTCTCCATCACGGGAATGAAGCCTGTCCATAAATTGACGAGTATTTTGATTTGGTTTCACAGTTCGCAACAAATGACCGACGCTATTACACATGTGAGATAATTCTTGATATTGGAAGCTGTGAAAAAGAAACTGTTTGTCAAGACGAAACTTAGTATGTCTGTTAAGAAGCCTTGATTTAAAATATTCTGCATTCCTAATCCGAAAAGGTCTTGCCTTGTCACGCAAGCCATATTTGCCTTTCGGGAAAAGATTTGGAAACACTTTTAGATCAATTTCTTCCTGAAATAAGTCTTCGCTTTCACCTGTTAGTTTCTTGATTTGAAATTGGTCAGTAACAAGATCTTTCATTTGCTTAAAATCTTCTGTGAAGTCTTTTGGAAACGCTGAATTGAGCGGCTGGACAGAAAAATATTCAACCAATGTAGGTTTTGCACTTTCTGTCAGTTTCTGAAGGATTGCAGCTTCCGGTATTTCAGGTAAATTATCAACACCAACCGCTTTTTCAACAAGACGCGTTTCAAGTATTTTATTTAAATCTTCTAGGGTGTATGCACGTATGGTTTTATAGAGACTGTTGTTCTCTCTTAACCACAACAGTGCTTCATGGACTTTTCTCAAATCTATTAGTGCAGTCCAAACATTCTTGTTATATGTAGGCTGACCATTGACAATGACTACAAAACTATCAATGTTAAGAAGTTTTTCAGGCTGAATATCTGCATTTGCTTGCACATCAACAGGTAGATATACTATTCTACCCTTAAGAGCGGCAACAAGTTCTGTTCTAGGTCTCTTCAACGCAGTTACTTCCCCTAATCTGACGATCGTAAGACAAGGCAAGATTTCAATAAAAACCTTATATGCCCCCAGGATATAACTTATAACCCATGCCCTGAAGACTGTGGGGAAATGTCCTAATCAAAGGTATAATTTCCTGAACTTTGAACTGCGTGGAACAAAGAAGCTATTTTAAAATCTTTATTGGATGAGATTGGGAAAAAGGTGGGCGTGGAAGGGGTATTAGTTGCTTTCCAATCACTTTTGACTATTAAACAGGGCACTAACCATTTCAATTTCCAATCAAATGAGCCCTTTTTGAAGTCTCTACGACAATGCGTAATATGAAAACCTTATATACCCCCTGGGCATAATTTACAACCCTTGCCCTGAGGGCTGTGGGGGGGTTGCCATCCTCAAAGACCTAATTTCCAGAACTTAAAATTTTGTTGACTAAAATGGCTATCTCAAAGTTTTGATTAGATGTGTTTGGGGAAAAGATTGGCGTGAGAGGCGGGTTAGTTGCCCTTTAATCACTTTCGACTATTCAAAAGTGCACTAGCCCTTTGAATTTCCAATCAAATGAGCCTTTTTTGAAGTTTCTACGACAACGCCTTCTATAAGAAAAACCGTATATGCCCCCAGGGCATAACTTAAAACCCTTGCCCTAAGGACTGTGGAGGACTGTCCTCAAAAACATAATTTCTATCTGGAAATCAACTACGCTGAACAAAATGGCTATCTTTAAATTTTGATTGGATGTGTTTCAGGAAATGGTGGGCGAGGAAGGGGTGTTAGTCGCCTTCCAATCACTTTCGACTGTTAAAAAGGGCACAAGCCACTCCAATTTCCAATTGAATGAGCCCTTTTCGAATTTTCTACGACAACTTCTTCGATACGAAGTGCCCTCCTTTAAAGGTTAAAATTAATAAATAATACATTGTGCCTACATCGTTCTTATATGCCCCCAAGGCAAAACTTAAAACCCTTGCCCTGAGGGTTGTGGGGGAGTGTCCTGCTCTTTACTTATTCCCCGTTTCATGTCTCGTTCTCGATTGTCCCTGTTCTTTACATGGGCAGCAAGATCGCGCTACTACTACTACTACTAACAACTCACCGCAGCCCCAAGCTGCCTGAGGCCATCACAGCTACGCACGCTCCTCCTCCACCCCAATCTATTCAAAGCCTCCTTTTTTACACCCGCTCACGAAGTTCCCATTTCCTTTAAATCTTTCTTTATGACGTCCTCCCACCCCAGACGGGGACGACCTGCTTTCCGTTTAGCCCTAGATGGTTGGGCGAAAAGAACAATCTTGGGCAATCTGTCATCCTTCATCCGCACAACGTGCACTAACCATCTCAACCTTTCTTTCATTATAGCCCTAGACAGCGGTATTGAAGCACATTTTTTGTATAGCCTATTGTTTGAAATATGGTCAGTCAGCCGGGTACCCAGAACAATCCTTAAGCAATTTCTCTGGAAAACATCTAGCAAATCTTCATCCGCTTTTTGGAGTGCCCATGCTTCAGAGCCATATTTGACCACTGTCATCACTCTAGCTTCTAATATTCTAATCTTGGTTTGCAGATTTATCTTCCCATTCTTCCAGACTTTTTTTTAACTGTGAAACAACACCCTGAGCCTTGGCTATTCTCTTTTTAACATCTTCACTGCTCCCACCATCTTTGCTAATAATACTACCAAGGTAGTTGAAGCTGTTCACCTGATCAATCTTTTCATTACCCAACATCACCTTTTCATCTTCACTTATTCCTAGCCTTAGTGACTTAGTCTTCCTAACATTAATTTTCAAACCAATTCTAGCACCCTGAACTCGCAAAACCTCTTAAACTTCATTTATTTTGCTCACACTTTCATCTAGGATTCTTAAATCATCAGCATAATCCTAGTCCAGGAGACTTTTTCCTCCCCATTTGATTCAGTGGTCTCCCATTGCCTTTCCTGTGCTTCTTAAGACAAAGTCCATCAAAATAATCCATATAAAGGGGGATAGAACACAACCCTGCTTAACTCCTGATTTAATACAAAACCCGCTACTAACCTCATTTCCTACCTTAACTGCAGCAGTGTTATTCTCGTACATAGCACTAATCACTTTAATGTATTTGTCTGGTATACCATTTAAGGATAAAACCTTTACTAAAGCTCTTCTATCAACAGAATTGAACGCTTGCTCATACTCTATAAAACTGAGGACCAAAGGTGTTTGAAAACTCAGGCACTTCTCAACTATTAGCCTAAGAGTAAAAATTTGGTCGACACATCCTCTACATTTTCTAAAACCGCACTGCTCTTCTCTTAAAACTTTGTCTACGGCATCTCTCAGTCTAAAAAGTATCATCGCGCTGCCTATGATTTATACACAAATTTTCTATATAAACCTTATATGCCCCCAGGGCATAACTTACAACCCTTATACTGAGGGCTCTGAGCGTGTTATCACTCTAAAAGACCTAATTTCCAGAACGTTCAACTACGTTGAACAAAATGGATACCTCAAAATTTTTATTGGATGTGTTTTGGAAAATGGTGGGCGTGAGGGGGGCGCTAGTCGCTATCCAATCATTTTCAACTATTAAAAAAGGCACTAGCCCTTTTAATTTCCAATTGAATGAGCCCTTTTGAAGTTTCTATGACAACGCTTTCAATAAAAACTTTATATGCCCCCCAGGGCATAACTTTCAACCCTTGCACTGAGGGCTCTGAGGGGTTTATCATCCTAAAAGAACTAATTTCCAGAACTTTCAACTACGTTGAACAAAATGGGTATCTAGAAATGTTGATTAGTTGTGTTTGGAAAAATTGTGGGCGTGAGAGGGGCGTTAGTCGCTATCCAGTCACTTTCAACTATTCAAAAAGGCACTAGCCCTTTCAATTTCCAATTGAATGAGCCCTTTTGAAGTTTCTATGACAACGCTTTCAATAAAAGCTTTATATGTCCCCAGGGCATAACTTAAAACCCTTGCCGTGAGGGCTGTGGGGGAGGGGTTGTTATCCGTAGATACCTAATGTCCAAGACTGTCCAAGTATTTGAACAGAATGGATACCTCAAAATTTTTATTGGATGGGTTTGGGGAAAAAGTGGGCGTGAGCGGGGGGCTATTTGCCGTCTAACCAATTTCAACTATTAAAAAGGGTTCTAGCTCTTTGAATTTCAAATCGAATGAGCCCCTTTTCAAGTTTCTAGGACAAAGATTTCAATAAAAACCTTATATGCCCCAGGGCATAACTTATAATCCTTGCCCAGAAAGTTTTGGGGAAGTGTCCTCCTTAAGCATATATTTTCTATTTGGAAATCAACTACGCTGAACAAAATGGCTATCTCAAAATTTTGATTCAATGTGTTTGGGGGAATCATGGGGGTGGGGGAGGGGGCTAGTTGCCCTCCAATCATTTTCGACTATTAAAAAGGGCACTAGCCCTTTGAATTTCCAATCGAATGAGCCTTTTTTGAAGTTTCTACGACGACGTCTTCTATAAAATCCTTATATGCCCCCAGGGCGTAACTTAAAACCCTTTCCCTGAGGGTTGTGGGGGAGTGTCCTCCTCGAAAACATATTTTGTATCTGGAAATTAACTACGCTGAACAAAATGGCTATCTCAAAAATGTTGATAAGATGTGTTTGGGGGAACGATAGAGGTTGGGGGGGGGGGCCAGTTCCCTCCAATCACTTTCGACTATTAAAAAAGGCACTAGAACTCTCAATTTCGAATGTAATGAGCCCCCTTTGAAGTTTCTATGACGACCCCTTCCATATGAAGTGCCCTGCTCTAAAGGAAAAACAAAATAATAAATGATACATTGTGCCAAAATTGTTCTTATATACCCTCAGGGCATAACTTAAAACCCAAGCCCCGATGGTTATAGGGGACTGTCCTCCTCAAAAACATATTTTTTATCTGGAAATTAACTACGCTGAACAAAATGGCTATCTCAAAATTTTTATCGGATGTGTTTGGGGGAACGATGGGTGAGGGGGGAGGCTAGCTTCCCTCCAATCACTTTTGACTATTAGAAAGGGCACTAGCCACTCCAATTACCAATCAAATGAGCCCTTTTCGAAGTTTCTACGACAGCTCCTTCGATACGAAGTGCCCGGGTATGGACAAAAAAAACACATTGTGCCCACATCTTTCTTTATTTATGCAGCGCTAGCGCGCTGCCTATGATAACAAGCCTTCCACGTTTCTACGACAACGCTTTCAATAAAAACCTTAGACGCCCCCAGGGCATAGCTTACAAACCTTGCCCTGAGGGCTGGGGAATGATGGTGTCATCCTCTAACTCCCTATCTTCCAGAACTTTCAACTACGTTGCAGAAAATTGTTATCTCAAAATTTTGATTGGATGTGTTTGAGAAAATGTTGGGCGCGAGAGGGGGGTTAGCTGCCCTCGCCCTCCAATCACTTCCGACTATTAAAAGGGACACTAGCAATTTCAATTTCAAATCGAATCAGCCCTTTTTGAAGTTTTTACAACAACGCTTTCTATAAAAAGCTTGAATGCCCCAGGCCATAACTTACAACCCTTGCCCTAAGGGCTGTGAGGGTGTTGTCATCCTCAAAGACATAATTTCCGGAACTTACAACTACGTTCAACAAAATGGCTGTCTCAAAATTTTGATTGGATGTGTTTGGGGAAATAGTAGGCGTCAGAAGGGGGTTACTTGCCCTCCGATCATTTTCGACTATTAAAAAGGGCACTAGGCGTTTCAATTTCAAATCGAAAGATTCGTTTTTGAAGTTTCTACGACAAACGTTACTATAAAAAAACCTTATGTGCCCCCAGGGAGTATCATACATCAATTGCCGCTAGGGCTGTGGGGGGAGTGTCATCCTCTAAAACATACTTTCCGGACTTTTTAACTACGTCGAACAAAATTGCTATCTCAAAATTTTTATTTGGGGAAATGGGGGAATGGGATGTGTTTGGGGAAATTTTTGGGTTTGAGAGGGGTGTTAGTTATCCTCCAATCACTTTTGACTATTAAAAAGGGCACAGGCCCTTCTAATTTCCAATCGAATGAGATCTTTTTGAAGTTTAGACAACATAACTATCTAAAAAACCTTATATGCCCCCATGGTACAACTTACATCCCTTGCCCTGAGGGCTCTGAAGGGGATATCATCCTCAAAGACCTAATTTCTAAGACTTTTAACTATTTTGAACAAAATGGTATATACAAATTTTGATTAGATGTGTTTGGGGAAAAGGTGGGCGTGAGATGGGGGTTAGTTGCCCTCCAATTGCTTTCGACTCTTAAAAGGGGCAGTAGTCCTTTGAAATTTCAATCGAATGAGCCCCTTTTCAAGTTTCTACGACAAAGCTTTCAATAAAAACCTTATATGCCCCCAGTGCAATACTTACAACCCTTGCCCTGAGGGCTGTGGGGGGTTGTCATCCTTAAAGACCTAATTTCTAGAACTTTCAACTACGTTGAACAAAATAGCCATCTCAAAATGTTGATTGGAAGTGTTTGAGGAAAAGGTGGGCGTGAGAGGGGGGTTGGCTTCCCTCCAATCACTTTCAACTATTAAAAAGGGTACTAGCCCTTTGAATTTCCAATCGAATGAGCCTTTTTTAAGTTTCTACGACAACTCTCTCTATAAAAAACCTTATATGCCCCCACGGCATAACTTACAACCCTTGTCTTGAGGACTCTGGGAGAGTATCCTTCTCAGAAACATAATTTCTATGTGGAAATCAACTACGCTGAACAAGATGGCTATCGCAAAATTTTGATCAGATGTGTTTGGGGAAAAGGTGGGCGTGAGTGGGGGTTTGGCTGCCTTCCAATAACTTTTGACTATTAAAAAGGGCAAAAGCCACTCCAATTTCCAATCGAATTAGCCCTTCTTGAAGTTTTTATGACAACTCCTTCGATACGAAGTGCCCTGGTCTAAAGGAAAAAAAATAATAAATAATACATTGTGCCAACATCGTTCTTTACTTAGGCAGTTCGATTACACTGCCTATGATATTTTCTGTTTGTTTTCAGTTTTGAAGTTGCTCCTTACTTTCAGTTGAAAAAACTAGTTTTTCTTATTTAATTTCTGATCGTTTTTTAAATAATGCTGGGAAATCCGGCGTCCCCTTCATGGGAGATTCCCTTCCCCCATGAAAAATTCTTCTATAAAAAGATTCTCTTACGTGATCCCTCTCGCGCTATTCTAGGACCACTGGGTCGATACGATCACCCTTGGAGAAAAAAACAACCAAAAAAAAAACAGATAATCACCCATCCGTGATCTTTCTGACAAAAAAAACACATAAATCCACATTTTTTCAGATTGGAGCTTGAAACCTCTATAATTGGGTTCTCTGATACGCTGAATCCGATGGTGTGATTTTCATTAAGATTATATGACTTTCAGGGTTTTTTCCCCCTTTTTTTGAAAATAAGGCAAATTTGACGGGTAAGACTAAACTTGATGAAACTTATATATTTGAAATCAGCATAAAAATCTGATTCTGTTTATGTATCTATTAGTATCAAAATGAGTGATGCTTTAGGTAGATTGAGTTAAAGGGTAACTGTGCGATGCTGTGTTAGCCCCAAGGGATTTAGTGCTGTAGTGATTTATTATTATTATCATTATTCGCAGTTGTAGCATTATTGAATATTTGATAAATGTAAATAAAAGCGAACACAAATCCCCTCCCTTCCCCCAACACAATTGTAGGCTTCAGCTTAAACTCCGACAGTGATAGCTGCAAGATAGCTGCTAATCTGAGTAGGGATGACAGTACCAGTCCAAACGGGACATAATTTATGCATGTTTTTATGGTTTTTGTCACTGAGAATGAAAAAACAGGATTTTTCTCACTTTGATATATTTCATGGTTTATTGATTCTAACGGGTCAATGACACCTCTTTCAAGGTCAATTTGTTGTTTTTCGTCTAGGTGTAATGACTCCAGGAGGAAGTTTGCACATGCGCATTAACAGGGAAAGAGATGTATTGATCTAGGACTCGAGGGGGAAGTGAATTTCTGAGAAATTGATTGCGTAATCGAAGGGGAAGTGGATTTCCGAGAACTTGATTTACATAATCGGCGGGGAATGTATTGATCGAGTCTAACGGTACATAATCACATAGACAATGTATTGATCCACAAGAGGGGAACTAAATTTCTGAGAAATTGATTTGCATAATCGAGGGGAATTATTGATCCACGAAAGGGGAATTAAGAAACATTATGGCTTCTTTGCTTGTTAGGTCTGAGAGATATCAGGTCTTTAGTGACAGAGATAAATTGACATTCTAATTTTAAATATGGCTTCTTTGATTTTTAGGTCTGAGGGATAAATTAATATTCTATCGAAACCATAATAGTGTAGCTAGGAACAGCTAGGAGAACGCGGGAAATGGTTTCCTAGGAATTTCAAATGTAACAGCGCAGGGATGCCAAAACAAAAGGAACACGCAGAAATTACGTTTAGGGATTATTTAAGCGAAACCATTTGAGACATTTTAGGGGATTATTTGGGCGAAACCGTTTGAAACATTTTAGAAGATGATTTTAGAAGATGATTTAGAAGATGATAGGGGTGAAACTCTGTGGTCGTTATAATACACAAGTTCCATTTGAACAATGTTGTGAGGTCCCCTACCCCAACTCCAAAGGGTCCCCTCTACCCCAACCCCAAAGGGCCCCCTACCCCAACCCCAAAGGGCCCCCCTACCCACAACACCAAAGGGCCCCCGGGCCCCCAATGGCCCCCAGGCCCCATAAGGCTCCCCGAGCCCCCAAAGGCGCCCGGGCCCCCAAAGGACCCCCCGTCCCCAAAAGTCGCCCCCCAGTCCCCCAAAGGCCCCCACGCCACCAAAGGCCCCCCGATTCCCCTCCCTTCCTCCCTCCCTTTTTTGAATTTTTTTTTAAGTTTTTCCGGACTAAATTTTTTAGACTTAGAAATTATCCAACATTTTTCCAGTTTTTTCTTTAACCCATTGGCATAGAGTTTTAACCTAGAGTCTTAGCTTAGTTTTATTTAGAGTTGAAGTTTAGTTTAGTTATAGTTAAGAGTTTAAAGTTATACCTTAGAGTCTTAGCTTAGAGTTTTTGTTAGAGTTCTAGTTTAGTTTAGTTTTAGTTAAGAGTTTAGAGTTTTCACCTAGAGTCTTAGCTTACAGTTTTAGTTAGAGTTGAAGTTTAGTTTAGTTATAGTTAATAGTTTGGAGTTTTAGCTTAGAGTATAAGCTTGGAGTTTATGTTAGTGTTGTAGTTTAGTTTAGTTATAGTTAAGAGTTTAGAGCTTTTACCTTAAAGTCTTAGTTTAAAGTTTTAGTTAGAGTTGAAGTTTAGTTTAGTTATATTTAAGGGTTTAGAGTTTTAGCTTAGAATCATAGCTTAGAGTTTTAGTTAGAGTTGTAGTTTAGTTAAATTTTAGTTAAGAGTTTAGAGTTTTAGCCTAGAGTCTTAGCTTAAGAGTCTTAGCTTAGAGTTTTTGTTGAAGTTCTAGTTTAGTTTAGTTTTAGTTAAGAGTTTAGAGTTTTACCTTAGAGTCTTAGCTTAGAGTTTTAGTTAGAGTTTTAGTTTAGTTTAGTTATAGTTAAGAGTTTGGAGTTTTAAATTAGAGTAGTCTAATCTCTTAACTATAACTAAACTAAACTAGAACTCTAACCAAAACTCTAAGCTAAGACTCTAAGCTAAAACTCTAAACTCTTAACTATAACTAAACTTCAACTCTAACTAAAACTCTAAGCTAAGACTCTAAGGTAAAACTCTAAACTCTTAACTAAAACCAAAATAAACTAGAACTCTAACTAAAAATCTAAGCTAAGATTCTAGGCTAAACCTCTAAGCTCTGAACTAAAAATAAACTAAAGTAGAACTCTAAATAAAACTCTAAGCTAAGACTCTAAGGTAAAACTCTAAACTCTTAACTAAAACAAAACGTGGTCAGCAGACGATGTCTGCTGACCACGTGTCTCTGGATATGGGGTCATCCCCTAACTAAAAACTCCGATCAGGGTGGCTGCAACCTCATGTGGCGGGTGGAGCTCACCCCGGGAATCTCAGTACCTAGGTTAAACCTAGCTATAATCAGATTCCAGGCCTAGGGTCGGTTGGGCTAGCGACCCTCCACCTGAAAATCAAGTGCCACGCAAAGTGACTACATAGCCTCGGATCCGGACCCCCTTTTAAGATCTCGACCATCCCGCGTCAACGGACATGCTGACGACGTCAGAAAGACTGACAGACTAAACCTTCTAGACCAAAGGGGGCTTCGAAATGCCACCTGGAATGTTTTGACCCTGAATGCACCTGCAACAAAGAACCTACTTTCTCAAGAACTTCTTAAGAATAAAGTGGCAATTGCAGGTCTCACAGAAACCCGTCTTACTGGTAGTGGAGAAGAGCGAATAGGTGATAATCACTCGTTAGTCTGGTCTGGAGGGAGCATGAGAAGAAATGATGTTGGTCTCGCGCTAAACGGCCCTGCAAGAAAGGCCTTACTCTTGCACGAAGCTGTATCGGACATAATAATGAAGGCCCGCTTTGGGCACAAGCATGGCAAGATGACAATTTTCGAATGCTATGCCCCGACCAACGATTCTGACGACGTAACCAAGGAAGAGTTCTACTCTGCTCTGTCTAGATGTCTGTCAACAGTGTCTCCCCACGATGTCACAGTTCTTCTCGGTGACTTCAATGCTACAGTGCGAGATGATATGGGTGTTTGGCGTGGTACAATTGGACCTGTATCCCCCGACCCACTGAACGACAATTGCCTTCGCCTACTCGAACTGTGCCGATCCCATGAACTTGTGATCGCAAACACCTACTTTCAACGTAAGACTATCCACCAGTACACGTTGTATAGTAACGAGGGTCGCACAAAGAAGATGATTGACTACGTCATTATTTCTAAACGCTGGAGATCATCGCTGAAGAAATGCAGAACTTACAGATCAGCAGAGCTCGGAAATGCAGATCACAGGCTTGTGTGTGCTGATGTCCAGCTTCGCCTCAATGCACAGCGATCGGAAAGAAAACCAGTAGCAACGGATATTGGGAAACTAAAGGAGCCAGATACTCGCCAGAAGTATAGTGTTGAGATATCAAATCGCTTTGAGCTCCTTGGCACACTCAGCGGCAGCGAAGACGCCTGTAAGTATTTTAAATCGAAGACCAACGAAGCTGCACAGCTGGCGCTTGGCAAGCGAAGTTTCCCGAAGAAATCGTGGCTAACTGACGATCACTGCAGGTCATAGAGCAAAGGCGGAGGGCAAGACTTCTTGGGGACATGGCCACCTATCGAAGGCTCAATGGAGTGTGGAACAGACTTATTCACCGAGACCGAACTCAGTTTGTTGCAAGAAAAGCCGATGAAATCGAACTAGCAGCAAAAAAGAAAGACATGGGTAGCCTGTTTAAGCACCTCCGCGATCTCACAGAAAATAAAACACCAGCATTGGGACCCGTCTTATCCAGGGATGGGACACTTCTCTCTGATGAGGGTTCTTGTCTCGAGCGGTGGAAGGATCACTTCTAGGAGACGTTTTCTTTTAAAAATTTTCCCCTTGTTTTTGCAAGCCAAGGCGCGTACAGTAGAACGATGTTGCTTTGTCTGTTGTCTAACACCTTTTGGCAAGTGTACATTGCCCTCAGTTAAATTTAAACAAAGTTCAGATATTAGATTAATGAAATCATTGTCAACACCATGTTTCAGTATAGCCTTCCTGAGTGGAGGTTTTGAAGTGCCTAAAACGGAAAATAAATGCCGTTGTTCGTGTAGTTTCTTCAGTGTCATAATGGCAACTAATAGCTTTTTCTACTGTTCACTGGAAGATATACGGAAATTTCATTGTCGAAAATATCGGTAACTACACGTAGATGCTCGGGTGTGCTCTGATTAAGATCTAGCAAAATGTAGCCGTAGGGCTTATTTGTCGCCTGAGTGTAAGCTTACAGCAGAAATTTAGGGGCGCCTGGATATATTTGCTCATTGAGAGTTATTAGCGAGCTAGAATCACGAACAACTCGATAGATAATATAGATGGTGCAATTCAAAGCAAGGGTTCGCATACATTTGCTCTGATGAAACAGATTGTGTAGAACTAGGGTTATAGAAATCTGTTCATGATGAGAGCGAACAGTGAACAGCTGTAGCATTTCCTGTTCAATGGATTCAGCCAAATTATCAATAATCAGCCACGAGTTTGGTTCAATACTATTGAAAACCTCAAGTCCCCGTATGAATTGTATTGGTATGGGTGTGGCAATGGCTATTATTTGATCATAGGACTCCTGCCAAATACTATAGCAATAATAAATTTTTTTTGGTTTTTCCAAAAACATTTTATTACAATTTTGAATTATTTTATCTAGGAGTGTCGTTTTCCCTGACATTGATGGACCGCACAGAAACGATCTGCATGGTGTTTTAAATTGATACATGCTGCTGCTGCTGTTGACAACAGTCGGACTACAACTAACTGTAAATGATACTTGTCCAATGAATAAGTAGTAGTAGTAATTTTTCTTAGATCTATCTACGTTAACAAGAACAACAAAAACAATATTTCATTCATTTATTTGACATGAAAACCCTATTTGTTCAAAAAAAGTGTCATTTTTATTGACATAAAAATGACACTTGTTCAAACATTATTAAGATAAAAAAACTACTTCTGTTCAAACATGAACAACATTAATTATAAAAACACTTTTTGTTCATCAAGAACAACAATAACACTTTATATACAGCACTTATTGTCATAAAAAACACTTTTTTTTGTCCAGCATCACTTTTTGTACAGTAGAGCACACTATTGTAAATCAGCACTTGAAAAAAAACACTTGGAGCATGAACTTTAACAATAGCACAGTTGAACATTATGAATTGAAAATGACCCTCCACCCTCCGGGGAGCAGCGGGGGCCTTCGGCCGGCCGCGGGCGGGACCCCCCCCCCTCCGGACCGCGGGACCGAAAGCCGACCGCGGGCGGGACCCCCCCCCCCCCCGGGGCCGCGGGGACGAAAGTTGGCCGCGGGTTGGGACCCCTCACCCCCCGGGGCCGCTGTGGAAAAACTGTATAGTCGTCGTCACTGCTGCTACAGGTTAGGGTAGTTTGGGTTAGTTAATTTATGGATTCGTTAGGTTAGGGCTAAAGCAATTAATTTTTGAAAGGTATTGGTTGGGTTTGTGGTTAGAGCACTCAGACTATTTTATCCAGACCAAGTTGATTGCGATAGTCTATGCATTCAACCCGGTCTGAAATACGGTAGTGGCCATGGGGTAGCACACTTACACCATTCTCGAGCACAAAGACTTTGTTGGATATGCATGACATTGCATTCTTTTCCACTCTTACAGTGTAATTTCTATACTGTAGAGAGCGAATTGCAATCTGTCTTTGCGTGTTTGTGTGTCTGGCTCTGTGTGTTTTTGTCTCTGTGCCTGTTAATGTCTGAATCTGTGTGTTTGTGTATGTGATTTGTCTCTGTATCTTTCTTTGTGTGTTCAAGTGTCGGACTCTGTGTGTTTGTGTGTTTTTGTTTTTGTGTCTATCTCTGTGCCAGTGTGTCTGACTCTGTGTGTTTGTGTGTGTGATGTGTATTTTTTCGTCTCTCTCTCTCTCTCTCTCTCTCTCCCCCCCCCCTCTCTCTCTATCTCTCTCTATCGCTCTCTCTTTCTCTCTCTCTCTCTCTCTCTCTCTCTCTCTCTCTCTTTCTCTCTCTCTCTCTCTCTTTGTTCCTTTTTGTCTGACTCTGTGTGTTTGACTGTCTCTGTCTTTGTATTTTCGTTTTTCTGACTCTGTGTGTTTGTTTATGTGTGTTTTCGTCTCTCTATCTCTCTCTCACCCTCTGTGCCTGTGTGTCTGAATCAGTGTATTTGTGTGTTTTTCTCTCTGTGTCTGCCTTTGTATGTTTGTGTGTCTGAATCTGTGTTTTTTTGTCTCTTTTTCTCTGTGCCTATGTGTCTGAATGTGTATTTGTGTGTTTTGTCTTTTTGTGTGTCTTTGCATGTTCGTGTGTCTGACCCTGTGTGTTTGTGTGTGTTTTTGTTTCTGTGTGTTTGTGTGTGTTTTTGTCTCTCCCTCTCTCTCTTCCTTTCTTTCTCTTTCTTTCTCTGTGCCTGTGTGCCTGAGCGTCTGTTTGATTGTCTCTGCATCTGTTTGCATGCCTGTGTGTCTGACTTTGTTTGTTTGTTTGTGTGTGTTTTGTCTCTCTCTGTCTCTGTCTCTGTCGCTCTATCTCTCTCTCTCTCTCTCTCTCTCTCTTTCTCTCTCTATCGCTCTCTCTATCTTTCTCTCTCTCTCTCTCTCTCTCTCCAATTTTTTTTAATTAACTACTTGTATTATTTTAGCTGTACGTGAGCCTCCTTTTACAGTAAGGGAAACTGGTTGGGGACAATTCAACATGCAAATTACCGTACACTTTAAACTGCAAGTAAGTTTAAACCATAATTTTTAACTTTATTAGGGAAGCTTACCTTATTCAAGAGAAAATCACAAGATTGATATTGAGATAGTTTTAAATTATTTTGGGCCAAGAATGTTCACGCTAATTAGTATATAATCAAAAAGGGAAGCAAAGATATTTTTACCCCTCATTGATCTTTCTATAAAAAAGGTGTTGATCCACATCAATTATTAAGCCTATTTCCTCCCTACTAATTTTTAAATCAAGTCCATCACCAAATGTGGTATGGAAAAATAATAGCCTATATCTAGTCCAAACTCTGAATAGATTTGGTCTGTGTTCTTGCAGATTATATCTAACAGAGTTAAAACGTCACTGGCCGAGTACAGTCTACAATAATCCCACCCATTTTTACAATTCCCCTTAGACCACACCTTCTTGGCAAATTCATATTCCTCGGCTGTGTATTCTCGAGATGCGTAATAATATGGCCTATCCACTCCGAAAAAACACCCTCAAAATTCTCTAAATGGGGATATACCACTCGTATCTCGGTATGTACATAATGATGATAAACCTCACTTTTTCCCTCATTTAAATAAAACACCCATAAAACAATAGAAACCTTTATTGTAACCCTACCCCCTCGCCACAACTGAATTTGGTTTTCTAGCAGTGCACTAATTCTATCTACATATTCCTGAACAATTTCTACAGGATCAAACACAAAATTACCACCCAAAAGCGAATTAAAAGAGTCACCAAAAGTTGCAGTGTAGACAACTATTGTATTTAAAATTGTATTTGAGAGTTGAAACTCAGGAAATGAAGTAAATTGGATATTAACCTCCCCCACCTCCTCCTCTTGTATATTATCACCACCCCCTCCCCCGCATTTTTCAATAATAGGGCTATGGGAAGCCACTTCTGTTGTTTGAAGTGGAAGTATGTAATCAGTGGGTGGAGGGTTCCCTGTTAAGTCCCGGGTAAAATCCTCTAAAAGCTGTAAGGTATTTGGACTTAGCGAAGCTAAGTCCCTCTGCTCAACTGTGCTATAATCAACATTTAAATAATCAGTTAAAAAATCATTAGTATTAAACGGTATTTCAAGTGAATTACCATTGATATGTGAATTGTTGCAGAGCTCCACAGGCGCGTCTTCTTCTTTTTCTCCAACGGACGAACAGGGGGGAGATGGCGAATATGGAACCAGAACAACCTATAAAAGAAAATAGCTTATTTTCAAAGTGTCTAAATCATCCTATATTTAAAATTGGATTATTATTTAAAAACGCGCTTAGCAGTAGCATTTAGTTCCCTACTCTATATATATTCTGAAAGTTCCAACTTAATACAATCTAAAAGATGACATAGAAGGTTTTGATTTTGTTCAAACAACTCCTCAAAAACTAATTCATACTAATACTCTATATCTGCTTTGGAAAAAAACGAGGTCTTTAATTGATAGCCTATCGATTTCTGGCCATATATAACTCTTTCCGATAGAAAATATGTTTTTAAATAAAAGCAGTTTATAACGCAAAGATTTTGCTATGAGGAAATTATGATCGGAATATAGTTCCTTTTTTGGCTTCACTGTGAGAATTCAGCAGACTGAATGTATACGATAATTGACCTGATTTAAAAGGGGGAACAATGTCCTTTAATATCTCTGACACGCTTTTACTTAGATATTAGCTAAAAATATTATTGAGGATGAAAAGATAGCGAAGATGCCTACAGTGGGCAGAGAAAATAGGAAAGATTAGAAAAAAGAGCGGTTTCTTTGACAAGCAAAAGAAATTACATTATATTTAGGTACCTCTGAGGGAGGGGGAGAGCAGAGAAATTTAAAACAAAGGGTGTGGGATTATAGAGAAAATAACATTTTAATATCTCTGACACACACTTTGACAGTGATGAAAAATGGGTTTGTTTGGATATTTCTATAACTAGGACAAAATGCTTACATTTTTATATTTCGACCGTAGTTGAGTGTCAGATGGACCGGGAAAAGCTTGATGGAGGGCGGACGGGCCGGCGACGTTATGTTCTTGCGCAGATTGGGCTGCGGCTTGTGCAGTAGGGCCAGTGACGGTACGGAGTTGTGCAGTCGAGCCAGCGATGTCACGGGCTTGCACCGATGAGACAGCAGGGTTCCCAATCCTTATGGCCCATTCTTTTTTTGGTTTATGCCCAGACTGCATAGGGACTGGCACTGATGGGGTTGCCTCACCCTCCCTTGCTTTCTTCGATGGAGGGGGTACACATTCTTCATAATTTGCCTTAAAAAGAAGAAAAAATTTTGTATTGAAATAATTTCCCCCTTTTTTTACAGAAGAAAAATTAGTACCCCACCGAACCCCCTAACCATAATTTTGTCTAGAAAGCATTTATCAGAAAGAAGTCCCCTCCCCCCATTTTCAGTAGAGCACAAAGTAAAAATTTGCGAGAATTATACTAAACTCAGAAATCAAATGCAATTCAATTTACGCATAATAAAGTTATGTATTCTTTTTCTTAGAAATCCCGGCCCCTTACTTTTCACGCGAAGAAACAGTTTTGTTCACTTTAAAATGAAGGTGTTAGAAGCGAGGTATTGCAACCCTAACTCCCCCCCCCATATAAACACTGAGTACTGGAAAGTGAATATCAAAATGGAAAATGAATATTAAAAAAAACTGACATCCATCCCCCTCTTAACAATCCCTCCCCCTCTTTTACAGAAGAAAGTCCCTCCCCCTTGTCAGTAAAGCAAGAGTAAAAATTGAGATGAAGAAGCTATTATTTTAATTTGATCAAAAGTATCCTTTTTTCCAGTGAAACCATTTTGGCTCAAGCGCTAACGTAATGATTGAGAAACCGGATATACTTTAAAAGGGTGACAGTAATTATCAGCTATTTAAAACTTCACGGAAATGCTTAAGTCAAACCAGAGTGGCTTAATATATTAAGGGATTGACAGAAAGTTGGCTGTCAAAAGGAGAGTTCAAAACCATGATTATTTCTATTGGAAGAATTAAAGTTATAAACAGAGAGGGGGAAGGGGGAGATGGAAGGTTTACGTGGTAAAAAAAGAACATATTTTAAGCTTTCTAGCGAGTATAAACAACATATAGTAGAGTTTGTATTGTGGGGGGGGGGGGCGGGGGGTTACCTGAATTTGAATATATTGTGGGGTGACTATGTAAAATGATTTTATTTGAAAATAAACTATGAAAATTTACTAAACAGTACACACATTATAAATCGCTGTAGCCAATGCTTCCAGCTCATCAATGTATTCCAATGTTATATCCATTGTGTCTTGGAACTTTCTGAATGTTAAATCACAACGCATGTCCGTTATATACGAAATCAAAAGGGCTAATTGTGTTGTAATGGTAAACCTTTTTTAACCGACTCTCTGATTGGCTTAGAATGAGATGTAACCGACTCCCTGATTGGCATAGAAGGAGACGCGTGATCCTAATTCCCGTTAACGGATCTCGGAAATCCTCTCGGAAATCCTCTCCCCTCGGAAGTTCTCGGAAATCCTCACCCCTTCGATTATGTAAATCACCCCAGTGTCATTACACCTGGACATACAACAACAAATCAATTGACCTTGACCTCATTATACTCGATCGTAAATCCTTGAATAAATTATGTCTCGTCGGTGTTGACTAAATTGTAAATGGCAGCACACGGTCCCGTCAGTATTCAGTGCCCATATATTGACTCCCGTCACGACCTCCTGATAGGGTTCTACTTCCATTTTATAGCAGTCGCTTCGCAGTGACAAATCCTTTTTGCAATACATAAACTGGGAATCTTCCAAAGATATAGGAGTAGAGAGAAATAGAGACACGAGCATCTATTTTTTTGGAGGGGAGGGGGGGGGGAATTCGATGCGTAGTTTTAATTAATAAGGTTCTAATCACGTAAATTTTTAACTTTTTTTCACAAATTTCTAATAGCTAATTCTCATATTATCACTGGTTCTCACAATCAAAAAATTAATCTGCTTCTTCAACATTTACATTTAATTATGAATGCTCTCTGTAGCTTTCATTCTACGTTTTGACGATGATACCGTAATTTTTTTCTTGCAATTCACCTATTTTCTCATTTTTTGTGTTTGTTAGTTTGAAGAATCACATACTTAATCTACTTCATATATTTTACTTGGGATGCAAGCTGGTGGTCCCCTTTGTACGCCATTTCTGAAATCTCGAGAAATTTACGATTTTCCCTACAATTTCCCTATATTTTCCCGCAATTTAATATTTTTTCAATAATTTACTGAAATATTTTTTCTTACTGAAACGTAAATCATTAAAAAAAATTGTGAGTGGTAAAAATTTCAGTGGTACAAATATGCATAAATTGTAAATATACATATAGTATATTATATCATAGCAAATACTATATTATAAATTTAAATATGCATATACATAAGCATACCTAAATATATTGCCTCCTCGTCAATACCTAGCTCTTTACGCTAAAGTTCAAATTTTGTCCCATTTCTTTAGGAATTAAATAAAAAAAACAAGTCTTTTAACTGAAATTAAGCAGTGACATTAAAATCTGAAGTGAAAAGAAATTATTCCGTATATAAAAGGGGCCGTCCCCTCCTCAACGCCTCGCTTTTTACAGTAAAGTTCAACTCTTTCTCGAAACTCTACTTTTTAAAACAACAAAAAACTTTATTTTTATTCTTATATACTTTATATATTTATTGTTTTTATTTTATATATTTAAAAACCTTTAAAACAATGAATGAACACCTCGAGATATCTGGGGAAGGTAAACAGAAAGGGAAGATAACTCATTAACGAATTTTACTGAAGTTTTTTTTTTACCTTTTTAAAATTTAATAACACCATACAAAATGAGGTATAAGAAGTAAGAAGTGTTTTACCCTGGGCTTTATTCAAGCTTTTAGCAGCTAAATAACCAACTTCTAAATACTAACTACCAACTTCACCAACTTCAACTTCTAAATAACCAGAAAAACCAACTTCTTTGGCTCTACACTTGTTGGAGCCTTGACCCTTGCAAATATATCCTGGCGTTATCTTCCTCCGCTAGTTACGACTCGCCATTGCTGGCTCGTTACGTCTGGCCATTGGCTCTCGTACGTTTGTACCTCCTCTACATCCTAAGTGGTATTGATTTGTTCTTTTTTATTTTGAGTGTAAGCATTTTTTCTCCTGTAAGGCGTTAGATTTCAAGGTTATTATATTCTTCTATTTTTCAGGTCTATTCACTGCCACATCGGGATTTGAGTTATAGATGATACTTATTAAACACAATCACTGGTATGGCAGTATAGACTGCTTGGAATTTCAATCTGCAGCTTTTTAATCAAACAGAAATTACCAAAAATCATCAGACCTAATGTTCGCTTCACAAGATCACAATCAGTACCGTCTACTGTTTTAGGGATTTTTATTATTAAATCTGTTGTGTGTGATTCTATGAAACTTTAATAACTATATAGGCGTTACTTTTTTAAGCATGAATATTCTACAAGTCCACCTAATTTGAAGAATGCCTACGAACGAATGCCAAACAATACAATGATAAATTTTTCCAACATTATTATCGTAAAATGAATATCTTCACCCCTCCGAGTGGCTTCCACCTAATAAACGTTAAATAAACAGCTTTTTTACTTTAACTACAGAATTCTCATTTTAAAACACGAATTTACCTTTATTGGAGTCAGAATTCTCTTTTTTTGGGGAATAGGTAACAGGCCTGAATATATTCCATAGTCTGATAAAAGTATTCTGAGACTGAATGTATTTGGATGTTCAATATTCTTGTGGTGGGACACAGCCCCACCAAAAGGAGTTTCAGAGGAAGTTCTAATCTCCAAGCCTGCTCTCCAAGTTCTGGTCCATGACAGGCCATGTGCCTTTCAAAAAGGGACTTGAGCAATGCTTGAAAAATGGATTAGGTTCTGAAACAGTGTATCATTCTAAAATAATTTTTTTATTCCTAAATTAGTTTCGGTTGGTATAATTCAATATTTGACTGCCGTTACCTTTGATCGAAGCTTTAGATGACTGTTGAACCTTCTTTAGAAAGTGTCAACAGAAGAACTTTTAGAGTCAACAGAGAAACTTTTGTAGCTCACACAATTTTTATAACGTAGATACAGAATAGCTATTATGCTATATTTAGCGTTATCAGTTTTATTCAGTGGCATTGAATTCAAGTAGTGATGTCTTTTTTTTACTTGATTACTATTAGTAAGTTCCAAACAGTCTTAAAACCGCCATAAAAAATGCATTATCCATATAAAAACTACACCATTGGAATCTTAAAAGCCAAAAACCACATTGGAATCGTCAAACAAAAAATGAACAAATATAGAAAAATTCTCTACCAAGCGTCAAACTACCACAAATCAGCATTAAATAATAAATCAAACGACAAAAAAAAACAAAAATTACAATAAATAACCGAATCAAACTCAAAACGAGCAGAAAGTAACATGAGCAGGGTTCACAAACTCTACGCCTTCTTAAGGATAGAACATAATTGGCACATTACTGAAAAAAATACAAATGAAAGTATATATATATATATATATATATATATATATATATATATATATATATATATATATATATATATATATATATATATATATATATATATATATATATATATATATATATATATATATATATATATATATATATATATATATATATATATATATATATATATATATATATATATATATATATATATATATATATATATATATATATATATATATATATATATATATATATATATATATATATGTTGCTATTGTACGGCCGGGGAGTGTAAGTTCAGAAAAAACTTAAATCAGGAAACTAGTTATCCAAGGGTTCAAAATAAATCAATTAATCATTTCTAAACCAGTTAAAAACGTTTAGGCTAGCATCATTGTCCTCATAGTACCGCTGTATAATTGCTTAAAATTTATTAGCCTTTATTAATTTCATTAGAACGTTTTAAGAAACTTAGGTGTTAAAATCCGACAGAACACGACAAAATAAATACTGTCAAAAAAGCCTACTTCTTGCGTCGCTATTCTCAAACTCAATATGTCCCCTGACAGAATCTATAACTCCTTTTAACCTGGGGCTAATCTATAGCTCCACAGTGTAGGATACAAAGAGTAATAAATCGAAATCACATTTTAATAAGCCATTACGAAATAAAAAGCATACCTTTAGAAAAAGACTGTTTATTCTCTCTGCGTTAACCCTTAAATTAAAATTCATGATTTGAATCTGAAGTGAGACGGGGTTGTTTTAGAAAGAGTGGCGGCTTAGTGATCAGTTCAATGCAGGTTTTTCAAGCGTGAGCTATGAAAGTGTAAATATAAATATTTACACTTTCAGCGAGGTATTGCAACCCTAACCCCCTAGAAGCGAGGTATTGCAACCCTAACCCCCCCCCCCCATATAAACACTGAGTAATGGAAATTGAATATCAAAATGGAAATTGAATATTAAAAGAAACTGACATCCATCCCCCTCTTAACAATCCCTCCCCCTCTTTTACAGAAGAAAGTCCCTCTCCCTTTTCAGTAAAGTAATGGTAAAATTTGCGATGAAGAAGCTATGATTTTAATTTGATCAAAAGTATCCTTTTTTCCAGTGAAACCTTTTGGCTAAAGCGCTAACGTAATGATTGAGAAACCGGAGGTACTTTAAAAGGGTGACAGTAATTATCAGCTATTTAAAACTTCACGGAAATGCTGAAGTCAAACCAGAGTGGCTTAATATATTAAGGGATTGACAGCAAGTTGGCTGTCAAAAGGAGAGTTCAAAACCATTGTTATTTCTATTGGAAGAATTAAAGTTATAAACAGAGAGGGGGGAGGGGGAGAGGTGAGGTTTACGTGGTAAAAAAAGAACATATTTTAAGCATTCTAGCGAGTATAAACAACATATAGTGGAGTTTGTATTGTGGGGGGGCTACCTGAATTTGAATATATTGTTGGGTGACTATGTAAAATGATTTTATTTGAAAATAAACTATGAAAATTTACTAAACAGTACACACATTATAAATCGCTGTAGCCAATGCTTCCAGCTCATCAATGTATTCCAATGTTATATCCATTGTGTCTTGGAACTTTTAATCGCTGTAGCCAATGCTTCCAGCTCATCAATGTATTCCAATGTTATATCCATTGTGTCTTGGAACACTATATTTAGCGTTATCAGTTTTATTCAGTGGCATTGAATTCAAGTAGTGTTGTCTTTTTTTACTTGATTACTATTAGTAAGTTCCAAACAGTCTTAAAACCGCCACAAATAATGCATTATCAATATAATGCATTATTTTTGGGAATAGGTAACAGGCCTGAATATATTCCATAGTCTGATAAAAGTATTCTGAGACAGAATATATTTGGATGTTCAATATTCTTGTGGTGCGACACAGCCCCACCAAAAGGAGTTTCAGAGGAAGTTCTAATCTCCCAGCCTGATCTCCAAGTTCTGGTCCATGACAGGCCATGTGCCTTTCAAAAAGGGACTTGAGCAATGCTTGAAAAATAGATTAGGTTCTGAAACAGTGTATCATTCTAAAATAATTTTTTTATTCTTAAATTTGATGCGCTTGGTATAATTCAATATTTGACTGCCGTTACCTTTGATCGAAGCTTTAGATGACTGTTGAACCTTCTTTAGAAAGTGTCTAACTTTTAGAGTCAACAGAGAAACTTTTGTAGCTCACACAATTTTTATAACGTAGATACAGAATAGCTATTATGCTATATTTAGCGTTATCAGTTTTATTCAGTGGCATTGAATTCAAGTAGTGTTGTTTTTTTTTACTTGATTAATATTAGTAAGTTCCAAACAGTCTTAAAACCGCCACAAATAATGCATTATCCATATAGAAACTACACCATTGGAATCTTAAAAGACAAAAACCACATTGGAATCGTCAAACAAAAAATGAACAAATATAGAAAAATTCTCTACCAAGCGTCAAACTACCACAAATCAGCATTAAATAATAAATCAAACGACAAAAAAAAACAAAAATTACAATAAATAACCGAATCAAACTCAAAACGAGCAGAAAGTAACATGAGCAGGGCTCACAACCCCTATGCCTTCTTAAGGATAGAACATAATTGGCACATTACTGAAAAAAATACAAATGAAAGTATATATATATATATATATATATATATATATATATATATATATATATATATATATATATATATATATATATATATATATATATATATATATATATATATATATATATTTGCTGATATTTATTCCTTAAAATCTTAATATTTTTTGATTTTTTAAAGCTTTAAAAATGAAAACATTAAAAAAAATTTCAGTAAAATGCAAGTTATGTTCTTTCCTTGAGAAGGCACAGGGTTTGTGGGCCCTACTCATGCTACTTTTTGCTCGTTTTGAGTTTGACTCGGTTATTTATTGTAAATAATTAAAAAACTTTTTCCAAAAAATAAGTTTTTCAAAAAAAAAAGAACTTCATTCAACCAAAAATAAACAAAAATAGAATCAAATAATCTACCAAGCATACAACTACCACAAATCAGTATCAATAGATAAATGAAGCCCTAAACAGACAGAAATAAAAACAAATAAAATATTCAAACTCAAAACGACCAGAAATTAATGTGAATAGGGTTCTAAGCCCCTATGCTTTCCAAAAGCCAGTATATAATTTGTACTCTACTGAAAAAAACTCAAATGAATTTACTGGAAAAAAATGTGCGCTGTAGGGTTCTGCACCGTTTCCGTTTCTGTTTTTCTTCCACCGTTTTCTCCGTTATCTGTTGTGTTTTTTTTAAGAAAAAGGAAAAAAACAGGTATTCCCGTTTTTGTTTCTGTTTGTTTTTTTTTCTTAATGTTTTTGCCGTTTCTGTTTTTCTTAAGCCAGTTTTTATTCAATTACCGTGTTTTTGTTGCGAATAGAATCATATCACGTTCTTGCAACTTTTATTGGATTTGGACACATGCCATGTATAGAGACATATAATCTTAGTCCATTCATCACAAGTTTTGATTTATGTGGCCATTTTGGATGTTTGGTCTTTTTTATATTTGATCTTTTTTATTAACCAATGTTCGTCAATGTTCATTTTACTCTCATAAGCCTAAAAAACTGAAAAAACAGAAATATCTGTTAAAACAACCGTTAAAAAGAAAAAAACTGGCCGTTTCTGTTTTATTTAAAAAAAAAACAGAAAAAAAGAAACGGAATTCCGTTTTTTTCCTCGTTTCTGTTAGAATCTCTTTCTGTTGTGTTTTTTTAATTGGCTTTTTTTACTGTTTCTATTTTATCCAAAAACAGAAACGGTGCCGACCCCTAGTGCAACGTCAGTTTAATATACATATGCTGATATTTATTGCTTAAAATCTTATTTAATTTTTGATTTCTTAAAGTTATAAAAATGACAACATTTAAAAGAATTTTTTTCATTAAAGTACAAATTATATTCTGGCTTTTTGAAAGCATGGGGGGTTAGAACCCTATTCATATTGATTTCTGCTCGTTTTGAGTTTGAATATGTTATTTATTGTAATTAACATAGTTTCATTTATTTATTGATGCTGATTTGTGGTAGTTGTATGCTTGGTAGATTCTTTGATTCTACTGTTGTTAATTTTTGATTTAATGGAGTTTTTTACTTATTTTGAAAAACTCATTCTATGGAAATTTTTTTTTTAAATTAAGTTCTGTTCATTTTATACGGAGATAATATTTTCAAGGAAAAAGACTGAGCCTCTTATAAAGTTAAAACACAGCCCTTCCATAAAAACCTTAAATACCCCCTTTTGATAACGTATAACCCTTGCCCCTAATCTCTATGGTTTGTTTCAACCCCAAAAGCCTTATTATATAATGTTTAGACTATTTTGAATAGAATGGTTATCTCAAAATTTCTATTAGATGCATTTTGGGACAATACCACTTGTGTGTGTGGAGGGGGAGGGGGGTAGAGCTGCCCTTCGACCACTTTGACTATTAAAAAGAGCACTAGAGCGTCTGATTACCAATCCAATCAGCCCCCTCCGAAGTTTATATGACCATGCTTTCTATAAAAAAACTTTGTATGCCCCTAGGCATAACTTACAACTGTTGCCCTGGGGACTGGGGAGATTTGTTATCCTCAAAGACATAATTTTCAGACGTTTCAAATACGTTGAACTAAAAGTCTATCTCAAATTTTGATTTGCAGTGTTTGGGAAAATGATTGGCGTGGGGAAGCGGGGGGAATTCGCCCTCTGATCCCTTTCGATTAATCAAAAAGGCACTACTCTCAATTTACAATCGAATGAGCCCTTTTTGAAGCTTCTACGACTAATTTTTCTATAAGAGCCTTATATGTCCCAAGGGTCTAACTTCCGACCCTTGTCCTGAGAGCCATGGGGGAAGGGTTGTCACACTCAAAGACATAACTTCCAAGCCTTTCAACTACGTTGAACAAAATGGCCATATCAAAATATTGATCGTAAATGTTTGGGGAAATGATGGGCATGGGGGGTGATTCTCCCTTCGATTACTTTCTACTATTAAAAAGGGCAATAGCCCTCTCAATTTCCAATCGAATGAGCCCATTTTGGAGTTTTTACGACAACATTTTCTACAAGAACCATATATGCCACCAGGGCATACCTTACAACCTTAGCTCTAAGGGCTGTGGGGGGGGGAGGGGGTGTTATGCTCAAAGACATAATTTCCAGACCTTTCAGCCATGTTCAACAAAATGGCTATATCAAAATTTTGATCAGAAGTGTTTGGAGAAATTATGGGCGTAGATGGGGGGGGGGCATCAGCCCTCCAATCGCTTTTGACAAAATTTTCTAAATTTTGATTGAATGTGTTTGGGGAAATGGTGGACGCGAGAAGGGGGTTCGTTGCCCTCCAATAACTTTCGCCTATTAAAAAGGGAACTAGCCCTTTCAGCACTTGGCGATGCTCTTCTATCAACAAGAGTCGAAACCCTGCACAGACAATCTCAATCCTATTACCTCCGACTCATTATATATTCATGCCTACAAATATTACGCTACTACGGGGAGGCAACCCGTAATAGATAAATCAGCTAGGAAGAGGTTTTTCAGCCCAAAGACTCCCATCAAAACATACCAATCCCAGAAGAATTGTCCATTAGTCAGAATCCCGTGCAAATGCTGTGTCGTTTACTAGGCTATAATTTCCTCGAGGGGAAATTATATAAGTACCTAACCAATTTTTTGTATTGCCAGGGTAGCAAGGGTTTAATAAATTGTTTTTTTAATTTCATGTTCGAACTTAGTTTTTACTTCATATTTTTATTTTTTACCTGACCTCATAATTTTGATCTTTTTATTTGACTTGATTTGTTTTGTTTTTTGTTTTTTTTGTGTGTTATTTTCTGTTATTTGAATCAGAATACGAATTCGGCCTTAAAAGGCTAGTGATAGTTCATTTTTGGAATAAATCTTATCTTATCTTATCTTATCTCAAGTGAGAATAGAGTTGACCGCAGGGTCCTCAGTCTTGCAGGTACCCCGAAAAGGTCGAGGCAGCCCTTTGCAGAGGCCGTTGTCCATAGATCTGGATCTTACGCCCTGCCAGAGTTGTCCTCCTATAGAGGATCCTCCCGCGATGGTGTTCTGCATCACCATGCAACTTAACCCATTGCTGGGGGAAGGTTTGCAACTCATGGAACTTGTGGACAAACCAGTGGGCCCTTTTGAGTGTACATTTAAGGGGCCTTCTTCCTCCTCCACCTGTATTTATGACCCCGGGCACAGGTGCCCCAGATTCTATTATGGACCTCCAGGCAAACCAGGTACTTTTACAAGTTATTATGCTAATTGCCCTTCTATGGTAAAATTCATTATCCTCATATTTTGAAGAGGTGGGGGGGGGGGTCTAATTTTTGCAACCTGTATTTTTTTCCAGCTGATTTTAGAACATTTTTAATTAAGCTTTGCCCCGCATTTGCTAGTTCTCATTTAATTATAAAAATGTACGTTTTTACGATATCCTGATTCCCCAAAAATTTTGTGGTTTTTATCGCAGACACATATTCCTTGTCTGTGGTATTTTACCAAAAATTAGTGCCTATGTCGTGCCAAATGTTGTTTAGAGATAGGGGTTATCCATTGTGGTTTCCCTCTAATCTTTTATATTATTCGCGTCTGGTATTATCCTCAGTTTAATTTGCGCCTTAGTTTTATACAGTCATTGAGTGTAATTTGTCCCTTTCGTGATATTTTGACTATTACCTTGTTTTACGAGTTTATGGGTTTAGTACCCGGGTAAAATCTTCGCTGCTATTTATTTTAGCATGACGGATTTTACCCAAACATTCAGCCCAAACCTTCTCCAGTTTGACCGATTCTAATATCAATTTGGTTAGTTTGGTGGATCCCCCCAATTACAAGCCGTTTAGTAGTTTCGTTTTTAAATGCAAACGGTCCTGTCATTGGTGTTTTTTACCTGCAATGTCGTCGCCCTGTTATTTCTGTTAATGGTTTGTTTTGAATTTATTTAATATGTGAAATGAGTTATACCCGAGAAAACTTTCTTTTACACGGTGCTATACTTTTTAAATTGTGACCAATTTTATCTCCGGTTTCTTGTTTATATACACCGTCCTTATAGGTAAGTGTTTAATTTATCATATCTTCTACTATTTATAATAAGATTACAGCTAGCTTGTACATGTAGTGGCCACCTAATGTAAACTCATGCTGCCTTTCCCATTATAATTATTTTTAAATTTCTCCAAAACAATTTTTTTCAAATTCGACTGAAAGTGTCACCTCAGAGAGTCAAAGGTCAGTAGATGCATTGCATGTACTTAACAACGAGAGACCAGCAGTGATTGAGCTCACTCCAAATTTTCTAGCTTCCAATGACCCTATTTCAGTAAACTAACCTCCTTTGTTTTTTTTTTGTTTTTTTTTTTTTAATTATCCCCCCAAAATATATTTTCCAATATACATATCAAAAGAATCGCCTTTTAATGCTGATTCTAATTATGTATAATTTAATTAGGTTCACTACACCCATTTACGCGGCCTTATTAATTTTATGAAACGAAGCCTAATTCGTTTTTACAAGTCTTGTCATTACACCGTTCGCGAAGCTATATCTCGTCTCGGAAACAAAATTTTTGCGGGAACCTATGATGTCACTTCAGATCGGAGCTAATAATTTAGCGTTAGAGAGTGACGTTATTAATTTTTAATGGCGATCTATATTTGAAGAAAAACTTGTTGTTATTTATATGCCGATTAAAAAAAAGAAAATATAGATATTTCTTGACAGTGTTTTTATTCGTTTTATTTTTATTTAATATTTTTTTTTGTTATAATTGTTTTATTCCAATAATAATCCGCTGGGGGCTACGCTTGTTCTGCCTTTCTCCGTCACCTAGTCCGAGTTTTGGACCCCAAATTTTTGCTTTTCTTCCTTATAATACTTGAAAGTTTGTCAGTGGTCTTTATAGTGCGGTTTACATGGTTCCAAATCCGAGTGCGTTTTTTTCGCTTCGTCAAGTATCTGTAATCGTTGCTTTTATTGATGTTTGGACTTTTTCATAAGTGTTTTGGCGATTTGTTCTGGTCACAAAGGAACTTCTTGCTTCCCCTTTGGTTTCTTTACTGTTCTCCATAATTTTTCTCTTAGAAGGTTTTCTTGACGATGGCCCAGGTTTAGCTATATCGGTTTCTGTAGAAGAATTTTCAGTGTCACATTCTGTTAGCTCGCGTCTGGTAAATGGCGTTTGTTCCAAAAGCCATTTTTGCGTTAAGACTGTAGGTGAGTCTAATGTATGAAAATCAGATAATTCATTGGTTCCTTCCAATTTTTCTTCCTCTGTGAATTTTACCCTTGGTTTATCACATTTTAAACCCTTATGTTGTGTTTGATTTTCTTCATCGCTAGTATCCGATGAGTATCACATTTTAAACCCTTATGTTGTGTTTGATTTTCTTCATCGCTAGTATCCGATAAGTATCGAATATTTTTTCTCTTGCTTGTTGTGTAGAGTTTGTAGCTAAGACTGGGCTAAATGCTCCTTCCACTCCTCCCAACTTTTGTGGTTATTAAAAAGGTCCTAAAATTCATATGGTCTTCTGATATATACTGGTGAGATCGTGTCCTCTATTTCTTCTTCTGAAAGTATAGGCTCTGTTTTCCACTGTTTTGAAAAATATCCCTTTTTCATTCTATTATGGTGCACTACTCCTTCCTTTTCCTTATTCTGATGCTTTAGAACATATGTTAAGATATTTGGTAGAATTTTTATAGTCCTGTAGGGTCCATCCCATTTCGGTTTTAACTTTTTTGTTCCTTCCAGATTAGTTTTGTAAACATAAACCAAATCTCCTAAACAGTAACTCGTTTTATTTTTGCTTGTTCTGTCATATTTTTCTTTTTATTCTGTTTTCGCATCTTCCAGATTGTCGTTAACTTGTTCCATAGCTTTTTTTATTCGCATCACCATCTCTTGCTTATATTGGTCTAGGTTGTAATATATTCTGTCATTTTGTATTTCATCTAAACAAATTCTGGGATCTCTTATGTGTTGCAAAAAAATCGCGTTTCTTTTGAGGTACGTGAAAATCCGTATTTATTGCAAAGACTACAAATGGTAAATGTTCTTCCCAATTTTCATTTTCTTCTCTTGCATGTATTCCTAGCATGTAAGCTAATTCCCTATGCTGACTTGCAACCTTTCTATTAGCTGCTGCCAGATAAGATTAGATAAACCCTTGTTTAATATCTGGATATTCTAATATTTAATAAAATAATTTTGCTGTAGCATATGGCGCATTCTCGCCAAGTAAAACTTTTGGGAGAATGACAAATTTCAGAAATTGGTGATTGACCAAAACTTTCATAATGGTTATTGTCCTTTTGTTTTTAATTGGAAAACTATATAAATATGAATTAAAATGATTGACTACCGTTAGTACAAACCTGTTTCTTGTCCTGGAAACTGTTAAACGTTCCCCGGTTCCCCAACTCTCTGTTTACAGAAATTTTCCTACCTCTGAGGGGATGAGCTATTTACATATGTCAGCCCTAGGGGTTCTTGGGGGTAAATTATGTTTGGCCGCACTCTTGGCAGCTTTGTATAAAAGCTTCTACTTTTTGAGTACATTATCGTAAAATCACAATTTTCTTTCAGCCTCCCCATAGTTTTGGCTTCTCACATGTGACAGCCAATCGTCACATGTGCCATCTGTAAAACTTCTCCTTCCAGAGATTTTGAAATTACTGGAAGAATTTTAAAGTCATTTTTTCTATATTCTTGCGATGGTCTATGATATCTTACGAGAATATTTTTACTTTCGTTAAGATCGAAATTATTCAAGTCCTTTAAAAAATTTTTAAAGTGCTCTGGTAGTTCCGTTCTTTTTGATAAAAAGGATGTCATTGCTAAAATAAAAAATTTTTATCTTGATCATTCGTAATATTTTCATTAGCCATTATTTATAGCCCTTTCTCTTTGTTTTGGATGGTTATTACCAAAATTTATTCTGTATTAGATTTTATTACAAATAGTATGGTAAAAGGTTGGTACGGCCCCTAATTTATATTGGAGTTTATGAAAATGCTTGTAGATGTCGTATCCACGGTGTCTACCGGATTGAAGTATTTTGAATCGTATTTAGCCAAACTAATAATTTTTGGTCTACACGTAAAATAATTTTTTTTCCAAGTAAAAATTGTCAAAAATATTCTGTTAAAGCTGGAACTGCCAAACTCTCCCTTACAATTGTCGCGTATTTTTTTTCTGCCTCCGACAGTGACCTGCTCACGTATTGAACTATTGATTCTATTCCTTCAGAATTTATATTTAATAATATGGCTCCTATGTTGTACTCAGAAGTATCTGTTTGCAATCAGAAGTGTTGTTACAAATCAGGTAGTTTTAAAATTGGCACCAACAATAGTTTCGGTTTTTTGTAATTTAGCGCTCGTTTTGTGTTCGCTGGGCATTCGAATTTACCTGATTTTTTCAAAAGGTTTGTCAAAGGTTGTGCTATTGTCGCATAATTTTTAATATATCGTCTGAAATAGCTTAAAAAACCACAAACTGATCTGCAGCTTTTTTGATCTTTAGGAGGCTGTAAATTTTCCATGGCTGTAAATTTTTTTGGATTTGCTGAAATAGTACCTTGGTTTATCAGGTGTCCAACAAAAACTAATTTTGGTACTACTATTTTTAACTTTTCAGGTTTTAATTTTAAGCCTGCTTTTTCAAACTTTACCAGTATTTTTCTAAGCCCGACCAAGTGGTCTTTCAGGTTTTCATTAAACAAAATTACATCATTTAAATAAGCCAAGGTATCTGTATTCCTTCCTGGTTCGTTATCTTTTAACACCAAATTCAATAATCAACTAAAACAATTTGGAATAAATGATAAGCCAAAAGGCATATGTTCAAACGTGTACGTCCCTCCATCGTCTGAGATTACTATAGCCTTATGTTTGGTTTATGCACCTAAATCAATTTGCCAATATCATGCTGTTGAATCAAAACTAGTATAATGTTTTGAACCCCCTTTCGAATCTAGAATTGAATCAGTTCTTGGTAATTTCATCACGTCTTTAACAGTGACGGCATTTAGCTATCTAAAGTCTATACATAATCTCCAGGTGTTATCTTTTTTCCTGACTATTACTAGTGGAAAACACCAATCGCTCACACTTTCTTTAATTATTTCCTGATCTTCCATTTCTTTTATTTGGCTTTCTAGCCATGGCTTTAAATGATAAGGTGTTTTGTACGGTGATTATTTTATTGGAAGGCCCTCTGTTGATATCTTGTGCGTGATTAAGTGAGTTAATCCGTAATCCACTTTGTGTCTTGCAAAAGTCCATTTAAAATCACAAAGAATATTTTCCACCCTAGTTTTTACGTTTTCCGATAAATGTTGTAAATTAAATTGTTGAAAAAAATCCATTATCGACATTCCATACTTTTCTTGGAGTTGCAGTTTTAATGAGGATAAATGTTCGTGGCTAGTGAAGTTTACGCTTAATTCTGGACTGTTTATAGATTTTATTTCTGAATTTGAAATCTTTTCTACTGATCCAAGTCCTACCTGGTTCATTTTTATTGTATTATTACTTAGATTTGATAGTTTTAAGTATGTTATACCATTTTCAATTTTTATAACTGGATTTTCCACGAAAATCATTGGGTATTCTTTTATGGTGTACCCTCCTATCATGGCATCAATTGTTTTAACCTTTCCTACTTTTGCATTTAATGTCGCTAGAACCTGAGCTGTCGTTCCCCCTTCTATGGTGATTTTTCCGCTTATTTTTAGGTTATAATTCGAATCTTCACTTTCGTTATCTGTTGTTACGCAAATTTGCCTTTAATTTAATTTGCCTGGTTTATGGTTATTGTATCGGATATGGGTTCCCATATAATCCCATATTTTCTGATGGCATCTACTCCTAGAATACAAGGAAATGGTAGCTGATTGCATATTATTTCTGTTACTGTTATTTCTTTATCCCCTCCACTCAATTTCAGTGGACATTCTCCCAAAATTGTCAGCTTGTGTCCTGTCACTGATGTCAGGGTATTCTGGCATCTGCTTACGCGATTTTTGACACTAGGAGGAAACCTCTTAAAAACTTCCTCTCAAATTAATGATTGCGATGTGCCTGTATCTAGTAAACAAGGTAAATTTTGAAAACACTCCATTTTAAAACAACGCAGAATCGGTAGATTATTATTATTTGCATTTGTATCACAACATTCTAAACTATATAGGGGTCTTTGTAAGGAAACAGCTCTGTCGACCCTTACAGGCTGGTTTCTACGTTTAAATGCCCACTGTATGGCCGAAAGTTTCTGGGATTATCCCAGTTTTCTTCAGCGCTGCTACTTTGACCCTGGGTATTGTTATCCGTTTGCCTCCTAGGCCTAAATTCAGGAATATTATTAGGTGTTTGCCAAGTATTATTTGTTCCCTGCCTTCCTAAACTTTTGTCCGCCTGCGTTCTGAACTGGTGTTTTGTCTTGTACGTCTGGCCTTCTTTGCGTATTCTATGCCAGCAATCTGCTGCATAGTGGTTTGGTTTGCTACAATAATAGCAATAAAATTTTCTCTTAAATTGTTTGTTTGTTTCCTGGTTATTTCTAAATATTTTTGATCTGTCCTTGTTGGTTCCTCAACTATCTGTCTTTGTTGGGGGAGGGTGCCCATATTTTCTATAGTTATTAGCTGCTAATCTCTCAGGGTCGTGGAGTCTGTCAGCTATTTCCCTAGACGGCGAGCCTCGGCCTCCATCGCGCCTTTTTATGTTCACGATTCGGCTCCTCAAAGCTCACCCTTTTCTGTCCCCTTTCATGTTTTATACTTTCTTGGGCTCCTGTGTTATTTATTGACATCTGGTCAAACTTTTTCATAGCCTCGTCAATTTTTACCTCTGTTTCAACTAGTATTATAGCTTGCTCTAATTTTTCAGATTTTCATGATAATATTAGTCTTAATACCTTTTTTAGTAACATTTGGGTAAAAGTATGTAGTTTTACATTTTGTACTGTATCGTCATTTCTGCCTTTCTCTGACTATAAGCATACGAATCTACAAATTTTGTCTGCATATTTCGTGATGCTAGTTGAGGTATTGAATGTCACTACCTCTGTTCTTAGCCTCTCGGAGATGCTTGTCTCTATGAATCTTGTTTTAAAAGATTCAATTAGAGTACTGATGTTCTTGGGCTATTTTTCCTTAATTGCCTAAAAATGTTTAAGGGCGCTTCCCTTTAATCTGGCTGCCACGCATTGCTCTTTGACCTTATCCTCAAACGATTCAGTTAGTTCGTCGTAAATTTCCAATTTTTCTATAAACTCATCTACATCTGAATTTTCCGCGTATTCTGGTATAATTTTTTCAATTTCAAGTGCTGTTGATAGGGAAGTCATTTTTTCCTCTGGTAAAGCCATTTTATTTCAATCTACTATTTTTATCTAGCCTTCTCGACCCAGTTTTTCTAGCGACCACCAGTTGTTTTGAAGTGTATTTTATGGTATTTGGGGGTTGTAGTCGTAGATGCCTTTATTCTCCCTTTAAAGGGGAGATAAACTCTGGCCCTAAGGTAATTAAACTTTGGTAGCGTGCCTTAGGCTATGACCGAACTAATGAGGCGTACTGGCTGGGTATGTTCGAGGGGTTAAAGGTAGATCGTAGAGAGGTTGTCTAAAATACAATACTTTTATTCATTTAACATATAATAATAATCAGATATATTCTTTCTACTGGGACTGGCTGTCCCAAGTAGACCAAAAGTCTCAGAAACTACAATAATATATAATAAGATACTTAGACACTTACAATGATAAGACAAGATTCCAAGGTATTTCTAAGAACAACGGACCAGAGGTCAGTCCGGCATAAAGTTAGTATCACATCACTTCCGATAAAATGTATCTTTTATACATTTTTATCAACCACACGTTCCCACGTAATCGCTAGGAAGTGGTAATTTCTCAATTTCCCGTTAAACAGAACTTGGCAGGATATGTTCCTTATCTTAATAAAAAGTGGTATTTCAAAACTTCATATTTGCGTCTTATATATTTTTACTAAATTAATAATTAACTAAATTAGAAAGTTTTACCACATAACTAATGCATAGAAATTAAGACAAATTCATAAAAATCAAGACCAAACCGTCGAAATCAAGTACAACCACTAAAAATCAAGACCACTCCAAAGAAATCAACAGGACAACATGTAGAAATCCAGAACAATCTTATAGAAATTATGACCAGCCCGTAGAAATCCAAACCAAACCATAAAAATTAAGACCAAACTGTAGAAATCAAGGCCAATCTCTAAATCAAGACCAATGTAAAGAAATCAAGAGACCTATGTATAGAAATCCAGGTCAAATCATAGAAATTAAGACCAAACTGTAGAAATCCAGAAGAATTCATAAATCTAAGACAAACCCGTAGACATCAAGGGCAACCTCTACAAATCAAGACCAATCCGAAGAAATCAAGAGACCAATAAACAGAAATCCAGAACAATCCCACAGAAATCATAACAAGTGCATAGAAATTCAGACGAATCATATCTGATTTCAGCTAGGCACGTTTGGGTTCAGAAAATTTGCCCGCACGATTACTGAACCCAAACGACCCTAGCTTAAATCAGTTAACATAATATAACCTAGCTAAAAAAAATTAGGTTGGCTGCAGGTATCCCAGCTGCAAAAAGATGGTTGCAGGTACCAATAGGTGTGGCAGTTTGACTGTAGGTACCCGGGGTTAGATGTAAGTTGGTTGCAGAGACCCAGGGTGTGACAGGTGGCACTTTTACTGCTTAAGTAGATTCAGATGCTCATTTCATTGTCTCTGTTGATGATATTTTTGTTAGTCAAATCGATTCAAGTCTCATTGCATTGTCGCTATTATTGATGCTTTTACAGTTGGTCATAATACCTATGGGGCTGTTCTGGATTCTCTTCTGTTTCTGGATTCGTCCGGATTTCTATGCCCTGGTTAGGTTTTATATGGGATTGTTCTGGATTTTTACAGATTGGTATCATGATTTCTTCGGATTGGTCTAGATTTCTAGATGTTTGCCTTGATTTCTACAGTTTGTTCTTGATTCTGAGAGGTTACCCTTGATTTCTACGGAATGGTCTTTATTTTTATGAATTCGTCTGTATTTCGATGAATTGGTTATGAGTTCTATGGGACTGTTCAGGATTTCTACATATTGGCCTCAGGAATTCTTTGGATGGATCTTGATTTTTAAAGGTTGGCCTTGATTTCTACAATTTGATCTTGGTTTCTACGGATTGGTCTTGATTTCTATGTAATGATCATCATTTCTAAGGATTGTTCTTTATTTTTAGATATAGACCTCTTGATTTCTATGGACTGGTCAGGATTTCTACAGTTTGGTCTTGATTTCTATAGTTTGGTCTGGATTTCTATGCATTGATCTCTTGATTTCTTGGGATTGTTCTTGATTTAGTGGTTGGCCTTTATTTTTACAGTTGGTCTTGATTTCTTTAGTTAGGTCTGGATTTCTACGGGTTGGTCAGTAAGAGTTGGAATATTTCAGTAGTGTTTTGTCGTGGTTTACCTTGTCACTGTTACACTCTCTTGATGTTTCAAAGTTTATTTTGAATTTTTTTTTCGTTGAAATGTAAGAGTTGAAATATTTCAGCAGTGTTTTGTCGTGGTTTACCTTGTCACTGTTACATTCTCTTGATATTTCAAGGTTCATTTTGGATTTTTTCGTTGAAATGTAAGAGTTGGAATGTTTCAGTAGTATTTTGTCGTGGTTTACCTTGTCACTGTTACATTCTCTTGATGTTTCAAACTTCTTTTTGGATTTTTTTTTTAGTTGACATATAAGAGTTGGAATATTTCAGTAGTGTTTTGTCGTGGTTTACCTTGTCACTGTTACATTCTCTTGATATTTCAAAGTTCATTTTGGATTTTTTTTTTCGTTGAAATGTAACACACCTGCTCAGACACACTGTCATAGTGAGAGAGATATGCAAAATGTTGGGTTAATTTAGGTTCAGTTAGAGTGGCGCGCCACTCTAAGTGAACCTATATTAACCCAACTTTTGCATATCTCTCTCACTATGACTGTATGTCTGAGCAGGTGTCTTATATTTCAGCGAAAAAAATCCAAAACGAACTTTGAAATATCAAGAGAATGTAACAGTGACAAGGTAAACTAAGAAAAAACACAACTAAAATATACTAACCTTTACATTTAAGAGAAAATAAGTCAAAAATGAACTTTTAAAAATCCAGAGATTGTAAGTGTGTACTGGTAAGCTCAGACAAAACGCTACCGAAATAATCCAACTCTTACATTTCAACGAAAAAAAATCCAACATGAACTTTGAAACATCAAGAGAATGTAACAGTGACAAGGTAAACTGCGACAAAACACTAATGGGGGAAGAGGCCCAAAAAGTTGGGGAGAGGGGGCCTTTCTGTGTCTCAAGCTCGCAAAAAAAGAAGTATTTAAAAAATGGGGGGGGGTGCAAAAAAGTCGGGGGGGGCCTCTCTGTGTCTCATGCTCGCACAAAAAAAACGTATTAAAAAAATGGTGGGGGGCTGACAAAAAGTTGGGGGAAGGGGGGCCCTTGGGGTTGGGAGTCCCATACAACACTGTTCAAATGGAACTTGTGTATTATAAAGACCACAGAGTTTCACCCCAAATCATCCTCTAAAATGTCTCAAACTGTTTCACCCAAATAATCCCTAAAATGTTGATTAATTTGTTTCGCCCAAATAATCCCCTAAACGTAATTTTAGAATGTTCCTTTTGTTTTGGCATCCCTGCGCTGTCACATTTAAAATTCCAAGGAAACCATATCCCGCGTTAAATATATTCAATCTGTCTTGATCTCCTTTGAATTTCTGAAATATGTCTAAGGTGTTTCTAGTTACACTATTAAGGCTTCGAAAGAATATTGATATTTATCTCTCAGACCAAAGAAAATGAAGCCTTTTAGTTTCTTAATTCCCCTCGTGTTACATTGGAATTCCCCGTCGATTATCTAAATCAATTTCCCAGAAATCTAGTCACTTCTGTCTGTATCCAAGAAACATCAGACAAATTGACCAACAAACAGAACCATGAAACAACACTCATAACCATCAAATAACATCAAACCAACCATCAACAAACAGAACCATGAAACAACATCATATAACCATCAAACAGAACAGAACCATGAAAAAAACATCAAACAAGTTGACCAACACTCATAGCCCTCAAACAACATCAAACCGACCATCAACAAACAGAACCATTAAAAAACATCAAATAACCATCAAACAGAACAGAACTATGAAAAAACCATCAAATCATCAAACAATATAACCATCAAACAGGCCTAGAATGAGGTGTGGTCTTGTACCATTAGACACGATTATAGATGGCAGCAGTGGTGCCTTGTAGTGCTGGCACTGTCATCCCTACTTTGGTCATAATTTCTATGTAATTGTCTAGGATTTCTACATATTACCCTCTTGTTTTCTTTGTATTTTTCGTGACTTTTAGAGGTTGCGCTTGATTTCTACGAGTCGGGCTAGATTTTTATGAATTCGTTTGGATTTCTACATATTGGTTATGATTTCTATGGGATTGATCTTGATTTTTAGAGGTTACCCTTGATTTCTACAGTCTCTGATTTGGTTTGGATTTCTATGGTTCGTTCATAACTTCTATCGCATAGTTCTGGATTTCAACATATTGATCTCTTCATTTCTTTGGATTTGTCTTGATTTGTTTACTTGATATTTACGGGTTGATCTAGATTTTTATGAATTGGTCTGGATTTGTATGCATTGGTTATGATTTCTATGGAATTCCTATGAATTTCTACATATTGGCATCTTGATTTCTTCGGATTGGTCTTGATTTTTAGAGGTTGCCCTTGATTTCTACAGTTTGGACTTGATTTCTCTGGCTTGGTCTGGATTTCTATGGGTTGTTCATAATTTTTATGGGATAGTTCTGGATTTCTAAATATTGGTCTCTTGATTTCTTCGGATTTGTCTTGATTTGTTTAGGTTACCTTGATTTCTACGGGTTGGTTTTGATTTTTATGAATTGTCTGGATTTTTAGGCGTTAGTTATGATTTCTATGGCATTGTTCTGGATTTCTACATATTGCTGTTTTGAGTTCTTTGGATTGGCGTGGATTTTTAGAGGTTTTACTTAATTTCTACAGGTTGGTCTTGATTTTTATGAATTCGTCTGGATTTCTATTCATTGGTTATTATTTCTATGTTATTGTACTGGATTTCTTTATATTGGTCTCTTGATTTCTTCGGATTGGTCTGGATTCCTATAGACTGATCTTGATTTTTACAGTGTGGTCTTGATTTATATGGTTTTGTCTTGATTTTTATGTACTGGTCATGGTTTATTAGGATTGTTCTGGATATCTACATATTGATCTCTTGATTTCTACGAGTTGATCTTGATTTCTATGGAATTGCCGGAATTTCTGCAGTTTGGTCTTGATTTCTATGGTTTGGTCTGGATTTCTATGCATTGGTCTCTGGATTTCTTCGGGTTGACGTTGATTTTAAGATTGACCTTTATTTCTACGGGATGGTCCTAATTCTTATGAATTCGGTTGGATTTCTATGTTGGTCCTGATTTCCATGGACTGTTCTGGATTTCTATATATCGGTCTTTCGATTTATTCGGATTAGTCTTGATTTTTAGAGGTTGGCCATGATTTCCACGGTTTGGTCTTGATTTTATGAATTCTTTTGAATTTTTATGCATTTGTGAGGATTTCTATGGGTTTGCCCTAGATTTTTAAATATTGATCTCTTAATTTCTTCGGGTTGTTCTTGATTTTTAGAGGTTGCTCTTGATTTCTACGAGTTCGTCTTGATTTTATGGTTTTGTCTGGATTTTCTATGCACTGGTCATGATTTTTAGGGTTCGTTCTGGATTTCTATATATTGGTCTCTTGATTTCTTTGGATTGGTCTGGATTTTCAGAGGATGGCCTTCATTTCTACAGTTTGGTCTTTGTTTTTATGAATACACTCTGACTCTGTGTTTTTGATTATTTTTTGCAAGATAATGGCTGATTCCTTAAAAATAGGATGAGTCTGCATGAAATGCCAAAAACAAACCACTTTGTTTCTATAGCTGCTAAAAAATTTTTATACGAATCAAAGAATGTTCGAACAATTGTTTTTTGAATGCATGTAAGAAAAAGACCGAATCTTTAAAAACGGGTTGACATTGCATGAAATGTCCAAACATATCACTTTGTTTTCTTAGCTGTTTAAACCATTTTGGTACAAATCAAAGAATCTATTAACCATTTTTGAAAGCATGTAAAAAAAATCTTGAGTCCTCAAATTGCAGAAGAATCATGTAACACCCACGTGTAAACAATAGATCAGTAATTAATAACACTTTCTGGTTGCTAGGGCCCCATTGGAATTGGTTGCTAGGGTTCCGTCGGAATTGGCTGCTACGGGCTCCCGTTGGAATTGGCTGTTATGACCCGGTCAGAATTGGTTGCTAAGGCCCAGTTGGATTTGGTTACTAAGGCCCCGTTGGAATTAGCTGCTAGACACCCCCCCTTTGTTTGAATTGGTTGATAGGGTCCCCGCTGAGATTGACTGCTAGGGCCCCCTTGAAATTGGTTGTTAGGGCCTGGTTGTAATTGCTTGCTAGGGCCCCGTTGGAATTGGTTGCTAGGACCCCGTTGGAATTGGTAGCTAGGGCCTCCGTTCAAATTGGATGCTAGGGCCCCGTTGGAATTGGCTGTTAGGTCCCAGTTGAAATTGGTTGTGAAGGTCCGGTTGGAATCGGTTGCTAGGACTTTGTATAAGCAAACAATAGCACTTGCAAAAGTATGTGCAGTGAAACATAACAGCCAACTGTGTTCAACTTGAAGTAGCCCAAAAGCTTCTTTGGGACATGGCAGAAACAAAACAATAAAAACACCTACGGATACTATATAACATACCTAACAATACCATAACAGCGATAACAACAGCAAAAACACAACATATATTAAGCCATATAATACCATAATAATAAAACACTAAAATAATACTTAATACTCACACACGTAATAATTATAGGTAGATAAATATTCCATGTTTTAAAGCCACATAGGCTATGGCTGCCAAAAACAAAATATCAAACAGAGAAGAAAATTATCACACTATCAAAATTCTTCAAGCATGACTCACCCCCTACAAAAGTCTCTCTCTATTGGTTATTCCCAATTTAAGATTTTTTGCCATCATTTTTATTTTTCCGTAATATTTTGATCCCATTTCTGAGACCAACCACTAACTTGTCTCCAAACTACTAAAAAAAGTGTTGTTCTTAAATCCAATAATTCAGAACAGCCATGAAGTGACATAAGCCATGAAGATAGCCATAAGCCATGAAGAAAAGCAGATCCTCATCATTATCTCCCCATATGGAGACTATACAGGCTATGTAAAAATAGTGTTTGAATTACACAGTCAGAAAATGAATGCTTAAGATTTTTTCCGCAATCTTGCATAGGTATCCTCACTTAGTTTGGATTATGGGTAATTTCACTGAGACGCCTCCATTAATATTCCGTGATGTAACGCGTAGATCAGTGCTCATTTTAGGGGATTCATAAATTTCTGTGCGACAGGATATTTGTAGCTGTAACAAGGATGGTCAGCTTGGTTACACAGTGCACACTTCATGTTATTTTGACAGGGGGTTTCTAGCTCGTTCGAATGTCCTGGCTGGGCAAAAAGCAAACAGCGAGTAAGATCTTCATAGTGCTGAGAAATATGTCCGTAAGCTTGGCAGTTGTAGCAGCGAGGAGGAAAAGGGAGAAACTTATAAATACGGATACGCTCGTACTCAATTATCACTAACGAGGAAATGGCTGCTAATAAGTCTTCTTGGCGAGAGAACCGAAGCTTGTAGGACTAGTTTTGCCAATACGGGAGACTTCGGTACAGTTAGTTATCAAGTTCTGCAACTGACCGTCAGTAACACTGTCAGGAACGAAACGGGAAATTCCATAATACACTGGAACTTTTAGCTGTAAGCTTAGCAATTGTTCCTTAGATTTAATCAGCGACCATAGTAGCTTTATTTTTATCACTTACAACTAAGCGGCAAGTTTATTTTTCTTGTCTAAGTTCTGTCATCACTAATATAGAGTCACCATACAAGTTATCAATAAAAGATTTGCGGTCCTTGTGGTCATTAAGCGATTAAGGTGGATTCTTTAATATAACGGCAAAAGAGGGTTTGTATGAATGTGTGGGGGCTTGAGACAAAGAAGGCAGTGGGTTGCACTTCGACAGAACGTAATTATCGAATCTGACACATAATTCGATAACTTTACGAGTAAGTGTAGCACTTGATTCCCCTTCGATAACTGGTACTTTGTCAGGCTCGTACAGCACGAAACGGGGTAGGGGTATCTGCTTTTCATCACACTTTTAAAATTTTTTAGCATGTCCAGACATTTATCTGCAGCTTTCTGTCTGTCACTTGGACGATTCGTTCAGTTTGCAAAATTCCACAATATTTTCTTTGCTTCCATTAATGAATCAGTGCTAAAAAAAAGTCCGCACCAGTTTTTGCGATATCGGCGTGAACATTCCCCACAGTCCGGGTCCGGTATAAGAAGTTTAATACTGGAGATCATACAAGCTGCTGGCTCCGCATTTTATGTAGCAAACAAACATACAGCAGGTATCTCACTTAGTCAGAAACAAGGTTGAATAGCCGCACAGAGATCACCGGGAGCAAGGATAACGTCGAGACCTGCTCACCTCTCCCCTAAAGTTTAAGGCAGGTTCTCTCCCCTCTTCTGCTTGGTCCCAAGCGATCCACGCGGTACTGTTGACGCACCTTAAGAAAAGGTTGAAATTTGGTTTAAATTGACTGAATTCTAGTAATTTGGCTATTTTCATATACACGATTTGGCGGAAACTATCGTCTATTGGCAACCTCCAATCGGCAACAATGAGTTAAAATATTTGTTCCCAGGGGACATCACAGAGGTCAAAATTACCAGACAAAAGATAAGCCGATTATAAATAAGACTCTTCAAATAAGAGTCCACTGGGAAATCACTCACAATGTAAAACAGGGTTTTATCCAAAAAAGAGATCTTTAAACCACAAGCTCTAGATCAAGATATATTTGACCTATAGGGAAATATATTTTATATTGGTTGGTATTAGCCGACAGTTAGGCCTACTTAAAAGGAAACATTATAAAATTCTGAAGACAAAATTAAAAATATAAAATATTTCCCTATAACATGCCTATAAATACTTTACACAACCCTCCTTTTTATCAAATATTTCACCATCTTAAATTATAGAGGCCTACATTTCCTGGGTTCAAAAGTCATTTATGGAAAAATGAACGGAGAATATATGACTTGGACTATTAGACTTGGCACCATGAACACGAATCTAATAAATAATGTATGCAATTCGGATCTGTATATGACCAAATACAAATCCTATTGCATACCTTCGGATTTCCTCGAGTATATTCAATGTGTTAACAATACCCTTATCACTATAATAGTAGCCCATCAAACAAATACAACTTAAAAACAATAGGGAAATTTTTTTTCAAGACAGTGCAATTTATACTAGTGAATATTTCGGCCCTATGTCCAAGGGCCGTCTTCAGCACAACATTCAATAAAAAATATATATAAAAACAAACTTACATTAAAATACGAAGTTTAAAAAACCGCTTTTAAAAACCTTTAAAATAGCCCTAGTATCCTTACTTCAACGAAGTTCAACCAGGACTGATAAATAAAATGACGAGAGAGGATGAGTTCATTCAAACTCATCATTTGATCAATGAGTTGATCAAATGATCAAATGATCATGAGTTCATTCAAGGATCATTTGATCCTCTTGGCCTACCGTATACGGTCTACACGCCTCACTTTAAAAACTTTCTTGACCAAAGTGGAAAGTCTATTATTCAAAATTGGAAGCGAGTACAAGATTTATCAACTGAAAGCTGTGGTTTTCATGCACTATTATATTTTATTTGTTGATGTCGTGGACATACTTACAGTTAATTCTTCAATATTTATGGTGACAATCCGCGATTGAACGACTTTTTAGTTGTAATTATTCTTTCCTACTTCTATAATATAAATTTCGGTGCCATAAGAGTGAAATGCTTTAAAAATTTATTTAAGTTTGTGCATTAATAATATATAATTTCTTCTTCTTCATCGTCATTTACGTTGTCGTCGTCTTCGACAACGATTACTGGTGGCAGATCATTGGGATTCAACTTCTATTCATCTTGGAGAGCACAGTCGGGGTTTATATTTTCTACAATAAATTGTAACTTCACTTGTATTAAATCTCTTTTTAAAGTCAATACTTCTTTTCCGATTCATATTATAAAATTCATGTGTTTCAATTTGCTTATTTGAAGCGATGTCACACATAAAATTCTCATACGAAGAATCACTTTCTATAACAGCTAAATAAAAGTCTCTTGGTTTATAATCATAGTAGCCGGTATCTTCACAGTGATGACATAAAAACCAGAGTCTTTTATTATTCTAGCAATTGAAGCGTAAACAAGGTTCTTGTTCCCAAAACAATTTAAAGTCACAACGATATCAGTCTTTAAAAAAAAAACTGCAATCACCTTTAGAGTTTTTTGCAATCATGCCAGGGTAAGTATTTTCCTATTGTTCACATTTATCATAGTGACAATTGGAGCATAGGAAACCTCTAGTATGAGAGTCACAAATCACTTTGAGACAGTAATTACACTCTTAAATTTGCACAATATATCTTACATGCAATTTACACGGATTGCATAATCTACACTTTTCATTATAGTCATCAGCAAAGGTACAATTCTCACAGGATGACCAGCTGCCCAATGTATACAAGCATAATGAACATGTGTAAAACAATGAATAATTTATGATACCAACGTTTTCAGAGAGCGGCTGTTGCTGATAAATTTTTTCATAGTAACCGACTTTTACACTCACATCTATATTTTCTGCATTGAAAAGATTTAGAGATGAGTTGACTGAAGGATTAGATTCTTTATGTAGTAGATATGCCATTTTCAGGAAAAGAAATTCCTTTTCGATCTAACAATTTTTACTTTCTTTTTCTTGTTTGATGCCTTACGCTTCCGGGCTGAGTTCAGACTGATGAGTGATGATGTGTTTCCAACCCCTTTTAAATCTTTTCCGCTTTTTCGTGCTTGCAATCGCTCACCAAGGGATCAGGCACTGGAAATAAGATTTTTTGAGGCACTTAAATTAAAAACGTTCCCAGGGCCCCAATTATGTAGTGTAGAGGACGCAAAATCTTTGGTAACCGGTGCAATATTTTTTTAAGCCAGGGGTAGTGCAGAGAGAATCAGCTTAGAAAACCAATTGCCGAGACAGTACCCGGACGTTGATGAACGACCCCTGTAATATTCGATTCCATAGCACAACTTTCGTAGTCCAAGAGTAGCAACATAACAATCAATATCAGGACAAACAAAATTACTTCTATTAGCCATCTTACTGACTGGGTCAAAAATGACATGTAATCACAGTCAAGCCTTTGTTATTGCAAAAGGGTCTTCCCATTCCCTTCTTAATGTTAATTAATTAAAAAAAATTCCATAGAGTAAGTTTTTCAAATAAAAATAAATAATTCTATTAAACAAAAAATGACCAAAAATAAAATAAAATAATCTACAAAGCGTGAAACTACCACAAATCACCATCGATAAATAAATGAAACCCAAAACGAGCAGAAATTACAATAAATAACCGAGTCAAACTTGAAACGAGCTGAAATTAACATAAGTTGGGCTCAACGCCCTTATGCCTTCCAAAGGCCAGAACATAATTTGCACTTTACTGAAAAAATATAAAATTTTTTACTTTTATAACTTTAATAAATCAAATAATTTTAAGATTTTGATTACTAAATATCAATAAATGTATATTAAACTGACAATGCACATTCATTTGTATTTTTTGTTCAACTAAGTTGAACAAAATTGCTATCTCTAAGCTTTGATTGAATGTGTTTGGGGAAATGGAGGGCGTGAGAGGGGGGTTAATCACTCTCCATTCACTTTCGACTATTAAAAAGGGCAATTTCAATTTCCGATCAAATGAGCCCCTTTTGAAATTTCTACAACTTTCTTTATAAACCTCATATGCCCCCAGGGCACAAATTACAACCCTTGCACTCAAAGCTCAGATGGGGTTTTAATCCTAAAAGACCTAATTTCCAGAACTTTCGACTAGGTTGAACAAAATGGATATCTCAAAATTTTGATTGGATGTGTTTAGGGATATGGTGGGCGTGAGATGGGGGTTAGTTGCCCATTTTAATAAAAACCTTATATGCCCCCAGAGCATAACTTATAACCCTTGCCCTGAAGACTATGGGGAGAGTTTTCTGCTCAAAGGTATAATTTCCTGAGCTTTAAACTTCGTGGAACAAAATGGCTATCAAGAAATTTTGATTGGACATGTTTGGGGAAATGGTGGGCGTGGAAGGGGTTTTTGTTGCCTTCCAATCACTTTCGACTATTAAAAAGGGTACTAGCCATTTCAATTTCCAATCGAATGAGTCATTTTTGAAGTTTCAACGACGAAGCGTTCAGTAAAAGCCTTATATGCCCCAAGGGCATAACTTACAACCCTTGCCCTGAGGGCTGTGGGGGAGTGTCCTCCTCAAAAATATAATTTCTATCTGGAAATCCAAAACACTGAATAAAATGGCTATCTAAAAATTTTGATTGGATGTGTTTGGGGGAAAAGGTGGGCGAAAGAGGGGGTCTGGTTTCCCTCAAATCACTTTCGACTATTAAAGAGGGCACTAGACCTTTCAATTTCCAATCGAATGAGCCCTTTTTCAAGTTTCTACGATAAATATTTCAATAAAAACTTATATGCCCCCAGAGCATAACTTATAACCCTTGCTCTGAAGACTGTGGGGGGAGTGTCCTGCTCAAAGGTATAATTTTCTGAACTTCAAATGCGTGGAACAAAATGGCAATCTCAAAATTTTGATTGGATGTGTTTTGGGAAATGGTGGGTGTGGAAGGGGTTCTAGTTGCCTTCCAATTACTTTCGACTATTAAAAAGTGCACAAGCCATTTCAATTTTTAATCAAATGAGCCATTTTTGAAGTTTCTACGACGTTGCGTTGTATAAAAACTTTATAAGCCCCCAGAGCATAACTTACAACCCTTGTCTTGAGGGTTGTGAGGTGGTTGTCATCCTCAAAGACCTAATTTCCAGAACTTAAAACTATGTTGAACAAAATGGCTATCTCAAAATTTTGATTGGATGTGTTCGGTGGAATGATGGGCGTGGGGGGGGCTATTTGCCCTCCAAGCACTTTCGACTATTAAAAAGGGTACTAGCCCTTTGAATTTCCTATTGAATGAGCCTGTTTTGAAGTTTTTTCGACAACGCCTTCTATAAAAACCTTATATGCCCGCAGGTCATAACTTAAAACCCTTGCCCTGAGGGTCGTGAGGGAATGTCCTCCTCAAAAACATATTTTCTGTCTGGAAAACAACTACGCTGATCAAAATGGCTATCTCAAAATTTTGATTGGATGTGTTTGGGGGAATGATGGGCGTGGGGGGCTATTTGCCCTCCAATCACTTTCGACTATTCAAGAGGGTACTAGTCCTTTGAATGTCCAATCGAATGATCATGTTTTGAAGTTTCTACGACAACACCTTGTATAAAAACCTTATATGCCCCCATGGCATAACTTAAAACCCTTGCCCTGAGGACTGTGGGGGAGTGTCCTCCTCAAAAATATATTTTCTATCTGGAAATTTACTACGCTGAACAAAATGGCCATCTCAAAATTTTGATTGGATGTGTTTGGAGGAATGATGGGCGTGGGGGGCGGGGGGCTAGTTGCCCTCCAATCACTTTCGACTATTAAAAAGGGCACTAGCCACTTCCATTTCCAATCGAACAGGCCCTTTTCGAAGTTTCTACGACAACTCCTTCGATACGAAGTGCCCGGGTGGAGAAAAAACACATTGTGCCCACATCGTTCTTTACTTAGGCAGCGCTCGCGCGCTGCCTATGATTAACAGAGCTCCAAATACGAACATTTGACTGGAATGTATTGAAGGTGCTTTATATTTTAATGGTGAATGTGTTTACTAGAGATTTTTCATTCTAGAATATGTAGGAGTGAGATATTGTTATTACCAACTCTTGATCTCTCGACCAAGGATGCGTAAAAGAAATATACAATTGTCAGATGAGAAAGCGGATGCATTGTCTACATAGAATCAGTGGACCACAAGTAATTCGCCTTTTCCAAAATATTTCTTGTTCGATTGATTCGAACAGTATCACCAACATTAAATTGTTTCTTCCCAGCCTATTCATTAGAATATTGTTTCAGAAAAATTTAAAGTGTATTGTCACTGTGATGAACTTCAAGAAGACTAACATTGGACAAGGATCGATAAGGCTGTTGATTATAAATCAAAATGAATGTTTCTAAATCTTGAATAAATGAAGTAATATTTTTCAATGTACGATATCTTGAAATTAATAGTCCAACAGTACTTATCAAACGTTCTGCCAATGTCACCTTTATAAAACTGCGAGTATGATAGAGTACTGTATTATATTTCAATAAAACCTTTTTACATGTGGATCAACGAATTCACTTCTCCGATCTGTTTGAATTTTTCTATAAGAATCCTGTTCAAGAATACTTTCTACATCTTTAGAAACTTCATCACATCTCTTTTCCTACAATGGAGCTGCATATGCATAGAGACTAAAACACTTATTGCAAATAAAATAAACTTGTACGGTCTATTATGGCGTCTTTGAATCTCTTCTAGAGTCAAAAGATCCACTTGTAATATATTTAATGGGAAAAAAGCTTTAGTATTTCGATAGTCACGACCTCTGGTCCTATGATTTCGATGAAGAGTATAGCTGGGTTCCTTCTGTAAATACTGTTTTGCTAACTTCTTTTCAGCTCTGGCGACATTATAAAGTGTAGTGGGAGAACTTGAACTTCCCACTTTTCTAATATTTTCTTAAGCCCGTTTCAAAACTTGATCCATTTTGAACGTAAACGCGGTGTGAAGCTGCTGCTCGCCTTTTGCTTACTAAATAAGGTGGGAGGACGTGTTTGACTAATACTCTTACCAGGCCCACTTGACGTGCTATTACTTAATATATCTTGTTATATTCTCCAAATTCCCCTAATTTTTTTAAAATATGTTTAATTCGAATAAGACTTTTGGGAAAATTTGATGACTTTAAAAATTGATATAAATGACTATCAAAGGACTCAAGTCTTCTACGATTTGCAATCAAATCTGATAACAAATCAATTAAGTTTTAAGTCTTGCCCTAGATTTTAACTTCATTCTTTTTCTTGTCAATATGTTCTATTCTGCAAAATAGGTAAAGAGTCTTTTACTTTGGTCACGATAGGATGGGGGTAATAAGCCTACATCACATGTTAATAAACTTCTTATTTGTTTGGCTTTTTAAAAGCTTCAAAATTTCAGTACTTTCAGAAGGTTGATCAATAACATTTTCTTTTGGTGGTCTTTCACGGTAAAGTTAATGTTTGTTGACATGTCGAAGGCCATTTTGAACCAACATTAATTTTTGTTCATCGGCAATTTTTACATTATTAATAAATTTATCAAGATTATCTTCAAAGTGCTCATTTGGTGAAAGACCTAGTTCAACTGGCGTAAATTTATAGGGTTTAACAATTTCTAGAGAATAGTGATTACAAGTCCGGTGATTATCAGCAATAACAGTCAAAAGAAAAGCTGTTTAAACAAGCTTGTTTGCTTAAACAAGCTGTTTATTTTGTTATTTCCTTTCTTTTTGCCGGCTAGGGCATGCATAAGTGAACGATGTTTCTTTTTAAGTTGTCTAACACATTTTGACAGTTGAAAATTGTCTTCCGTTAAATTTAAACAAAGTTTAGGTAAAAGGTTGATGAATTTAGTGTCAATATAATGTTTGAGTATAGCTTTCCTTCGCCGCGGTTTTGAATTAACTGGGATGGAAAATAAATATCTGTTTTAGTGTGGCTTCTTTATCGTCATGATGGTTACTAACGGCCTTTTTACTATTTACGGGTGTACCGTAATTTCATTTTCAAAAATATCAGTGACTACACAAAACTCTTCGGAGTGTTTTAATTCAGTTCCAACAGAATGTACCCATAAGGTTTATTAGTAGCTTAATTATACGCAAAGAGTAAAAATATTCAGATCATCAGTTTTTTCTACTTGAATGAGTTGACTTATATATTTTGGAGTCTAAAAAATGGATTTTATTTAAGAATGTATTATTATCTACAATTTCTTTCCATTGAAATTCTAAGACTAGCAACTTCTCAGATGATTTATTAATGATAATGTATGAAAAAGAACCATCTACCCTTGCGCCATCTAAAACTTCACCTTTCTGCAAACGTGCCATCGCTGGTAATATAAATTTTAAATCGTAGTTGGAATTGTGCATGTAAACCGGTAGAAAGTATTGTTGCCTAGCATTAATATTATATGGTTTATGCGCAAACCCCCAAAAGTTACTCCCTCCCGATTGAATAAGGTCAACTAAATTATCATAGTCGCGGACTTTCCAATCCACACTACCCTCAACAAGTTTTTTTATTACAAGCCTGGCATATATCTTTATTTTTAATAGCCTACTCGTCTTCCGATAATAGAGTCATTGGATAATGTGTGTTGCGCTGCCGTCAAATTACCTTATTAGCTCTTTTAATTAGTGCAACCATAGCTGCACCTACACATTTCTCCTCACCCAATGTCTCAACTACATCTACCACTTTCACGGTATTACTTAAGTCTCTTCGTACGTGGGTATAAGAAACTACAATGGCTTCGTGTTATTTAATACTTTTAAACTTTAATGGATCGCACACATCCATGAGTGAAACTTTGATGTCCAATGTCACCTTGTCGCTCTGCACGAGCATGTTCTGAAAATGTTTGAACCGTAAGATGGCATTGTTGCCTAAAACCTTCTCCGTGGACTGGTATCCATGAAGTTTGCAGTGTCTCGTGATCTTTCATTTTTAACTCTGTATAAAATCTAGATAAACACATTGGACAGTAATAGAATGTTAACCCCCCTTGATTTTATTTTGACCCCTCATTTAAAAACCCAACTAATATGTGGAATAGGAAAGAAATGTCGAATTGAATCAGGATCTTTGGCTGGCTCGTAAAGATAGCCATACCCAGTGTTTCACTGACTCAATGGACGGAGTCCTTATGGAGTATAAAACGCCCTTTTTACTAATAAGTCCCCCCCTCTTCATACTCTGTATCGTACTGCAACACGGAAATCCTAAGCTTTAAATGCTCATTTGCCCTCTGAAAAATATCAATCCCCTTAAGTGTTACAGGGTAATTCCCCTTTAAACAATTAAAACACAACTTTAGGAAACTCTGCCCCCTCCTTACCCCTATTAACTGTAAAGCCGTCCAAATATGTCTTACTAACATCCTTTGCCTCAGGTTCAAGCCCCCCGACGAGGACTGAATATTTGAAACACTCTAAGCCCGTATCGAAACAAAAGTGTTGCACATCACTACAACTCTCTAAATCTGCATTATATTTTCCAAAATAAATCTTCCCACTCCTTCTCCCGCCTTTTAAAACAAATTATTTTTAAAATTTTGTGATATTAGCTTCTAATTTTTCCATAAACAAAACAACCAATCCACTCCCATATTCATTATACCCCTCCATCCTATTAAGAATTCCCCCCACCCAATACGAAAACATACCCTCATGCAGGTCAGGGTGAAACGTCTGCATTGCCGTTTGCAGGTAATACGGTTGAAAATCACCTTTTCTTTAATTGAATTTTTTTTAAGTTTGATTAACGTCTTCATACTATCGCTTCCTCCCGCCTCCCAAATATGGTTTTCAAGCATATGAGGTTTATAAAGAAAGTTGTAGAAATTTCAAAAGGGGCTCATTTGATCGGAAATTGAAATTGAGCCTTTTAGATGAATGTTACATTTATTGCCGGTATTATGGGTTCAACGGAGTCTTTGGAGGCCTATTATACTGATAGCGAGTAGTATGGGGTCTCTTAGTTCAAGGGGTCACAATGCCCTTCTAAGAACATTACCTAGAATTCCCCCCACCCAATACGAAAACATACCCTCATGCAGGTCAGGGTGAAACGTCTGCATTGCCGTTTGCAGGTAATACGGGTGAAAATCACCTGTTCTTTAATTGAATTTTTTGAAGTTTGATTAACGTCTTCATACTATCGCTTCCTCCCGCCTCCCGAATATGGTTTTCAAGAAGGGCCTAAATCTTTCCGACATAGAAGTAGACAATGTCAATTCGATCCGTATGGATGCTACCAGTTTTAAGAGTGTTGAAAGGGTCTCCAATTTCAGCCCAATAACACGAATATGGTGCAAAGCAGTATTAGCTAGATGCAAGTCAGGCAATACAGGGGGTAAACCAGCATCATTTTGTCCTGCTCCCTCTTCATCACTTTGCGGTATGGATCCTGTCTCGACCTCATTTGTGGGTAACTTTGACCAATCCATAGTCCTTAACAAGACCGAGACCCCGCACAAACACATCTAAATCAAACATAGGGGGACCTGTATTAACCGGATTAAAACCCCAGAACTTAAACCTCCGTCGCATTCACTACTCTCCAGGGCCTGTTCCAATTTCATAATGGACTTTATATCCTCCTAGAGGTTGTAGGCCCCTTGAGATAATGCTCTGTGAATCTAGAAAAATAATAGGAGAATATTAGATTGCTAGAGTAATTCATCCAATGAAAAGGGAATATAATAGTTATGAGTGAGATTGAAGGACCTCATCAGCATGTAATGTTCTTAGAAGGGCATTGTGACCCCTTGAACTAAGAGACCCCATACTACTCGCTATCAGTATAATAGGCCTCCAAAGACTCCGTTGAACCCATAGTACCGGCAATAAATGTAACATTCATCTAAAAGGCTCAATTTCAATTTCCGATCAAATGAGCCCCTTTTGAAATTTCTACAACAACTTTCTATATAAACCTCATATGCCCCCAGGGCACAAATTACAATCCTTGCACTCAAAGCTCAGATGGGGTTTTAATCCTAAAAGACCTAATTTCCAGAACTTTCGACTAGGTTGAACAAAATGGATATCTCAAAATTTTGATTGGATGTGTTTAGGGATATGGTGGGCGTGAGATGGGGGTTAGTTGCCCATTTTAATAAAAACCTTATATGCCCCCAGAGCATAACTTATAACCCTTGCCCTGAAGACTATGGGGAGAGTTTTTTGCTCAAAGGTATAATTTCCTGAGCTTTAAACTTCGTGGAACAAAATGGCTATCAAGAAATTTTGATCAGATATGTTTGGGAAAATGGTGGGGGTGGAAGGGGTTTTTGTTGCCTTCCAATCACTTTCGACTATTAAAAAGGGTACTAGCCATTTCAATTTCCAATCGAATGAGTCATTTTTGAAGTTTCAACGACGAAGCGTTCAGTAAAAGCCTTATATGCCCCAAGGGCATAACTTACAACCCTTGCCCTGAGGGCTGTGGGGGAGTGTCCTCCTCAAAAATATAATTTCTATCTGGAAATCCAAAACACTGAATAAAATGGCTATCTAAAAATTTTGATTGGATGTGTTTGGGGGAAAAGGTGGGCGAAAGAGGGGGTCTGGTTTCCCTCAAATCACTTTCGACTATTAAAGAGGGCACTAGACCTTTCAATTTCCAATTGAATGAGCCCTTTTTCAAGTTTCTACGATAAATATTTCAATAAAACTTATATGCCCCCAGGGCATAACTTATAACACTTGCTCTGAAGACTGTGGGGGGAGTGTCCTGCTCAAAGGTATAATTTTCTGAACTTTAACTGCGTGGAACAAAATGGCAATCTCAAAATTTTGATTGGATGTGTTTTGGGAAATGGTGGGCGTGGAAGGGGTTCTAGTTGCCTTCCAATTACTTTCGACTATTAAAAAGTGCACAAGCCATTTCAATTTTTAATCAAATGAGCCATTTTTGAAGTTTCTACGACGTTGCGTTGTATAAAAACTTTATAAGCCCCCAGAGCATAACTTACAACCCTTGTCTTGAGGGTTGTGAGGTGGTTGTCATCCTCAAAGACCTAATTTCCAGAACTTAAAACTTTGTTGAACAAAATGGCTATCTCAAATTTTTGTTTGGATGTGTTCGGTGGAATGATAGGCGTGGGGGGGGGGCTATTTGCCCTCCAAGCACTTTCGACTATTAAAAAGGGTACTAGCCCTTTGAATTTCCAATTGAATGAGCCTGTTTTTAAGTTTTTTCGACAAAGCCTTCTATAAAAACCTTATATGCCCCCAGGCTATAACTTAAAACCCTTGCCCTGAGGGTCGTGTGGGAATGTCCTCCTCAAAAACATATTTTCTATCTGGAAAACAACTACGCTGATCATAATGGCTATCTCAAAATTTTGATTGGATGTGTAAGGGGGAATGATGGGCGTTGGGTGCTATTTGCCCTCCAATCACTTTCGACTATTCAATAGGGTACTAGTCCTTTGAATTTCCAATCGAATGAGCATGTTTTGAAGTTTCTACGACAACACCTTGTATAAAAACCTTATATGCCCCCAGGGCATAACTTAAAACCCTTGCCCTGAGGGTTGTGGGGGAGTGTCCTCCTCGAAAATATATTTTCTATCGGGAAATTTACTACACTGAACAAAATGGCCATCTCAAAATTTTGATTGGATGTGTTTGGAGTAATGATGGGTGTGGGGGGTGGGGGGCTAGTTGCCCTCCAATCACTTTCGACTATTAAAAAGGGCACTAGCCACTTCCATTTCCAATCGAACAGGCCCTTTTCGAAGTTTCTACGACAACTCCTTCGATACGAAGTACCCGGGTGGAGAAAAAACACATTGTGCCCACATCGTTCTTTACTTAGGCAACGCTAGCGCGCTGCCTATGATTAACAGAGCTCCAAATACGAACATTTGACTGGAATGTATTGAAGGTGCTTTATATTTTAATGGTGAATGTGTTTACTAGAGGTTTTTCGTTCTAGAATATGTAGGAGTGAGACATTGTTATTACCGACTCTTGATCTCTCGACAAAGGATGCGTAAAAGAAATATACAATTGTCAGATGAGAAAGCGGATGCATTGTCTACAGAGAATAAGTAATTCGCCTTTTCCAAAATATTTCTTGTTCGATTTATTCGAACAGTATCACCAACATTAAATTGTTTCTTTCCAGCCTATTCATTAGAATATTGTTTACGAAAAATGTTAAGTGTATCGTCACTGTGATGAACTTCAAGAAGACTAACATTGGACAAGGATCGATAAGGCTGTTGATTATAAAGCAAAATGAATTTTTCTAAATCTTGAATAAATGAAGTAATATTTTTCAATGTACGATATCTCGAAATTAATAGTCCAACAGTACTTATCAAACGTTTTGCCAATGTCACCTTTATAAAACTGCGAGTATGATAGAGTACTGTATTATATTTCAATAAAACCTTTTTACATATGGATCAACGAATTCACTTCTCCGATCTGTTTGAATTTTTCTATAAGAATCCTGTTCAAGAATACTTTCTACATCTTTAGAAACTTCATCACATTTCTTTTCCTACAATGGAGCTGCATATGCATAGAGACTAAAAACACTTATTGCAAATAAAATAAACTTGTACGGTCTATTATGGCGTCTTTGAATCTCTTCTAGAGTCAAAAGATCCACTTGTAATATATTTAATGGGAAAAAAGCTTTAGTATTTCGATAGTCACGACCTCTGGTCCTATGATTTCGATGAAGAGTATAGCTGGGTTCCTTCTGTAAATACTGTTTTGCTAACTTCTTTTCAGCTCTGGCGACATTATAAAGTGTAGTGGGAGAACTTGAACTTCCCACTTTTCTAATATTTTCTTAAGCCCGTTTCAAAACTTGGTCCATTTTGAATGTAAACGCGGTGTGAAGCTGCTGCTCGCCTTTTGCATACTAATTAAGGTGGAAGGACGCGTTTGACTAATACTCTTACCAGGCTCACTTGACGTGCTATCACTTAATATATCTTGTTTTATTCTCCAAACTCCCCTAATTTTTTTTAAAACATGTTTAATTCGAATAAGACTTTTGGGAAAATTTGATGACTTTAAAAATTGATATAAATGACTATCAAAGGATTCAAGTCTTCTACGATTTGCAAGCAAATCTGATAACAAATCAATTAAGTTTTAAGTCTTGCCCTAGATTTTAACTTCATTCTTTTTCTTGTCAATATGTTCTATTCTGCAAAATAGGTAAAGAGTCTTTTACTTTGGTCACGATAGGATGGGGGTAATAAGCCTACATCACAAGTTAATAAACTTCTTATTTGTTTGGCTTTTTCAAAGCTTCAAAAATTTCAGTACTTTCAGAAGGTTGATCAATAACATTTTCTTTTGGTGGTCTTTCACGGTAAAGTTAATGTTTGTTGACATGTCGAAGGCCATTTTGAACCAACATTAATTTTTGTTCATCGGCAATTTTTACATTATTAATAAATTTATCAAGATTATCTTCAAAGTGCTCATTTGGTGAAAGACCTAGTTCAACTGGCGTAAATTTATAGGGTTTAACAATTTCTAGAGAATAGTGATTACAAGTCCGGTGATTATCAGCAATAACAGTCAAAAGAAAAGCTGTTTAAACAAGCTTGTTTGCTTAAACAAGCTGTTTATTTTGTTATTTCCTTTCGTTTTGCCGGCTAGGGCATGCATAAGTGAACGATGTGTCTTTTTAAGTTGTCTAACACCTTTTGACAGTTGAAAATGTCCTCTGTTAAATTTAGACAAAGTTCAGGTAAAACGTTGATGAGTTTAGTGTCAATATAATGTTTGAGTATAGCTTTCCTTAGCCGCGGTTTTGAATTAACTGGGATGGAAAATAAATATCTGTTTTAGTGTGGCTTCTTTATCGTCATGATTGTTATTAACGGCCTTTTTACTGTTTACGGATGTGCCGTAATTTCATTTTCAAAAATATCAGTGACTACACATAACTTTCGGAGTGTTTTAATTCAGGTCCAACAGAATGTACACATAAGGTTTATTTGTAGCTTGATTGTACGCAAAGAGTAAAAATTTTGGTTCATCAAGGTAGATTTGTCTGTTTAGAGTCATAAGTGACCTTGAATCGCAAACAACCCTATATATAATATAGTAAGTACAATTCAATTTAAGTGTTCTCATACAATCACTAGGATGAAAAAGATTATAAAGAACAACAGTTATGAAAATTTTTTCATGATGTGACCAGACTGTAAATAATCTTAGAAGTTTCTGAGACCATCAATAGATTCAGTTAAATCATCAATAATCAACCACAAGTTTGGCGCAATACTATTTAAAAGGTCAATTCCTCGTATGTATTTTATCCTTGGTGCAATACTCTTTATTTTATCATTGGACTTTTGCCACATACTACAAAAATGATATATGTTTTTCACGTTTTTTAAAAAATTTTTTATCCCGACTTTGAATTCTTTTCGTTAATAGTGTTGTTTCGCCAGACATTGAAGGACCACAAAGAAATCATCTGAATGTTTTTTTAAAGTGATACATACTCCTCCAATTTCAAAATACAACTAATCAAACCTAACCTCAATCTGTTCAATAAATACTAAAAATTGGAATATACAAGTTTCCTTTAATTCCTAAGTAAATACATAACAAATATTTAAAACATCTTTACACAAGCCATTATCGTATTTAAATAGGCGGTGGGAAAACAAAATAAAATAGACACTTGAAAATTATAACACTTGAACATGTAACCGAGTTGGGAGGCCGCTGCAAATGCCGAAGCCTGGCCCGGAAGGCGCAGTGCCTGCTGCTGCGGCTGGCGACGGGGCCGGGAGGTAACATAAAAAAACATAAAACACTTTAATTTACCACTTTGCACAAGAAAAAAGTAAATAAATAAATGTAAAATATATAAAAATAAATATAATAAATAAAATATAAAAAATACACACTGCTGAGCTGGAGACTGATTGGCCCTCCTCTCCCCAATGACGGATCAAATAGGCCCCCTCGCCCTCCTACCAACTATAGGACTTATTCCAGACCGAGTTGTTTTCTATAGTCTAAATAATCAACACGATCTAAAGTACGATAGTGACCGTGTAATAGTACCCTCAAACCGTCTGCGCGGAGATAGAATTTATACGATATGGCTGTCAAGGCATTTTTTGCGATTTTAATAGCGGAGTTCTTATATTTTAAAGAGCAAATGGCCATGCTCTTCACTCTTGGAACTAACTTATTTTCAACACATTTCCTATAGACTCATGTTTAAATTTTCCTTTACATAGCGCGAAGACACTCCCTTGCAGAAATGTTTGATCAACTCATTGTGCGTTTCTAAAGAGTACACCTTCTAAACCAGGAAGCACACCTTTGGATGCCAAGTTGCTTCCCGTCTCGGAATTTAAATTTAATAATCGGTTTAGGGCCTGGTATTTCACGAGCTGCGGATAAAAAGACTCATCCCAGTTGGTGTAGTATATTCGGGAGCTAATGTGCGTATCATTTTCCAAGTCTTGCAACAGACTCTCTGTTTTAACTTTCAACAGGAGTTAATCAGTGTGTCCATTATACACTTGACCTTGCCCTTTTCCCGGCCCTTGAAATTTGCACACATTGTAATAAAACTCCAACATGAGTTTCTTTGATATTTCTAATATAGCACTGCCAGCGGCAATGTTTTTATTTAAAACTTGTTTTTTCTATGTAAAAGGACCAAATTGGAGTCTATGATCGTGAATGATCTGAAGTTCAGATCTTCAATAATTCAAGAACATTCTTTTGGGTCAGTCACAACGTCACAACGACTCCTGCTGCACACACACTCGCATATCTTACCAAAGACCGAAATCAAAATGAGTTTAAAGTTTTTTTTCGACTTTTATTTTCGCTTCAGATCGTTTCTTAACAAACGTAAATACAAACGTTTTCATGTACGGCTTTTGATCAAACTGGCGGGTTCTATGATTTTTGTGACCTTGAAACCGTTAGCCAGCATCCATCACCAGAGAACGGGATGTACAACAATAGTCCGTTTCAGATGTAGGTCGGCAATCAGCTTCTGTTTTGAAAGTGTCCAGCGCATACTCTCATCCTCTACAAAAGATAAATTATAGGGACTCAAAGAGTCCCTAGGCAATGGTCTTATTATGCAATGGAAAGTTCTTTACCGAATCATGAACTTCCAAAGGTATTTCACCATCAATTTCGAAAAACCATCCTTGAGGTCCATTCTACTAAACAGTGTGAACTTTTGCGAAATTTGGAGCAGAAGGATCATCCAGCCATTGGTAATTTCCACACGGCAAATAAAAGTGAGACACTGTTGCCGGAAAAAGGAAATTTGTATACAAGAAAACTGCATTCGACTTCTCACCGGTACGTTGTGCAGTCAGGATGATGTCAAGAATATGATACTCTTGAAAAACATACCCTCCCCGCATGGATCTCTCTACAAATAAGTGTTGGTCCACGTCGGTGAACAGACCTATTTTTGCATCACTAATTTTCAGAATTAAATCCATCATCTGACGTAGAGTTGAAAAATAATACCTATATCCATCCAAAAATCATCGTAAATTTTGTCTGTTTTTTACAGACAATATCCAATAACGTCAATACATCACTTGCCAGGTACATTTTACAATAATCCCACCTATTTTTACATCCTTCCTTAGCCCAAACCCTCTTGGCAAATTCATAATCGGCAGTGGTGCATTGACAATCGTGAAGTGAGTCACCAAAATCTTCGATGGCCAGTAATTTTGTCTCATAGTGCCTTGAAGCGGAGTTGTAGTACTCGTACGGGTATATATCCTTGCACGTTAATATATCATACATTTCATCATCTGGAAAGTGCTGTTTGAGGCGAGTAAAACTATTCAGATCATCATTTTTTTCTACTTGAATGAGTTGACTTAAATATTTTGGAGTCTAAAAAATGGATTTTATTTAAGAATGTATTATTATCTACAATTTCTTTCCATTTAAATTCTAAGACTAGCAACTTCTCAGATGATTTAGTAATGATAATGAAAGAAAAAGAACCATCTACTCTTGCGCCATCTAAAACTTCACCTATCTGCAAACGTGCCATTGCTGGTAATATAAATTTCAAATCGTAGTTGGAATTGTGCATGTAAACCGGTAGAAAGTATTGTTGCTCAACATTTACATTACGCGATTTATGCGCAACCCCTCAAAATTTACTCCCTCCCGATTGAATAAGGTCAACTAAATTATCATAGTCGTGGACTTTCCAATCCACACTACCCTCAACAAGTTTTTTTATTACAAGCCTGGCATATATCTTTATTTTTAATAGCCTACTCGTCTTCCGATAATAGAGTCATTGGATAATGTGTGTTGCGCTGCCGTCAAATTACCTTATTAGCTCTTTTAATTAGTGCAACCATAGCTGCACCTACACATTTCTCCTCACCCAATGTCTCAACTACATCTACCACTTTCACGGTATTACTTAAGTCTCTTCGTACGTGGGTATAAGAAACTACAATGGCTTCGTGTTATTTAATACTATTAAACTTTAATGGATCGCACACATCCATGAGTGAAACTTTGATGTCCAATGTCACCTTGTCGCTCTGCACGAGCATGTTCTGAAAATGTTTGAACCGTAAGATGGCATTGTTGCCTAAAACCTTCTCCGTGGACTGGTATCCATGAAGTTTGCAGTGTCTCGTGATTTTTCAATTTTAACTCTCTATAAAATATAGATCAGCACATTGGACAGTAATAGCATGTTAACCCCCCTTGATTATATTTTGACCCCTCACTTAACCCAACTAATATGTGGAATGGGAAATAAATGTCCAATTAAATCAGGCTCTTTGGCTGGCTCGTAAAGAAGCCATACCCAGTGTTTCACTGACTCAATGGACGGAGTCCTTACGGAATATAAAACGCCCTTTTTACTAATAAGTCCCCCCCTCTTCATACTCTGTATCGTACTGAAACATGGAAATCCCAAGCTTTAAATGCTCATTTGCCTTCTGAAAAATATCAATCCCCTTAAGTGTTACAGGGTAATTCCCCTTTAAACAATTAAAACACAACTTTAGGAAATTCTGCCCCCTCCTTACCCCTATTAACTGTAAAGCCGTCCAAATATGTCTTACTAACATCCTTTTCCTCAGGTTCAAGCCCCACGACGAGGACTGAATATTTGAAACACTCTAAGCCCGTATCGAAACAAAAGTGTTGCACATCACTACAACTCTCTAAATCTGCATTATATTTTCCAAAATAAATCTTCCCACTCCTTCTCCCGCCTTTTAAAACAAATTATTTTTAAAATTTTGTGATATTAGCTTCTAATTTTTACATAAACAAAACAAACAATCCACTCCCATTTTCATTATACCCCTCCATCCTATTAAGAATTCCCCCCACCCAATACGAAAAAATACCCTTATGCAGGTCAGGGTGAAACGTCTGCATTGCCGTTTGCAGGTAATACGGGTGAAAATCACCTGTTCTTTAATTGAATTTTTTTTAAGTTTGATTAACGTCTTCATACTATCGCTTCCTCCCGCCTCCCGAATATGGTTTTCAAGAAGGGCCCAAATCTTTCCGACATAGAAGTAGACAATGTCAATTGGATCCGTATGGATGCTACCAGTTTTAAGAGTATTGAAAGGGTCTCCAATCTCAGCCCGAAAAACACAAATATGGTGCAAAGCAGTATTAGCTAGATACAAGTCAGGCAATACAAGGGGTAAACCAGCATCATTTTGTCCTGCTCCCTCTTCATCACTTTGCGGTATGGATCCTGTCTCGACCTCATTTGTGGGTAACTTTGACCAATCCATAGTCCTTAACAAGACCGAGACCCCGCACAAACGCATCTAAATCAAACATAGGGGGACCTGTATTAACCTGATTAAAACCCCAGAACTTAAACCTCCGTCACATTCAATACTCTCCAGGGCCTGTTCCAATTTCATAATGGACTTTATATCCTCCTAGAGGTTGTAGGCCCCTTGAGATAATGCTCTGTGAATCTAGAAAAATAATAGGAGCATATTAGATTGCTAGAATAATTCATCCAATGAAAAGGGAATATAATAGTTATGAGTGAGATTGAAGGACCTCACCAGTAGGTAATGTTCTTAGAAGGGCATTGTGACCCCTTGAACTAAGAGACCCCATACTACTCGCTATCAGTATAATAGGCCTCCAAAGACTCCGTTGAACCCATAGTACCGGCAATAAATGTAACATTCATCTAAAAGGCTCCCCTTTGGATTTATTGAGAGTATATACCATGGAGGACTCCCCTTGGATCACTAGCAGTTGAGCGCTTATTTTTATTAAAAGATCTTACTGAGGGGGAATTATATCTGGCCAAATCTTGAACATATTCTTGGCTCATGCCATTAATGCATAAGTGGCGTCGTCCTCCATCAATGCAGCTCCTAAGAGGTTGGTGAAGTGGTCATAAATTATAATGTCAAGATCGACCTGAAAAGAAACAAAAATTTGTATTCCCTTTAGCAGTAAAAAGAATATTAATCTAGGGGCTCCTCAAAGCCTTCAGATGGTATGCGGCCAGGTGCCCCCCTCCAAAGAAAACGACATTTCACTACAAGGCTCTGGCTATTTCCTGAAAAGAATGTCTTACGTAAATATTTCTCTCTCGAAACTATTAATATAACAGGCCTACCGCTATAATATTGAAAAAGCCTTCAAAACTAACGTGGGGGCAGATGGAACTAACAGGTCTAGAACATAATTGGAACTATGGAACTAACGAATAATCAAAAAATTTTCAATACAAGATTTTAGTTTCTCCCTCTGATAGTTTCCCCATTATTAGGACCCTTCAAGAGTAAGACACTATGTCCTTTAGGGCATTTTCATACCGTTTTCTGTGCCAATGTGAACAGGACGAAAAACCTATGTGCATCCAGCCTTACTCACCAAGAAGTCTAAAATACATCAAAATTAATGACAAATTACAGGTTTTGCACAGTAGAGTTTAATTATAAACACCCCATTCAGATGCGGTCTGATTTATTTCATTGGTTTAGGTTGCAATTTTTTAATTTTGTCCTTTTTTGAAAAGTAATTTTTACTTTTCTGATGGGGAGGCAGTATAATACGGGCATTTAATGCTTTTGGATACAACTTCTGGCCTAATTAAATCATGTTTTCTTTTTCTTATGAATGAGTATCTGTTCGAAATAAATGCTCCTGGCACTGAAAGGCACTTTTTTGTCAAATAACTAAGAGAATTGCATTTTATGAGCTACACTAATCCTACTTGTTGATCTATTCTATGTAAGTTACCATTATAATCCAACCCTCTAGTATAGAACATAAAGGGGCTAAAATATAGCATAAAAGATTCCATAACTGACAAGGTGAACCTAGGCTACTTGATCACTCGTTGTGTGATCTTTCCAAAAAAATTAGGCCTATACCAACCAAGTCACTTGCAAATGCACCCACTTTCTCACCTTGCCTAGTGGATGCATGTGGCCCTAATAATTCAAATCTTCATTAAATTAATGCAGTCAAAGTTTCTAGGCTAGTTATTATAGCCTATAAAACAGTTTTGTTCTCAGTTTGCAATTCATATCCATAGGTGATTGCACATTTAAATTAACAAAATATTAGCCTAGCCTATTGATCTGGAATTGGGGCTATAATGTCAATCCTAAAAGGCAATGTGTTTTGGAAATAAATTTTGATGAATGGGTATAAAATTTGAGATTGTTGTCAATTGGCCTGTTCTTTTACTCAACTTTGTGCTAAGGTCTTACATCTTGGCAAAAAACACTTAAAAGTGAAATCTTAGCAGTAAGATCTTACTTCTAATGCTATTTTTTTGCAAAGGTCTTTCATCATTCTGCTCTGATCAGCAGTCTAAAAACAATGATGAGTATCATCAAAGTTCTTGGATCATTGTTCTATGTGGAAGAAAAATGGTATGCTTCACACTTTTTTCTAACATCAGTGAGCTGTAAGATCTTAAAACAAAGATGAACAAAAAGAACAAAAATCTTTGCAGAAAGATCTTAGATATAATGGAGTACACTGGACTCGTCCACATCGCTAGCAAGTGCGATTTAAGGTAATTTAAGGTAATATAAGATCTTGGAGCAAAAGAAAAGCCCTAATAAGTTTTCAAAGATGTCTCTTACAGTTGTTTTTTCAAGTCTCTCTTGCAGGTTGATGCTCTAGCCTTCAGAAGGCGTAGGGGTATTAGCCCAAATACTGGTTGCAGGAATTCCTGTTTATAAAGTTTGACTTAATTATTTATCAGGGGCATATCTCCAGTATTCTTTTTTTTTGGGGGGGGGGAAGAGGGGTCTATATCTTGATAGTCAAGGGGCATGGGACATATAATAATTTTTTGGTCCATGTTATTGGGGGGCAACTGCCCCCCCCCCCCAAACAACACTCCTGTTATTTATTGTAATTCTTATTTTTTTGCAAGCCATATTCATCCTTTTTTAGCCATATCCATTGTTTCCAGTTTTAGTCATTCTTTGACTTTATTTTTTCTTGTTTGGCTCAGTCTAGTTGTTTAACTTTCTTTTTATGTTTGTTTTTAATCTACACTTTTTTTGTTGTTGGTTTATAAAAGTAATCATCATGCCAATCTGGATTCACATTGTTTTGGATTTGGTGAACATCTCCTGAAACTTTTCAACTTCATTACTTTAGCTGTTTCTGAGATATTACAGATATACTTCATTTAAAGAAGCTCTGCAATTTTTGGCAGTAGCAGACACCCATAAATTTGACAGCCATATTTTGGCCAGTGGACCCTGTAATTTCAACACCAATTATTTCTCATTTGTTTTACATGTTCATTGAAGTTTTGACAGAGTAACCTATATTTTGAAAGGGCCTGTTTCTGTCTGTCAAAAATTTTGAAAAGGTTACTACAAGGTATTTGCAAAGTAAATAAATTAATTTATAGAAGCCATCATCTATGTTTGAATTTGACTAAAGGAATATTTTTAGTGAACCTGGTATTCCAGTACATTAAACAAGAATTTTCGACACTTGGAACCTAGTTTTGACAATGTAATATTTGTTGCCATTTTGATTTAATTTTGTCGAAAAAAAGCTAATGTGACTAAAATTCAGATAAAATCAGATGAATCCGGATGCATTGGTTCTAATTCAAACTCTTTTGTTTTGCAGCAAATAACCAATTAACAGCAGTTTGAACATTGCATACGTGAAAATTTGTTTGGAGCTACTTTCGTGTCGAAAACATGAAACTTACTGAAATAAATGTTTCTTTCTTATCTGGGTGTGCTGGATATTGTGTCAACATTTTCTATTGTTGAAATACAGAAATGGCTTCAAGAGATGGCTCTCCAAGTCATGGCTAAACAGAGTTATTCCATTTCGTTGGGAAATTTTGACAAGGGTTCCAAAATTGTGCTGTTGAATCATTTGTACCTTTTCCCTACTCTTTTGAAATATAGTGATTAGTGCCATCACAATTGTTACTGTGCCCCCTCCCCTTATGGGACCTGATATTGCCCATGACTTTAGGGTAAAACCCTATATACTCAGGCAAATATTTTGATCAAGAGGTATTTTTTCCTAAACAGGGACAATAGGCTCCTAATCTTGGACTACTTTATGTGAATGACTATAGGTCTAGATAATTAGGAGTAGGCTAGTTGGGATTGGTTGACTATACAAATATATAAACAAATAGACAATAAACAAAATATTTGTGGTTCTAGTGGAGGTTTTCTTTGAATTGGCATTGTGAAACAGCTGTTGATGAGAACTACGTACAAAAAATAGTGCTAAACCACAAAATCAGCAAACTTTATGGTAAAATTCTGGTTGGAGCTACTTTTGTTATCTTAGAAATGGGTTAGGTTAGAAAAATGAAAATTTCAGGGATGGGTATACAGACAAATGAATGCCCCAAGAAAGTATTTTGAAGTACCTACCCTCACTCCCTCTCATTCTAGAGGCAGTGACTTTTAATGACCTGTAAAAATCTTTGTGTTATAAAACTAAAACCTTGCAAGAGATCTTCTTCTTAAATGAAATAAAAGAAAACTGTTTTCAGCTCCACAACTTTGCTAAATTCCAATTATGAAATGTTTTAAAGAGCTGCAAATACATTTCCTAAATTTAGATAAAAACCCATTGATATGGCTTAAAATTTTACTCAAAGGCTGTTCTTTTGCTCATCATTGTGCCAAGATCTTAAACCTTTGATAAAATTATATTTTAACTACTTTTTGCTATCTCAGAGAGGATTCAGGTTAGAAAATAAAACTTTTAGTGGTGCTTGTACACCACACAGTCAGGTGCTTCATTTAATAAGAACCTGTTTCTTTGATGATCAATCCCAATTATACATCACAAAATATTATGAAAATATGCTTTAGAAACAAATTTGGGCTATATATTTGCACATTAGGGGGGTTAACGTAAAGTATAACAGCCCTGCATGCAAAATCTGTTAGATATGATTATTCTGCATATTATGAAGTAAGAATTGTTTTCTAGCTTCAAACTGTCCAAATACTTTACCCCAACCCCCCAATGTGCAAATATATAGCCCAAATTATATGTTTCCCATATATTCTGTCACTTGTCTTTGTCTTGTCTCATGCTAAGCTGAAAGAAACTAACAAAGAAACCATTTTGTTCTTAAGTTTTAAAGTGTAAATTTGACTATTTGGTGTATAATGCACAAGTACCCTTTCAGAAATGTATCTACAGACCAAAGTTGGTCATGGGAAGGCATTTTGAAGTACCTACCTCAACTCTTTCTCCTTCTAGAGGGCACTGACTTTTGGAAATCTTTGTTTTGAAAAAGTCAAACCTTGCAGAATATATCAATAAAACTGTTCAATAAAGTACAAAAAACTGTTTTCAGCTTCACAACTTTACTCAATCCCAATTTGTGAGGTTTCAAAGATCTGCAAATAGATTTCGTAAATTTAGAAAAACCCATTGTTATGGCATGAAGTTCTGCTCAATTACCAGGAATTGCATTTTCAAGACTAAAATTTTCATGCCCTGTATTCATTACTGAAAATTTCATTTTCATAACCTTACACATTTCCAAGATGGCAAAAACTAGACTATAATTTTACCACATCTTTTGGCAAAGAACTGAAAAGTGAAAAATTAGTACTAAGATCTTACTTCTAATGCCATTCTTTTGCAAATGTCTTTTATCATTCTGTTCTGATCAGTAGTCTAAGAACAATGATGAGTATATCATCAAATTTTTTTTCACGATTGTTCTATTTGGCAGGGAAATTCGATTTTAACCAGAATGCTATAAATAACTATAGGCTATCTGCCTTATTTCTTACTCAAATTTATTTAGATTGAATCTTAACTCATAAATTCATTGACAAAATTATGTTCCAGTAAGCTCTTCTTCATACATTTACCTATTTTATGACTTTCTATGACTTAACCTATTCTTCCATGATGACATAACGTGTCTTCCATGATGTAAAATAAAGTCATAAGTTTATTTTATGACCTTCTAGCGCTAAAACTTAATTTTAAAAACAGCTGTTAGAGTCAAGAAGGTGTTGCAACTATTTCCAATCAAGGGTTGCTTTAGTAGAAGTATAGTTGAGCAGCTTTTCACAAATTTGAATATGGATAGCCTATAGTATATGGCAAGAATTGAAAAAAGGTCTACCAATAAATTTTTAGTTAAAAGCAACTTCAAAGTATAATAATCACTGTGGTCATAAATGCATCATATCAAGCCCCTCCCCCGCACCTCCAATGGGAACAAACTCAGCTCTAAGTCACACATAAGTGTACTGATATTGTCTTTTTTTCAAATGGCTTTGTTAGTACAATTTTTTGATGTATCACTTATTTACCTATTGGTTTCTGCCCTAGTCCTACAGTGTTTCTTCTGAACATTTCTCACTTATTTCCCCATCCAATTTTTTTTTTAGACACTTGCCTTAGATCCTCATGTGCTTCTAGTGGTGCTTAGGGTATCACGAAATTACTCTTGGTACTAATGTGTTATTCTGACCACACTCAAGAAATGAAGTTAGGTTAATCATAATGAAATATACCAAAACATGATGAAAATATAATACTTTACAAACAAAATTGCATAAACTACAACTGATAATTATAGAAAGCAGGCTTCCCAGAACGCATTACTACCTAACATGACCAACTCTATATATTAAATATTTAATTAAAACATGCCTGCACAGTAGTCTATCCCACTTATGCTAAGCTGATTATCTGAGGGTGCACACAGTCTGTCTTCAGGCTTGGTACAGCCAGTACATCACCCAAGTTGGGTTGTAAAGTTGCACAAATATTCCAGGGGAGCCAAGTTTCATATGCATGGATGATGTATCTCCATTTGCAGTATTTAATCACATTTCTGATTAATAGTTGCAATGTCAGTTCTCTTCAAGTCTTGTTTCTGGCCTACTGTGTTCAATGGAAGTTAAAGATACAGTGCTAGCAAGTGTCTTCTAACTGCAGTATCTTGTCTCTAACCATTGGCTCAAGTACCATTTGTCTGAGCTGTAACATATAGAAAGGAAATGCTAATAGTAAAAGAATGTCCAATTTCCTAGTTATGAACAATACTTTTTATTTCTTTCTTCAAGTAATTTTCTATTACTTGAATGGCTATAGTTTTGTTAACTTCTCATCACCACTTTCTCATGTTAATTCCATTTAAGGAATAAAAGTTGCTTTCTGACAGTTAATTGTCATGTGGCATCAAGTCACAAAACATCTGGGGGTGGGGGGGATAACCAGTTAGCCATGCCAAAATAGAAAATAGCTATGAAATATAAACAAGAAGGCATATTTCAAAGTCTAGGGGGGGGCAATTGCCCCCTGCCCATAATTGGCACCCCTGTGGGATGCAAAAGATTTCTAAATGGTTTTGTTGAAATAAATTTATTGAACACAGTTAGTTTGTTCTGTTGTTATTTCAATATTCTGGTAAACTTTTTTGGATGTATGTCTGACAATTTATCAATATAACAAAAACTCATAGCCAAATTGTATCCCTTGAAAAATATCTCATTTGCAAAAAGTAGAGAATTTTATTTCCTCAAATGTTATTGTCTTTTTCTCTGCTATTCAGTGTAATATGTGGCTAATTTGTAATACCATTTGAACATAACTCTAGATTTTGACAAGTATAATGAATTATGAATATAATATAATGTTGTTTTATAATATAATTATGCCTAATGTTGTTTTAAAGACTTATGAATATAATGTTGTTTATTATAATCATTTTATGACATATTGTGGTGGAGTATGGACTCACTGTAATTACATTTTTTTTGCATAGATACAGTTGTGAAAGAAGGTTAAACAAATCTATATCTAGGCTACATTTTTGCTGTTTCTCATAAAATTAGGATATTCCAATCAAGCACTAAATTTGCTTGTCTTCTGTTATGGAAGTGGATCAGTTTCAAAGTATTTTGTGTAAATTTTAATATATGATATTTCAGGTGGACAATTAAATTTAAACAAACACTCTTTCTGATGAATGTAAAGTGTGGAAAATAAATGAAAGTGATCATGTGCATGATCAAGTGATCAGTGATCATGTGCATGATCATGTGCAAGTGATCAGTCCTATTTATTAAGCTCTAGTTTTGTTAATAGTAAAATTGGGTATCGTACGGTAATTTTACAGACCCTCGTAAAATTAACAATTTACATATTTTACTGGTATTTCACGTATTTTATATATGACATATTTTACAGCCCCTTGTAGTTAACATTGTGCAAAACTACCCAAATGCTAGAAGAAACAGGTCTAGATATGATATTGTTATTTTACTGGTACTTATACGACTACTACTAGTACTGCTGCAACTAATACCACTAAGAATACCACAACTGAAAAAATAAAAAAAAATACTTCACAAACATTCCTTTTATTAACCAATAAAAAAAAATCAGTTAAAAAAAAACAGAAATTAATTTGAAAAAAAAATTATTAAGAAAATAAGTTTTTAGAGAAAAGTAAAGAGTTACAAAGTAAGAAGTTTTAAAGAGTTAAGAGCTAAGACAAGCAGAAATAAATTTAAATAGTATAATTTTAAATAAATCTAAATAAATAATATTAGTAATTTAAATAGTATAAATTTAAATATTATAATTAAATAGTATAATTGATTACTATTATTAAATAAATAGTAGTTCAAGTGTAAAACGAACATACATCACGATCAATAAATAAGTGAAACCTAAACAGATAGATCAATAATTAGTAATGTTTGACTACAATGGCCACTACTTCCATGATTACTGCTGCAACAACTAGTACTATTGGGAGTGATGCTATTTCTAAGACTACTATTACAGTCGCTGCTAAAACTACTGCTACTATTACAGATAGGCCTTCTATGACTACTACCCTTTCTGCTGCGACTACTACCACTAAAATGACTACAACTGAGAAATATTAAAAAAATACTTCACAAATATTCCTTTTATTAACCAATAAAAAAAACTGTATCAATTAAAAATGAACAGAAATTAATTTGAAAATTTTTTATTCAGAACAGAAGTTTTTAGAGAAAAGTAAAGAGTTACAGAGTAAAGAGTTATGTTAAACCTAAGACGAACAGAACAACCTTTTTAGTCGTAGTGTATCTTTAGTCAGCTTGGCATTAATGTTTGGGAGTACTTCCTTCGTTTCCTTGTCTCCCTCCCTGTTATTCCAGTTCTGTTCCATTCTTTCATTTTTGAAACTCTATATTGACAATTTTCAGCAGCCTTGAAAAACGAGGATTAATTCGGTGATGTCCCAAGTCAATGGGTGCTTAGTCTTTCCTTTATTTGAAATTGAAAAATAAAGAGCAACATTGAAACTTAAAACAAATAGAAATTATTCTTTATATGAGTGGAGTTGCCCCCTCCTCAACTTGTTGCCTTTTTTGCTGATTTCTTGTTAGATTTAAAAGTCTTTTTATTCTATTTCAATGGCCCTTGGGTTTCAGTAACCCTTCTTAATCATCAATCGAATTGAAGGGGTTATTGCCCCTTCAAGTCTTTAAAGGTAGAGCCTCTTTTGTTCTTTAGCAAAGGGAAACATATTTTGAACAGTTTCAGTTCCAAAAATTTGTAGTAGGGTAGGGGAGAATGGGGCGAACTTGGACACTTTTTAGTTTTCCAAGCATAACTAGGTACTGGATTGACATAAAACAATTTAGTGTGGGTCGTTAGAAAGGTAAAAGTCTGGCAAATAATGGTGAATTTTTTTCAGATTTTTTAAAGATCACCCTGAAGCGTGAGTACCATGAAAGTAGGACCCTGTCAAGTGTCCAGTTTCGCCCCGTACACAGGGTGAAATTGGACAGGTATGGGGCGACCTTGGACTAGACAGTTTTAAGCAATTAAACTTTATCCAAATACAGAACTTTCGTTTAAAATGATATATAATCACTCAAAATCATATGAAAACTTAAAATTGCATAAAAAAATCAGCCAGGAACATTGCACGGGCCTCCGGGTTTTAACTCGAATTACCAATTTAAAGCGTATATCAAAAGATTAAAACCAAAAAAAAGCCCCTGAACTGCAAAACCGGTTCCACCAGCTGAAGAGGGGACATGAAGCTTCAGTTCTATGTCGGTAATGTCTATCTCAGCAATATCAGGAAGCTGAGGAAACATGAATTTGTCCCCTTGTTTCCGAAGAAAGTTAACCCTCGCAAACTGCTTTTCTACAACATCAAGAACTTTGCCAACATAATACACAAGGGCTTTCTTCTTTCCATACTCAAACTTGACAAAAACAAAGTCTTCGGCTTGAATGTCCTTGTCTACGTCATCCTTATCAGGCTCATGGAGGTGCAGAGAATCGTCAGATGAATTGTCGTCAAGTTCAATGTCATCACCACTACTTTCCACTGGAGATTCAATTTGCTTTCTTTTCTTGGCAGTGGGCTGCTTGGCCTGCTTGGGCATAGGCTTTTTACTCTGCTTTTCCTTTCTTGCTCGTGCTTCAGCTTCTAAAGCATCTTTTTCGGTTGTATCGGTAAGAATACGAGTTCGACCTTGCTTTCTCGCATTCCTTCTGGGCTTTGTCATATCTGCTCTTGGAAAGGGTCTTACTGCTTCAGGAGTCTGTTTTCCTAGCTCGCTTTGGGGACGAGAAGGTGAAGGAGGAGAGAGAGAGGATATTGGCTGCATATCTAGTAATGAATCATCTGGGGGTGGACGATTTGTCACCTCAGCAGGTAGAAAGTCTACCTCAGAAAATACACTTCTGTTGAAGGGCCAAATTCCAGCTTTTGTGAAACCAACCTTTATATTTCCCCGGTTGAACTTGCAAAGGAATGGTTCTTTGCAGAGCTGGGCAGTCTCGTGAATCGTAATTCGTTGACCTGGATGGATCTGCAACCAGGTGTTCAGTGATTCTCTCATCGCAAACTTGAATGGTCCGTAGACAGAGACGTCCAATGGCTGTAAGCAGTGGGAACAATGGGGAGGAAAGGTCAGGAGGTGGACCCAATTATCTTTGCACAGCCGCACTAATTCCACCGAAAGATGGCTATCGTGGTTGTCAAGTAGCAGTAGCACAGGGTCTTCTTTCGATGGCTTCACCAGCTTGATGAAGTGCTCAATAGCAGCTACAAAGTTGATGGAAGTCATCCAACCACTAGGGTGAGAAAACCCAAGACATCCTGGGGGGCCTTCTAGAAAAAGCCGGTCATTCACCTTCACCCGTGGGACTATAAAAACGGGGGGAAGAGCTTGACCAGTGGCTGAAATAAACCCGAGCATTGTAACATTTTCCCCTCTCTCTGCTGACACTGTCTGGGAAACTTGCTTCGATCCTTTCCTTGCGATTACTTTTGGAGCTGGAAATTCAGTAGGAACCCCAGTTTTATCACAGTTCCAGATATGGTTTGGTGGGAACTTGAATTTTTCATAGAGTTTCTGCAGGTTGTCGAAGAACAGATTCACAACCACTTGATTGAAGCCAGCAGCCCTTGCCTGGCTGGTATTTTCAGGCTTACGAATAGATAGCTCTGGGTTTCGTTTCATAAAGCCTGAGAACCAGTCAACCCCAGCTATGTCGTTTCGCACCCAGCTCTCCGGCGTTTTGACGCCAATCAATTTGCCCCATTCAAAGGCAAGTTTCCTTGCTTCTTTCGGAGTGAGGCCGTGATTAATCAGCTGACATTTTAGGAGATACTCTACAAACTCTTTTTCTTGTTTGTTAGAGAAAACAGTTTTTCTCTTCAGGTTGGGCGATGGCCTTGGGCGACCTGGGGGTGTAACTGGATTCGCTCGAGGTTCTTCAGTAACTCCTTGTCGATTTTTCAGAGCATAGGCGACGGTTGATTTCTTCAGTCCATAGGTTTTTGCGGCATTTCTAATAGATAGTCTACACTCTAAGACTGCATTCACTGCCTGCTCCATGGATTCGTCATCTGGTAGATCGTGTTCCCTGATGTAGTTGCGAACCATTGTCCAACTAGAAAGAACAAACAGTAAATGCACAGGAAATACCTGAAAATAGCTTTAAGAAGCAATGATATGAACCGGGTCCCTCCTTACTTACAGTTCGTTACCATGAATTGTTTGATGTTGTAATTAAAAAAAAATTATATTAAAAATTGAATTTTTTTTTTTTAATTAACGGCCTTTGTGATTAAGGGGTCTTTCTTAAAGCATTGGAACAAAATTTGAACTTTAGCGTAGAGTGAGGTATTGACTAGGGGGTGAACCCCCTAAAATACGTAATAAAAATATACGAATATAGTTTGTTACGTGAGTGAATTCATAAGTTACGTCAGAACAAAATTTCGAGAAAGCCATTTGGCCAAAAAATAAATAAAATTGATATATAAATTTTGTTTGAATTATTCATGTACGATGACCCAAAATTGAAGCTGCATTAATTCAAAAACGTCCTGAAATTAAATTACAAAAGACAAGTTTTTTTAACTGAAAGTAAGGAGCATAATTAAAACTTAAAACGAAAAGAAATTATTCCGTATATGAAAGGGGTTGTCACCCCCTCAACGCCATTCTCTTTACGCTAAAATTTTTTATTGTTTAAGAAAATAGAGTTGTGAGAACGAGTCAAACTTTAGCGTAGTAAAGAGCAAGGCGTTGAGGAGGGGATATACGGAATAATTTCTGTTCGTTTTAAGTTTTAATGTTGCTCCTTTCATTAAGCTAATGAAACAGCCAACTTAACCTCGTTGTGTTGTGCGAAAAAAAACACATCTACACACAAGCAACGCCATCTAGCATCATCAATCAAACTCCAAATATTAGTTAAGAAATTCTCTAAAAATTGCCTCCAAAGAGGCAAAGACAGTCTCTAAAATGATAAACAAAAATAGCACGGGGTGAAGTTGGGCACACGGGGCGACCTTGGACAGTGTCCAAAGTCGCCCCCGAATTGCTGTCCAATCTCGCCCCTATCGAACCAATTTTAGAAAATGGCGTCCTGAAAAAGAAGTACTCGGAATAGACAAATCAAACTCAGGGCATAGATAGAGGATGTATCTAGCAACTGTAAAACATCAACAACAAAGAAAAACTACCACCTTTTGTTACCGCAAATCGAACTGATGTTGCGACTCCCAGATTTTTTTTAAGCATCAAAAAACTTTCTTACCTCTTATCCTGGTGTTAACAGTTCCGCTAAATTTCAAACTTCCCGCCAATGTAGACATACATAAGCCCCATCTACCCTATTTTTTGTGGATCGATAGAAGTAATAGGCTAGTTATCAGGTTCAACGTCCAAGTTCGCCCCTGTCCAATTTCACCCCGTTCTCCCCTATATGAACTACCAATAAGTCGTTTCACCCCTTTGATTCTCCAAAAAGTGTCATCAGATATATAGAAATCCATTGTCCTCAACTGTAACCAAGTCTTTTTATCAGTTAAAACATTTCAATCATCCCAATTAAACCTCTCAATTCTTTTGATGGGTTGTGGAAAGTACGGCACTTGAGTCACCTTTCCCCAGCAACTTAAGACCTACATGCCGGCCTGTACCAATAGAGCTCTTCACGCTCACTCCTGCTCTCTTCTGCACTCTCCAGAACAAATGATGAATAACCTCTTTCTTTTTAATGACTTCATTATGCAATAATAAACACTAATCAATTAGACTCTTCTTTAAAATGTCAATAGATGCCTATTCGTGTGGTAAGGTACGGGTGACACCACTTATTGGTGCAAAAATGGTGCTACACCACTTAATGGAGGGGAAAGCCCCCGCCGGCGCCAAATATTATAATGGGATGCCCGTGCTTACCACAACGGTTCTTTAAATATAGGGTTTGTTAATACCAAATTTACAGTATACCCTGTCCCAGGGTATGATAACGTGATTAAACGGTCAAATGGCCAACTATAAGGCCAAGGGTACCCACTCTGGGTTACCACTAATATTTCTAACCGTCTCCTTGGACTTCACCTAGGCTAAAAAGTCAAAAAGTATATAGTACAAAAAAAAGCTTACTGCATTCAAAACCACGCATATATCAGAACTGATCCACAAAATAATAATTTTTCCCCTAGACTGCTCAACCACGTGTCTGCATCGGGCGGTGGGCGAATTTTTCCAGCCAATCTGAATGCTTACCAATTCAAATTCCTTACTTCAATTCAAATTCAACCACCTTACTTCAAATGAATCGGGTTTATGCTGAAAGTAACTTTTAGCTATGGTGAATCATCCCCAACTGCGCAATTAAAATCTCGTGGTTTTTAACAACCTACGCAGTTAAAGAAGGAAAAATGGCGCAGCCAAAATAAAGAGAAAATTAATAATTACTACCAAGAGGAAAAGGGAATAATTAAAGAACCCAAAGAAAAGAACAAGGAAGGACATTTATCTGAAACAAACCAGGACCAATGGTCACAACACCTCCCTCCTAAGATAAATGGTCGCTACTCTGGTGGATTCTCGGTGTTCTCTCTCAAAGGCCTCCATATTAGCCTTTCTTTCTATTTTCCTACTTTTTCTTTGGGCTTCACTTGCTCTTCTTGGTCTTGAGTTAATCTTATCTCTTAATTAATTAGTCAATCCTGGCAAGTTCAACAATTGGCACACGCAAAAATTATGGTACGCAATTACTATTGTGAATTATTACCGCCGTGTAATGAGATTCAACAATTTTTCAAATAACCGGAATATCTAGACTTCATTAGGGAATAACGACTTCTTTCTCAGCGAGCAATTTTACACGAATGAAATTAATCTCTGAAAAATGAATTAACAGGGGTTGGACAAGAACGTAAACTGAGAAACCGCTCGAATATTCCACTAGTGAATTAGCTGGACTAAAATTCAAACAGCGGAACTACCCTGTAAAAGAAATCACGTATCCTCCCTGGATACTCGTACTCCAAATGTAATCTCCTCTTAGGCCGATTACTCAATAGGACAGGTTCCTCCCACCTTCCTTATCGAATGTGCGCACAAACTTGACAAATTTTCCTAATTTGCTGTCTTCAATAATTTTATAACCTTCACCACTGAAGATTATATTCAAATCCGCCAATTCACTTAAATAACAACCCTATTTTCGCTTTCTCGTATCCGTTCTTAAACCCTGTAATTAATTTCTAATACAGAGATTCCCCCACTGTAAACTCAAAACTCAATTAATTTCACGTTATTCTTTTTTATTATTGTCTAGCTAGGCACAGCCCATCCAGATCGTCATAATTTCGTTTTTTTTCTTTTTCTCTAATTTCCGTTTATGCTCAGCCCAAACCTTGATAAAAGGAGGTAATGAAAGGGGGTTATACCCTTTCTCCTGAACTGCGTCATTCTTAGGTAGGAGCCTGGCTCATCAAATTTTAAATTCGCAATCTTTCAACTCTGTCTTTCCGTGCCGATTTTTTACAGCCTATAGCATATACTGTAGGCTAATTATCACCAGTCTTTTTGGAAACGCTCGTTCTTTTGCTACCAGTGCCGTTGATAGCTCCTTTTTTGCTGCCACCAGTATTCGTGGGATAAAGTACGGGTGTCGCCACTTATTGGTGCAAAAAGGGTGCTACACCACTTACTGGAGGGGAAAGCCCCCGCCGGTGCCAAATATTATAATGGGATGCCCGTGCTTACCACAACGGTTCTTTAAATATAGGGTTTGTTAATACCGAATTTACAGTATACCCTGTCCCAGGGTATGATAACGTGATCGAACGGTCAAATGGCCAATTCTAAGGCCAATTGTACCCACTCTGGGTTACCACTAATATTTCTAACTATCGCCTTGGACTCCACCTAGGCTAAAAAGTCAAAGAGTATATAGTATAAAAAAGCCTACTGTATTCAAGACCACGCATATATCAGACTGTTCCACAAAATAATAATCTTTTCCTCCCCTAGACCGCTCAACCGCGTGTCTGCAGCGGCGGTGGGCGAATTTTTCCAGCCAATCTGAATGCTTACCAATTACCACCTTACTTCAAATGAATCGGCTTTATGCCCCTTCTTCCCCCCCCCCCCGACAATTTAGACAAAACGTGTTATCTGAAAGTAACTTTTAGCTATGGTGAATCATCCCTAACTGCGCAATTAAAACCTCGTGGTTTTTAACAACCTACGCAGTTAAAGAAGGAAAAATGGCGGAGCCAAAATTAAGAAAAAATTAATAATTACTACCAAGGGGAAAAGGGAATAATTAAAGAACCCAAAAAAAAGAACAAGGAAGGACATTCATCTGAAACAAACCAGGACCAACGGTCCCAACAATGCCTTAAAAATCTTTTACCTATGTGCAGAGGCAGGCTCGAATTCAGGATTGCAGTGTAGGTATTAGGAATATTTGCCATAAAGCATAGGCGTTTAAAAGCAATAGTCTCTACAGTCAGTGGCTGACAATCGAATAAAATATGCTGGATCGTTTCATCCATTGCAAAGCAGACCCGGCATAGAGGGGAGTGATGTAGCTTCCAATTAAATAACAAATATTGAGAAGAAGGGCACCTGATTCCAGACGGTAATATAGCACTCTGTTTAATCTAGAATGAAAAGGAGATAAAGTCAATATACTGTGATTAAGATTAGATTTTTGCCTAATAATACCACATGAGTTGAGGTTGGAGAGAGGATCTGGATTTATTAAAGAAGCCTTGGCTGCCAGTAAATCAGCAGTATCATTATATTTGATACCTTTATGGCTTGGAACATGTTGCAAATAAATCTGGTTTCCTTTAGCCTGGAGGTTCAGAAGCTGTCTTCTAATGTTGAATAGGTCCTTATCATTGGCGATTCTATTAATTTTTCAGCAACAGTTTTGCCAATTGCGAGTCAGAAAGGCAAAGCATATTCTCCTCCACAATGCTATAATTTAAGAAAACATCTAGAGCAAACCAAATGGCACATAGTTCAGCTGACAAAATAGAAGATCCCAAAGGAAGGGGTGATAGAAGGTTAAGGTTCAGTGATGGGATATATACTGCTGCTCCAGCTCTCCCACCCTAAACGGATTCACCAGAATAGATTTTCCTGTGATTAGGGTACAACTGCAAAATCTGCTCAGCCAGAATAGTCTGAATATCATGATTGGGAATTTGGTTTTTATTTATTGGAATAAGTTCTGCTTGACAAATAGGTGTACTCATTTCCTACGGCCGATTGTCAGTAAAGGGGTACGCTTACGGGGAATACTGACTCCAATTTGGGACCTAAAATTGAAACTGATTTCAAGATGAATGGCCATTGGTTGAAGCTGCCTTCAACGCAAAGGTATGATTATACTCAACATGCTTACTTCCATAAGCTTGAATTCGCGAGAAGTATTTCTTCCTTTGACTGGATGCTCTTTCACTTAGGGAAACCAAACCAGACAGTTGTTTTAATTTAGACAGAGGAGTGTGCCTGTTCAAACCCAGAGAAATTCGAATAGCTGAATTTTGTAAAAATTCCAGCGTTTTAAATGCAGATGATGTACTAATTGAGAAAAACTGGATACCATATTCTAGATTAGATCTGATATATAATTAATAAAAATCCAGAATAACTCTAGGGTGGCATCCTCGTTAATTTTCAGCAAGTCTCTTCAGAAAAAAAAGTTTCTAAATGACCATGGATTTCAAAGAGTTAATATGTGCATGCTATAACATTTTAGAATCTATCCATAGGCCAAGTAGCTTCACTTAGTTGCAATGTGGACTTTCATTAGAGAAAAATTGAAGAGAATTGGGAGGATCTCTTAAGCAAATAGCAAATATAAGGGCTTTGGTTTTACTAATTGAAATTGTAAAACCAAAAGCTGAAGAAGATCTCTGAACTAATTGAACATAGTGTTGAATAAGACTTTGAAGAATTACGATATCCTTTCCGGACTTCCAAATAATCAGATCATCTGCGTAAAGGCCAAACAATGAGTGAGATAATTATAATTCTAAGACATACAAATTGAACAGAAGGGGACTCAAAATCGCTCCTTGAGGGAGACCTCTAGTAATGGGGTTCATCTCTCCCTTATAGTCATTAACTTGAACATAAAAACTTCTATCGTCTAAAAAGGACTTCATAAAACCTATGAAAGAGTATGGAAAATCTAGGTCAATTAAAAGATCCATCAATATATGATGGACTACATTTCCATAGGCATCTGACCAGTCAAATAAGACTGCCATTGTAGCTTGTCAGGTTTTAAGAGAATTACAAACATCACTTTCAAGGCGAGTGATGTTATCTACAGAGCTATGTCCTTTTCTGAAGCCTGTTTGTTCACTGGGAAAAAGATTATTAATTTCAGCAAACCACTCAATTCTCTTTTGAAGAATTCTCAATTCTCCATCTCTCTTTTGAGCAGTGTTTGTTTGAGAGGATATATTAGGTGGATAATGCCACTCTTTCAGACCATGATTTCTGACTAAATCTAGGATTTTGGAGAGCTGGGATAGCTTTGATTAGATTAGGGAGCTCAATACCCTGCTGAGGGATGGATATCTCAATTGTAGATAACTAAACCTGATTTTGGTTATTTTTGGGAGTGCCTGGGCAAGGGTTGGGTAAAAGGCTTGAGGATACTTTCTTAGCCTCATTAATTCTTGGAGATAATGGAACTTTGAAAAGCTGAGCAAGCTCCATAGCTGCTGTAGGAAACGGGACATTTTCTTGATGAGCCATCCTTAGAACTTTGGCCCGTTGGATATATTTAGGACACAAGTTATGATTTGTAGACTGGTGGTCACCTCCACAGTTGATGCGTTTAGGAGCTGTAGAACATCTAATTTCACTAGAAACAGGGTGATTACAAAAGTAAGTGTGGCAGATTGTCTGAGAGGAATAGAAGTACTTAGATGAGGGACCAAGCTTAAAACATTTTGAGCAGTGAATAGGCTTTTCTTGGTAAGATTTATAAGCTTTAGGTAGACCAAAAAGGAACAATGAGTCAAACTGGGTACTCACTGGTAAGATAAAAAGGACATTCTTACTGTTTAGTAACCCATTAGAATCTGGCTTGCCCGTCCTATGGACTTCCAAGATCTCCAGCATTTCTCCCTTATTATTCATGAGACCATCTTTCAGGTCTTCAGTTAATAGTTCGATTGGGACATTATACATCACTATTTTCTGGGTGTTTTTCTAGGTGGAGTCCACTATTTAGAGGTAACTGTTGGAATATTGCCAATTCTATTTTGGTTAAGAGCCAAGCAGGCATCCTTTCTGTCTTGGAATTTAGCGGTAAGAGAGCCATTTCTATTAAAATTCACACTGAAACTACATCTTACAGATTTGAATGGATTCATTCTAATGTTAGTGATATTTTTGGTGGTAAACACTTGGTCTTTTACTGTTGAGGTGAAAAGGATGATAGGTTTGTTCTTCAATTCCATAGCTGAAACTGAGTTAGGGATTTCTGTTATTTCAGGAGGGCTTGTGGAGGACTTTTTGCATTTCTGCTTTCTAATAAGTGTCTGAAAATCATTGAGCTGGGAATCAGTTTTTGGGTTTGGGGACTCTGAGACTGTTATCATTGTGTTATTCTGGCTGTCATCACTAGAGATTGGATATATAGCAATTGCATTGGCAGCTATGGGGATGTGAGCTTCTGAATACCAATTTGATAGTTTACCCCCTTCTCTGAGGGGGCTAGAAGAGCTAGGATACATACAGTTAAGGAAAGAAGAATTCCAAAACAAATCCTACCCACAATAAACTTACAGGAAAAAGCAGTAATATACTTCCCAAAAAAAGGATTATAAAGGCTTGATTCCGATCACTGAGGATGAAAAGGGATATAAATAAAATAATTTTTCCAAATATCTGATTTCTTCTTCTTTTTGGACTAAATCTAAATCTTTGCTGAGGTATAAAAGGTGACCCTTCATCTTCTTTAGTGCAATTTGTGCCACCTGATAGTCAACTGCAGAATAAGACTCCAATATCTGAAGCAGACACAGATCATTAAGTGGGGCATCACAACTGCTAGGAGCAGAGAACCATGATTTGGCATAAATTGTGACAGTGAACAGGATAATACGTCGCATAGAATCAAGCTCTTTTGGTCTTAGCTTAAACTGTCCTCGAAAGCAGTGTATCTTTAGGCAATAAATACCCTTAGCCATCCATCTTGCCCAATGGTAAGCACCTGGTGGACTAATGTGAGTACTTTCTTGTACAGGATTCTTATCATCAAAAACCACCAAGCATAGCTTCAAGAACTCCAGGTAATCATCGCGTGGAAGACTATCTTGACATAACTGATGGTGCAGGAAGGCGATAATTTATTGCTTCTTCAGATGCAGCCAGTCCTTTTCTGGTTCTGTTTGACAACCATTACCACCTGTGTCTCTCTAAAGAGCAGCAATACTGCTTTTGTTGATGAATTTCCACTGCTCTTTAAATCTACTGAAGATACCAATCTGAGGACCAGAGGATAGAAAGAACATATCGAAAACAGCAGCAGATACTATTTCAAGGATGTGGTGCCTGCAGGCCAAGAAAAGGAGACGCTTGTTGGATGACTGTGATGGCCCCTGAATGGACACCAGTATTTGAACTAGTTGTGTCAAAGCACAACCCAGCATGCCAATCTGGAACTCCTTTCCATTCCTGGAAAGCCTCAATTACTGCTTTGCTCATCAGTTCAGTTCACCTGAACCTGCAGGTAGTTTAGGAATACTGAGAAGCTTCTCAATGTTTATGCCGGAAACCACTATTGGCATGCGATCAACAAAACTATCATCATTGTCTGGTAGCAATTTTCTGTCAAAGTGTGCCACTAATGGTGTTGCTGGCAGAAAGAGTGCTTTCTGCTGTTGTGCAGTTGACTGACGAACTTTTTTTCTTGCTCTATACATTGAGCTAGTTGACATAACAATGTTCTCAATTTCAATGCCAGTGGCTTTCAGAGCTGGAGTAACTACATGCATAGCTTCGCGTGGTGTTGTATGTGTACGATCTAAACTAGCAGCAAACATTGGGTCATCAATCAGGCAATGCTCATTTATTACAAGAGAAAGGATTTATGGTGTAGTGTAACGGTTTCATTCATGACAGTTTCTGAGCTCAGTTGTGCAGATAGGCCAGATAACTTCAATAGCCTTGGTCTATAATCTTGCTCATCATTCGATGATTCAGTCTCAGAGTTACAAAGCTGGCTGTATTCTTCTACTGATGTTGAACATAACATCACTGATTTATCCCGATCCACATTTGCCTTTTCTCTGCGTCTTTCTTTATCCTAGAGCCTCTTCTGTCTTTTCCCATGACGAATTTTGAATTCTAAATTCATCACACCCATTCCTCTTCACCCATAAACATCTGTCTGTCACTTTGCTGGTCTTGCATGAGACACAAGTCATCTGGAATTTTTATAAATTGATTACAATCAGCATGTCCAATATCAAATTGCTTTTCCAACCGTGAACAAAATTCTCGTCCCACTTCTGCTTGTCTGTTACTTTGGCGTGACTTGTTCTTAGCAATCCCTGAATGTTTTTCATACAGTGCTTTCAATTTAGCCGCAGCATTTGGCTTTTGTGTTGTTGGAAGACTGGCTGAAGCCCACAGTTCCAAAACTTCATTATTAGTATGTGAACAGCATCCTTTATAGATAATATATCAGTAAGAGCACGGCTGATGATTTTCGGCACTTTATTTTCGGCACTTAGAAATAGCTCCTCCCATTTACTCTGACATTAGCGGGTCAGTATGTATTTGTCAGTCACTGAAAAATGATACAAATTTTTATTGTTCGTAATTGCGAAAGCTGAAAGAAACTTGGTGAGCCGGACTTTTTTGCGAACACGTGCATATTACGAAGTAAAATATAAGAATCAGGAAATCGAGAGACATGCCTATCAAGGAAAATAAACTAGCAAGTACTTATTTTAGTTTTAGTAGTTTAAATATTTGATTATTTCTTTTTTGAACAAAAGGGCAAAATTTTTAAAACGTGTGTTTGATTATCTCCTTAATGAGTTTCTCAGTACTACAGATAATAAAAATCAAACCAATATCAATAAACACATATGATAAAAGGAAGTGACTAAATTTAATTTTGCCTGCAAGTATGCATTCATGCCCACCGCGTAATTTTCTTTTTGAGAAAAAATTGATAAAACTTTGGTACTGAAATATCAATGCAACGCGCCAAATTTCATAATCAAGTGTCATCATGTTATGGCATTGTTCAAATAAAACTGATTTTTAACTTGATTACCGTTGTAAATTCATTCTTTGTTTTTCTTTCCATGCTTAAACCGATGTTATATTTACCTTTTACATTATTACAGCCCACTGTATATACATTTATATAAATTTATATGCAGTGTTACAGCCATATCAATCATTCTCCTTTCCTTTTTTATTCTTTACTAATGATTTCTGGTCGTTTTAAGTTTGAGTTATTGTAGGCCTATATATATTATGTAGGTATATATATATATATTACGCTAAACGCTAAAGTTAGACTACGCTAAAGCTCTTAAAGCTCTTAACGTCCTTAAAGCTCTTTACGCTAAAGTTAGACTCTTTCTCACAGTGCTATTTTTTAAAACAATAAAAACTTTAGCGTAAAGATCGAGGCGTTAAGGAGTGAACAGCCCCTTTCATATACGGAATGATTTCTGTTCGTTTTAAGTTTTAATCTTGCTCCTTACTTTCAGTTAAAAAAAACTTGTTTTTTTTCATTTAATCACAAAAAAAGATGAAGTGGTTTCGGTGCAAAAGATGAGATGAGGCAGCCATGCAGCTGCCTCACGATGCCTTACGATGACACTCATAAAATTAACTTTGGTAAATTCTTAGATTCTGTAAGTCTTGCTAGGAAAAATGGAAATTGTTTGTACATCACTTTACTAGTAATAATACTTTCATAATAACTTATAAGTAGAATTTGAAGTACAGTAACTTATCTGAACCAAATTCCAAAGAATTTGTAGTGAGTTTGAACACTTGTACATTAAGGAGTTAGTTCCTTACTAGAGTATCTCAGATGTGATTTTTTTTTAATTCTCTCCACATCTTTTCATTTAGGTTAAACCATGATGCATAAAGATCGCAAGGCTGTTGACAAGTTTTTTGGGAAAGATTTATATCCATTTGATGAAGGTATGGCTCCAAGGTATGGAAGTTGTCATATGAAATATCTTGTGGAGTTTAAAGAAGACTGTTTGTATTGTAAAGCTTCAAAAAATGCAATTCCTAAACTTCAAGATTTATCATTAAGGGTATTGGCAAACTCTAACGAGGAATCTTTGTGTGATATTCCACTCTCATTGTGCAATAGATTAATGCTAATATGCCTTGAAAGGGAAAATGGATCGCCTTGGAACGGAAGTTATTATAATAGCTTGCAAATTAGGAATATGGTAAGAAACTGGCCTGTTTGTCGCATCTCTCTTCAGGAAATGTTATCTGATCATGTTTGCGAGTGCTTTGGCGGGCTTAAACGATTTAGATATGCATACTATATATTTTATTCTTTTATAGAACTGATTTTAAGAAAAGAGCATTTTCATGTGAAAGTAATTGACCTGAGAGGAGTAGTTTTTCCAATCCATACTCAAGATTGTTTTCACCAGATTATCGAGTGTTTTCTTGAAATCAAATCAAAGGCTAGAGCTATAAATTGTGACATCGACAGGGAAATTATATTAGACCTTGCGATTAGACATTTTGAATGTACGCACAGCTCCAGTGCAGCGTGCAACAACGGCCTTGTTGATATCCTTAAGAATAACCTAAGGGTTAATAATGAAAGTGGTTGCAAACTCCAGCTCAATTTCGGCTATTTGGGAGTTTGGGGAAACCCTCAAGGGCTCTTACTAAGGGATGCTACATCAAAACTTGAGAGTTTTGGCATACATAATGAACAATCGCTCTTGGATCAGTTAGTAGTGACAGAGATGAAATTGGAACTTCCCAATTACCAGAACCTGGTCGCTGTTAGCTTTGGCTCTTCTGGTCTTCTTAAATGCGGCATTTCTTCACTGTCAATATCTGGGGCTCTCGGAAATCTTAAACAGTTGCGGTCCTTAAACTTGAGTGATATATAACATGCTTAGAAGGTTTATTATGTAAACTAAAGAATCCCTTATTATGCTTGCGCCTTCGTAATTGCAGATTGAGTTCTAAAGACCTGATTTACTTAATGAATTCAGTTCATTCTAAATCTGTGCTAGAGCTTGATATTAGTGGTAGCTGTTTCAATGATGAAGTGGATTTAGGAACCTTTTTATCTGTTTTTCACTTGCAGCTTGTTGTACTTGAAGCTAACAATCTAGATTTATATGATCAGCCCCCAGATCTTTGTGCAATATTACAAAGGTTTGCTGCTTTGCGCTATATATCCCTTCGGCAATATCCCTTTAAGATTGAAGAGCTAATGTCTGTTGTGAAAGCTCTTTGCGGCTCCAAAAATATGAAGACTCTACGTTTGTATTCTAATGATGTCCTCTGCTTCGGTGGCGAAACGGTTAATAATGTTGAAACGGTTAATAATGATGCCCTCTGCTTCGGTGGCGAAACGGTTAATAATGTTGAAACGGTTAAAAAACGGTTAAAAAACGGTTAATAATGGCCTGCTTGCAATTACTGAAGATGAGAATATATTTTGTATCTTTTCCAGTTGATTGAATACTTTGGCACTTCCTTTTACCTCATGTACACTAGGCTATAATATTGATAAAAGTCTTCTGTAATTAAGTTTAGTATGCTATGTAAGTCTGAAGTTTTTTAAAATTTATTTTCAATTGATTGTAATGAGCGCATGAATATTGCTATTTTTCTCTTGATATAAATATAAAACACAGAGAAGGTTCTCAACAAGTGAAAGTAACAGCCGTGTTTCACGTATGATCAGTTTCTCTGCCAGATCAACCTACTAAAAATTATACTTAAAGCCCTTTTTCTGACCTAACCCAAAATGTTAGGGTTTGCTATTTTACTGTATTTTTCTATTGTGATTTTTTTTTTTCTCCAGATTTTGTGTTTTGGAAGATATGAAGACCAGAATATGCCATGATATTCTTAAGAATATCTTTAAGACCAATTAATAAGCATAATTAATAAAGAGACAATAAGACATAATTCGGTATGTATTAAAAAATAATTCAATTTCAAAATTTTTCACCCAGGGATTTTTATATTGTGGTAAAATTGCTTTTTCTAATATACCAACATGATTTATCTAAAACTGCTATCAATACTAAAAAAAAATTTGCCCACAGTAAAAATTTGGCATATATCTCAGATTATTAACACTAAGTAACTTTAGCTGGTTCTTATTTCTTGTGTTTGAGTGAACTGAACTTGAATAAACGGCCCTTCTGGAGCTTGTAGAATGAATTACTGTTGACTGAATTATTTAATTGTTATATTTAATTCAACCGAAAAAAAACAAATACGGTAGTGTCTGTGAAGCAAAATGTTTGAGAATTGTTACAGATGAGCATTTATAATGGTAGGGACATACTTATATCATATCAATAAAATTATATTCCTCGGCATGCTTGACAACATTAAACAATTGGAAACAGAAAAATAAAACTTCAAAGTAGTTTATTTCTGTGTATTTTACGAAAAGATGTAATCAAGACTTGTATTTTATGAAAATACGTAAAGACGTGTATTTTACGTAAATCACGAAATCAATAGACGCTAAGTGTATTTTACGAAAAAACGTGTATTTTACATAAATCACGAAATCAATAGACGCTAAGTGCACTGAATTTTTTGAATTATTTGTAATATCTCAGGGATGGCGTGAGGGTTTGATTTACAATTGTCAAAACTTGTGGGGGCCTTAAAGTACCTGACATTTTGACATATGTCAAAGACCACAATTTTTGCACCCAGGTAATCGAAATAATGTATTTGTAATATATCCTGAAAGGTATTGGGGGCAAATTTGATACTTAGGTACTACTGGGGGAAGGAATGGAAAGTTGGAGCGAAGTCATATTAAAGTTTTCGTCCATCATTCCGAATTTGCCGAAGCTGGGAAATAATGCCTGATTTTACAAAAAGCTTAAGTAATTAAATTGGATTGTAATCTCTGTTGGCAATGTAGTTTACGTTTTACATATAGCTAGTTAGCTATCTAGTTAACTGGTTATAGTTATAGCTAACTAGTATAGTCATATAGCTAGTTAGTTTTGCATAAATTGCTGAAATGACAATATGTCATCTAATAAATTTTTAGGTTCATGTTCCCTGTTAAAGTTATTGTATGCTTTTTCTCTGCAGTCCAGTGATTTTAATTTTTTTAATGTATGACTGAAAATTTTCCATTGCTAGATAGCTGAGATTCAGTCCTTCTATAAAGCTACATTTTTCAAATTTGTTCTAAATTGTTCTTTATATTGTAAACCTCTATTTTAGTTCTTTATTTGTATGCCTTTTATATTGGCAGATGTAATTGTTTACGTAAATTCCAAAGATAGACGATAAATGTTGGTACATGGTCTTTATTAAATAACGTGAGAATATACATAGAGAAAATAAGGTAGCACAAGAACAACTAGCTACGACGAAGGTGAAAGATGGACTGCCTTTAGAAATGAACCAAGAATATAACTTTCCTGGAACGGAAGTTCCAGCTATTGGTTGTTCAGCCATGCCTGGGAACGGGCCCTTTCCCACGACTAGCTTTAGTCCCAAGAACCCCCCTGGAACGCTCTCGTTGACAGATAAATGCCCAAATAACTAAGAAATGCGACACTCGGAAAAGGTTCTCGAATTAATACTCTACATACTTTACAGATTCTCCCCCCCGTTTTAAGTTAAGTTTCCCAAATTTGGCTTATCGCCTTCTAATTAAACCCTCAAACTTTAATTGAATTCAAAACGTTCCCTTCCCAAATTATTCACTTCTCACCTACTAACATTCTACAGCATGAACTAGTAACAATTACATAATGCAAACACTACACAATACTTGCATAAGTAAAAACTTACATAGTATAAACGAACCACACTAACAACAGTAGTCGGAAACTGGATATTTTAACTCATCATTTTCTTTGTATAGTTTAAAATAGACCTGTTCCCCATACACCTGAATTTGATGAGGACAAGGACAGTTGGGATTATGTATAAACTTCGGATTAGATGACCGAGAAAGGCTAATTAATCCTGAAAATACCGGCGACAAATAAATGAAATTGCATAAACTTATAAATAATGGAATAGATATGTCAACCATTGCAGTTTGATTGGCCTACCATGCTGCAATGACGTCAAGATATCATTACCAATAAAATCCTCGGGGTTTTATTGCTGCGGAACGCCTCGGTTTTGACCTATTTGGTTTTGCTCTACTAACTTGTGGTTCGACAAATGGCAGTACTACTGTTGATATCTCTACATAACTATTAGCGCTACGCATTAAAACCATCCCGTGAGACATCAATCTCATCCCACTGGACCTCAAAACCAGCTCCCTTTTCCTTGGTAGCCAAACTGCCCTGCGAGGCATCAGTACCATCTCGCAGTGCAACAAAAAAAAAACATCCCGTGAGGCATCAGTACCATCCCACGGGACCTCAAACCCAGCTCCCTTTCCATGGGTAGCCAAACCGCCCTGCAAGGCATCAGTACCATCTCGCAGTGCAACAAAACCATCCCGTGAGGCATCAGTACCATCCCACGGGACCTCAAAACCCGCTCCTTTTTCATGGGTAGCCAATCCGCCCTGCGAGGCATCAGTACCATCCCACGGCTGCCACCACTCTGTAAACCTCTATTTTAGTTCTTTATTTGTATGCCTTTTATATTGGCAGATGTAATGGTTTACGTAATTCCAGAGATAGACGATAAATGTTGGTACATGGTCTTTATTAAATAACGTGAGAATACACATAGAGAAAATAAGGTAGCACAAGAACAACTAGCTACGACGAAGGCTAAAGATGGACTGCCTTTAGAAATGAACCAAAAATATAACTTTTCTGGAACGGAAGTTCCAGCCATTGGTTGTTCGACCATGCCTGGGAACGAGCCCTTTCCCATGGCTAGCTTTGGTCCCAAGAGCCCCCCTGGAATGCTCTCGTTGACACATAAATGCCCAAATAACTAAGAAATGCGACACCCGGAAAAGCTTCTCGAATTGATGTTCTACATACTTTACAATATTAAAAAAAAAAATGCTGTAAGCGTGCGAAAATAGGACAATATGCCCATCGTGAGTATTTTCAGTTGGAAATTATTTGCCAGTTTTATCTTTCTTTATAGAAGGTAAGCATTAAAATATTTCCTTAATTTGACTTGGTAAATTTGTTGATTGACTGTATCGAAACTCTGATTGCATAATTCACCTTGGAAAAAAAATGTTCAGGACGTTGGTGGAAACTATTCTAACGGGTTAGATAATAGATTAAGAAAGCCTTGCCATGTTACTGGAAGACTAAAATCAACCTTACATAGATATAATTCTATACTTCAATAATTTCTATGAAATAAATTTGTGTAAAAAAAAGTATGTGAAAAAATAATCAATATCTTCTTCAAAATAATTTTGTATGGTGTCGATGCATAGCTTTATAAATATTTATGGGTAGTAAAGATGCATGGCTTTATGTATATATGTTTGGTCATATCAAATCAGGCCCCTCTCCTCTCTCTCTCTCTACATCTTCTAGATATAAACTAGGATTCATAAATAACCTATGTTGTTGTTATTTTTTCTCGCTTGTGCTGAAGAAAGGAAAAGATAAAAGGTGAAAAGATTGAAAGCCTGTTCTGAAACGTATATATTAACACTAATTGGTTCCTAATTATTTTCAAATAGTCTTAAAGAATAAAGTTAATCTTCACTCGGTTCGGTCCATTATAAAAGTTCTTATTGTAACCTGAATATAGTCCAAAGCGCCAAATTACACGCCTGTTTTTCTTTTCTTTTTTGTTGCTCTATTCGAGTTTACTTTTGACTTGTTGAAAAGTGTGGGTGTAGTTTTACTTGTTCAAAGCTAAGCTCACGGAAAAAATAATAATTTGAAAGCAATTCCTAGCCTAGTTCCAAGTCCGGATAGAATTACTATCGATAAGTCTAGGCTGAACACCCCAATGAACAACTTCCTAGCTTAGTGTTTTGTATATATTGCCTAATCTGCTCTTCTTTTTTTTATATATTGAAGAAATTTATTTAGTAATATTCAGTGTTTTCTGTCCATTTTTGTGTATTAATCTATGCGTGTCTCTAGATGTGATGCTTTTGCCGGTAATTTCTTGTGTGTGCAGTTCTTAGTGCATTTACTGAAACGCCGTGTCAACGCTTGGAAAAGCGTTGACTAATGTACTCTATGAAAGGCCAAAGTGTGTGTTAAATAGGGAAGTGGGAAACAGAACGCAGTGTTATTTTCTGACGTTTGATCTGCTCTTATTTCATTTTTTCTGATAAATATTTATTTGAATGCTTTTGTGTATTTACTCCTGTTCCAGTTAAATTACTTGATGAAAGTTCTTTAATAAACTTAATAAACTTTAATTCCTCTGAAATTCATATTTTACTTTATTTGGGTAGTTGTGATGCTTAAGTAATTGGTTCTAAGTTAAGTTCTGTTTTAATTTAAGCAGACAATCTATGATCGATTTTGCTGGTATTAAAAGACATGTGTTTTGAGACCTTAAATATCGAAGAAATACAATAGAGGGTGGAGAGCCTCAGGGATCCAAGAAAAGGTGTTGGTTGGCATAGATGGCTTCCACTTCTTCTTAAAAAACACGTAAGTAACTCCCACAGTTCTAGGACTTCAAGATAGGTCGGATGTCGTTAACATTAGGTATAATCTAGATAAATACTAGTTTAAATGCGTAAAACTCTAACAGACTCCATATGACACTTGCGGATTTCGGTGAAATATGAAACTGACAAACACAATCGTCAATAAATGCACGTGTGCTTTGATGAAACAGATCCATCATATTCATATAGCAATCTATAAATGAAAAAGGTAAAGAAAGACATTGTTGTGGTGATAAGGACAAGAGAATGACCTTATTTCAAAATGTTAGTTATTTTTAGTAGCCTACTGAAAACGGCTTGGCAAAGGTCCTTGCCGAAGTATCTGCTTTTTTCATTTTCGCTTTTTTTCTGTCAACTGGATGATATTACCCTCGTTGTCATGCGAGGGATGAAAGAGGGAAGCTTTGAATCGGAGGAGCATGCGCAGTTGTCATGACCTCAGGTGGCTTGTTGCCGCTAGTAGAAGATTAATGACAGTAAAAAGGATTGTAAAATGCAAGCTTAAACTTTTTAAAGGCTAGGCTTACAAAAATTAAAGACAATACATTTTTTAGTTTAATTTAATTCACTTTTAATATCACGAATGGAATTCAACAATAAAATTAGTTAGATTTTGCGCAGATGGTGTATCTTCACACTTTGTGGAGGGAGGGATGTCAAACCTTGAGTTTCCCAGGATACAGCGTTGAACCGTTTGGGAGACTGAAACTGGATGACATTAAATAGAAAATTATGGTCCAAATAACTTTGTATTAAAAATAAATTGAAATATCTATGGGGTATAGAGATGTCAATAATTGTTGTAGCGGGGCCAATAACCCTAATTTGTGAATCGAGCCCAAACTGTTATAACGCACATAAATTGTTTGATTTTCGGCGGATGAGCTTAGCATAAAAAATACTATTGCAAAGTTTAAATAAAAAAAGTCAATTTTTATTGTGACAGAAATAAATTTTCCTGGGAAAACTTATTAGCTTGAAGTTAGATTAGGCTCCTTGACATTAGCTTTGTGTCTCATTTGTTTGTTTCCGTCATGAATGTTTTCTTTTCTTTCCTGTTTCTCCTTCCTTTTATGTTTGTTTTTTCTCCTTTTTCTCTTTTTATTTATTTTTATGTGTTACTCGACATGCTTTTGATTTGCATTTTTATGTGTTTTTGCTGTGTCACTCCACGTATAATACTATTATATAGTGGGTGAAAAATAAATGATAGAAATAGCATGTGGCAATGAAACAATGTCTCAAGAAAAAAATTATACATATTAGTCCTTGGTAAATATTTTAGGATAAAAAAGGTATTTAGATATATTAATTTTATGGTCTATACGGTACTAAACTGACAAATCTCTCTTGCAAAGACCAAGCTTAACCTCTACTTCAAGAACCAATAGCCATAGCATTGCTTCAATATGATAAATGTCATGTAGATGAAATGTTATATAGAAATATTGTAAGAAATATGCTAAATCTCAATATTTTAGATCGATCAAATTATTGTACTAAAGTTGTGAAATAAGTAAAGACACAAAAAAATTTGGACCCAAGAAGCTTAAGTGTGAGTGGTGAAGTAATATAGTGCTTGAGTAGAGGTTTAGGTTTAGAAGGAGAATATTGTCTGAACCTGAGGTATCTGATATAGCCCAAGGTAATGTTCAACTTAAAAAAGCAATATTGTGTCAAGTAATTTTTGTTATTAACAAATCATTAGTATTTTGTTCTGAAAGATAATTAATAGCCAATTTGCATCTACATATAGATAGATAGACATTTATTAAGGGTAAAGCTTCTTTAGGACATGTCAAAAGCAAGACAACAGAAACACTTACGGATACTGTATAACACACCTAACAATACCATAACAGCAATAACAATAGCAAAAACAAAACCCATATTAAGCCGCATAATACCATAATGACAAAACAACAAAATAATACTTAATACTCCCACAGGTACTAACAATAGATAGATAAATATTTGATGCTTTGAAGCTACATAGGCTATGGCTACAAAAAAGAAAAATAACAAACAGAGAAGACAACTCTCACACAATCAACATTTCTTCAAGCACCCCCCCCCCCGTTCCTTAAATAAGTCTCTCTATAGGTTATTCCCAATTTAATAAATTTTGTAATCTTGTTTTATTTTTCCGTAATATTTTGATCACACTACTGAGACCAACCCCTCCCATGTCCCAAAACTAATAATTTTTTTTTCTTCAATCCTGTAATTCAGGACGGCCATGAAGTGACATAAACCATGAAGACAGCCATGAGCCATGAAGTGAAGCAGATCCTCACCATTGTTTCCACAAATGGGGCACATATAAAAATAGTGTTTGAATTCCACTGTCAGAGAATGCATGCTTAAGATATTTGCCACAATATCGCTTAAGTATCCGTACTGAAATAAAAATAACGCAAAACTGTAAATTCAGGAATAATAAACCTAGACCACATTTTATCTTAAAACTGAGTGAGGGAAAAAAAGAAGGGATTCCGCCAATATTGATTTCACCCCCCCCCTCCGCAGCCAGAAGCCTAGCTGATGACAGACATATAACAAAAAAATCGCAGTGAGGACGAGAGAATCGTCTTGCCATTCCCCCAACACAAAATCCAGAAACATGTCTCGCCCCCTTCCTTACATCCAAACTGTCTCTTAAATTTTAACCGATACCTCAGTCGTTAAATAAAACAAGGTGGATGTATATAAATAGTTTATCTCTTGCTTTTTTACACATAGATGGGGGGGGGGGGTAGAAAACCATAGAAGGGTTTCTTCTAGCATTACCGAAGCCGTAAATATATATATAATAGACTGTGCCCTATCGTTGATGCCTATTAAAACATTAATTGACTGTTACAGATGGAAGTATATGTGTTTGTGTCATTAAGACATAAACACATATACTTCCATGACTCACGACCATACTGCTAAGTTTGAGAATGAAATTATAACCGAATTAAAGAATCTAAAACAAAATGGCAAAATCACCCCACAATTGTATTATAAATTTCTCCCCCGAGGTAGCTTTTGCCCAAATTTTATGGTTTACCGAAATTACATCAGCAAGGTATTCCCTTAAGGCCAATTGTAGCATGTACGAAAGCCCCTGCTTCCAATATTGGAAAGTCGTTATATACAGCCTTCAAACCTTTGCTTTATTTCCTAAAGTTGTACATATCTAATTCGGTAGATTTAGTAGAAAAACTTGAAAATGCAAGCATTTTAGAAAATACAATAGTAAGTAGTTTTGACATAGTTTCTATGTATGCAAATATTGATTTAGGAATATCTGAGCAATTATTAAAAAATAAAATAGAAGAAAACTATCATTTAATTAAAGATTCAACAAGAGGAATAGACTGCGAGGTTTTAATGTCCCTAGTCGAAATTTGTAATAAGTATTCAATGTATTTTCAGTTCCGTAATTCTTTTTATCAGCAAAAAATGGACTCCCGCTATCCAGGTTATTAGCGAACCTTTATGTAGAACACCTTGAAAATTGGCCCTTAAATTCATATTTTTAAAACATGTCTGTTGGAGGTGTTATATGAATGATTTAATATCACTTTGGAATTATGGAGAAAATGAACTTAGGGGCTCACCCCCCACAAGTTAAAAGAGGTGTTGTTACATCTCTTGTCGATCATGCCCTAAACATTTGCTCTGAATCTCACATCACACGTTACATTTGGAACTAGATATTCAGAACTAGATCATATAAGGCTAGCAGACAGGTTTTCTAGGGTCATGTGCCAAGCCGGACATGTTTCAGAGTTAATAATAAACAGGTTAGTAACCTGTAGCTTATAGCTATCAGGGATCTCGTCCTGTATTGCTTACATTATTAGAGGTGTCAAGGGTATCTCAGTTGGATAAAGGCAACTCAATTTGGTATGAATGATCTTAATTGATGATTTGAATAATAGGATGAAACAGAGGACAGTAAAATTCTTTTTTTTTAATTTGATCATATGAAAGTAGTAAAAGGATTAAAATCGATTACCAACTACAGGTAAGTCTGAGGGGTTGGTAAGTACAGAAGTCAATTGATTTAAGTACACTCATACTTTTGAAATTTTCATCGCTTACCAGTTAAGGTAAGTCTGAGAGGATGGCAAGTTAATATAAATTTAATATCGCAATTTAATATAAAATTGGAATAACATCATTGATATCAATCTATGGAAACGGTTACTGCTGAAAAGGTGATCATGCGACAAGGTGATCATAAGAACATCTTATTTTATGAATGATATTTGGTTTTTTAATAAAGTTGGGTTTCAGTTTCCAGAAATAAGAACATCCATGTTTAAAATACATCTGATTTTAATAATAATATTGGATTTTTAATGAAGTTGTGTTTCCGTTTTCATAAACAAGAACATCCAAGTTTCAAATACATATGATTTTATTAACCATATTTGATTTTTTTAAATAAAGTCGAGTTTTAGTTTTCAGATATAAGAATATCCACTTTTGAAATAAATTTTATTTTATTAAAAATATTTGATTTTTTAAAGAAGCTGGGTTTTAGATCTCAAAAATAAGAACATCCACGTCTGAAATACATCTGATTTTGTTAATAATATTTGATTTTTTTTCAATGTAGTTGGGTTTTAGTTTTCAAAAATAAGAACATCCATTTTCAAAACACATCTAATTTTATTAATAATACTTGATTTTTTTTTAATAAAGTAGGGTTTTAGTTTTCAGAAATAAGAACATCCAAGTTTAAAATACATCTGATTTTATTAATAATATTTGATTCTTTTTTAAAATAAAGTTGGATTTCAGTTTTCAGAAAACAGAAAATCCAAGTTTGAAATACATCCACTTTTATGAATAATATTTGACTTTTTAATAAAGTAGAGTTTAAGTTATCAGCAATAAGAACATCCACATTTAAAATACATCTGATTTTATTAATAACGTATGATTTTTAAATAAGTTGTGGTTTATTTTTCAGGAACAAGAACATTCATGTTTAAAATACTTCTGATTTTATTGACAATGTTTGATTTTTTTTTAATAAGGTTATGTTTTAGTTTTCAGAAATAAGAACATTCACGTTTAAAATACATCTGATTTTATTAACAATATTCGATTTTAATAAAGTTATGTTTTAGTTTTCAGAAAAAGGAACATCCACGTTCATTTACATCTGATTTTATTAATAATATTTGATTTTCTCTGATTTTAAAAATAATATTTGATTTCTTGATAAAGTTGGGTTATAGTTTTCAGAAATAAGAACATAGACGTTTAAAATACATCTGATTTTATTAATAATATTTGATTTTCTAATAAAGTTTTTTTTCGGAAATAAAAACATCCACGTTTAATTTAAATCTTATTTTATTAATAATATTTGATTTTTTAATCAAGTTGGGTTTTAGTTTTCAGAAATAACACCCACGTTTAAAATACATCTGATTTCTTCAATAATATTTGATTTTTTTTAATAAAGTTGTGTTTTATTTTTCAGATACAAGAACATAAACGTTTAAAGTACACCTTATTTTATTATCAATACTTGATATTTTAATAAAGTCGGGTTTTAGTTTTCAGAAATAGGATCATCCACATTTAAAGTACATCTGATTTTATTAATAGTATTTGATTTTTTCAAAAAAAATAAAGTTGGTTTTTAGTTTTCAGAAATAAGAACATCCACGTTTAAAACACTTCTGATTTTATTATTAATATTTGATTTTTTAATAAAGTTGGCTTTTTAATTTTCAGAAATAAGAACATCCGCGTTTAAAATACATCTGATTTTGTTAATAATATTTAATTTTCTAATAAAGTTGGGTTTTAGTACTCGGATATAAGAACATCCATATTAATTTTGACTTTTTGCATACCCCAATACTAAGCAATACTTTTCAAAAGACATTATTCTATCATTACCATCACAGGCCCGTCATATCGTCACTTAGAATATCATTTCCATCATACAGGTGTCATATCATCACTTCGAACAGACATTACTTTATTAATTTCGACTTTTTAGCATACTCCAATACTAAGCAATACTTTTCAAAAGACATTATTCTATCATTTGCCTCATAGGGATGTCATATCATCACTTAGAATAGACATTATTTTATTAATTTGGAGTTTATGCATACTGTTGGGGTTCCACCCCTGTTTCTTTTCCTTTCAGATAAATGACCTTTTTTCGTTCTAATTACATTTGCTTAGATTTGCCTATTGTATAATTTTAATGAAAATTTAAAAGTCACGTTTCTAAGCTATAGTTGTGTTGCAATAAGTAAGCTTTGAAGTAAATTCTATTTTTGTACTTCCTGGTTTGAGTCATTGAATAATAGGGCTGGGAAGGCAGAATTGGTTATGAATGGGGATTGAGATGACTGGCTGGGCCAAGCGAAGGTCCACCCCTATGAACAGTGCTGTAAAGATTATTATTTTAGAATTAGTCTACTTTGAGACCCCGTATAGGGAGTCTGTAATAGGAATTTATAGATGTGTTTATTGTGACCGTTTGGAAGAATACAAGTAAGGTATTTTCTACAAACTATGTACTAGTTTCCGTAACTCCGTAACGGTAGGGTAGGAATAGAATTACGAGATACCGTCATTATTATATTGACAGGGGGGTCTGTTACATCCAACGAGAGGGTTAGAGATTTTCTAGCCGTAACCCAAGGCGGGTACATTTGGCTTTAGAAAGTGGCCATTTGACCACTCGATCGCGTTATACCATCATACCCTGGGACAGGGTATACTGTAAATAGGGTAGTACCAAACCTGATATTTGCAGAACCGGTGTGGTAGACGCGGCGTCACATTATATTTCGGGGCCGCGGCTTTCCCCTCCAATAAGTGGTGACACCCGTATTTTACCACGCCAGTGGCGTTGTGGCCTTCCGGTATAACACTGGTGGCTAAATACCACGAACATTGGTGCCAGCGGTAAATATCAACCCGAACATTGGTGGCAGCAAGAAAAGATCCTATCAGTAAACCTGATAGTAAAAGAAGTCCGCGTTTTCGAAGAGACAAGTAATTTAGCCTACAAGAGTAGCATATTGTAATTACATATAGAGAAAAAAAATACGGAATCAATTAATAGATTTATGAAGATCTATTATGGGCCGTGACTTGTTAGATCATAATTGAAAAATTTACTAATCAATATATAGCTCAACTAATTAGTGTGAAAAAATATAAGACTAATCGACCCGCAGCAATTTTTCGCGAGAAACTGGAAGTTACATGGATAAAAGAATTTTCATTTAGACTGAAGAGGTATTTTGAAGTTAACGGAATTTTGAAATAATGTCGGACAGAGATAAGATTAACTCAATACCAAGAAGCCGAGTGCGAGTGAAGCCCATAGAAAAAGTAGGAAAATAGATAGAAAGGCTAATATGGAGGCCATTGAGACAGATCACCGAGAATACAAGAAAAAAATCCAGGCTGAGAAAGATGAAATTATAAAGAATAGAAAAGAGGACGAAAGGGCTAGAGTAGCCTATAAAGAAAGAGACAGGGGGAAAAAGAAACGTAGAAATGAAGCAGAAAGAGGAGAAAAGGCCCTATTGGAGGCTTTTGAGAGGGATCAACCGAAAAATTTCCGGGTTATCGGATGTATGGAGACCAACTAACCTTAAAAAGGCTAGCTCTAGATTAAATAGTCGTTCTAAGATATTTAGCAACCAAGATTTTCTAAAAAGAATCTTGTCTAAAGACATTAATCATAGCAATACGGAGTTTTGGTTAAGAGTAGCAGAATTCAACGGAGCTAGAAAGGCAGAAGATATTGCTTTCAAAATCCTTAAGGAGGCCGATAAAAAGCACTTACAAATATATGAAGAAATTGTTAAGGAAAACGAAAAAGAACGGTCGGCAATTGTGATTCAGAGTCATATTGACACTTTAAGAGAAGGGATGGAGGGTAAGAAGATTGTTCTTAAACGTCAACAGATTATTGAGGATCTATATAAGGAATTGGATAGGGTTTTTTTACGAGGCGTACATTGCTTACGAGGCGTACAAAACAGCACTTAGAGAAAATCTTCAATCCTACGAAAGGTTAAATAAGAGGGTTGAAAAATTTCAGATGGAAATTATTGGCCGGGTTCTTCTATTAATTAAGAAAAATTCTAGACCGCGAAAAGTATACACCTCTACTTTACATAAAATAGTAGAAGAGAAAATAGAGGAGGAAAGACAAAAACGTATAGAGGTTGAAAGAAAAGCCAGAGAGCTAAAAGAGGAGGAAGCTAGGAAACAAACAGAGAAAGATAAAAGAGAAAGAAAGGAAGAAAGACAGGCCCGTAGGGAGGCCTATACAAAATATTACCAGATATTGCAAAAACAATTGACAGACTAATGAAAACTCTTTGGGGAAATTCACAAAGTGACGTTCTATCACAAGTTACTTATAGATCGTCGGAAAGCCATAATAATTTGTCTAAGGATCAATTGTGAATGGCACTTACAAATATATGAAGAAATTGTTAAGGAAAACGAAAAAGAACGGTCGGCAATTATGATTCAGAGTCATATTGACATTTTAAGAGAAGGGATGAAGGATAAAAAGATTGTTCTTAAACGTCAACAGATTATTGAGGATCTATATAAGAAATTGGATAGTGTTTTTTTCCGAGGCGTACATTGCTTACGAGGCGTACAAAACAGTACTTAGAGAAAAGCTTCAACCCTACGAAAGGTTAAATAAGTTTCCGTAACTCAGGCAGGGTAGGAATAGAGTTACGAGATACCGTCATTATTATATTGACAGGGAGGTTTGTTACCTCCAACGAGAGAGTTAGAGATTTTCTAGCCGTAACCCAAGGTGGGTACATCTGGCTTTAGAAAGTGACCATTTGACCACTCGATCGCGTTGTCATACCCTGGGACAGGGTTTACTGCAAGTAGGGTAGTACCAAACCCGATATTTGCAGAACCGGTGTGGTAGACGTGGCATCACATTATATTTTGGGGCCGGGGCCTTCCCTCCAATAAGTGGTGACACCCGTATTTTACCACGCCAGTGGCGTTGTGGCCTACCGGTATAACACTGGTGGCTAAATACCACGAAAATTGGTGCCAGTGGTATATATCAACCCGAACATTGGTTGCAGCAAGAAAAGATCCTATCAGTAAACCTAATAGTAAAAGAATTCCGCGTTTTCGGAAGACGAGTAATTTAGCCTACAAGAGTGGCCTATTGTGATTACATATAGAGAGAGAGAAAAAATACGGAATCAATTAATAGAATTATGAAGATCTATTATGGGCTGTGCCTTGTTAGATCATAATTGAAAATTTTACGAATCAATATATAGCGCAACTAATTAGTGTGCAAAAATATAAGGCTAATTGACACGCAGCAATTTTTAGCGAGAAGTTACATGGATAAAGGAATTTTCATTTAGACTGAAGAGGTATTTTGAAGTTAACTGAATTTTTGAAATAATGTCGGACAGAGATAAGATTAACTCAATACCTAGAAGGGCGAGTGAACCCCATAGAAAAAGTAGGAAAATAGTAACAAAGGCTAATATGGAGGCCATTGAGAGAGAGCACAGAGAATATGAGAAAAAATGCAGGCTGAGAAAGATGAAATTAGAAAGAATAGAAAAGAGGACGAAAGGGCTGGAGTAGCCTATAAAGAAAGAGACAGGGGAAAAAAGAAACGTAGAAATGAAGCAGAAAGAGGAGAAAATGCCCTGTTGAAGGCTTTTGAGAGGGATCAACCGAAAAATTTCCGGGTTCCGGATGTATGGAGACCAACTAACCTTAAAAAGGCTAGCTCTAGATTAAATAGTCGTTCTAAGATATTTAGCAACCAAGAGTTTCTAACAAGAATCTTGTCTAAAGACATTAATCATAGCAATACGGAGTTTTGGTTAAGAGTAGCAGAATTCAACGGAGCTAGCAAGGCAGAAGATATTGCTTTCAAAATCCTTACGGAGGCCGATAAAAAGCACTTACAAATATATGAAGAAATTGTTAAGGAAAACGAAAAAGAACGGTCGGCAATTGTGATTCAGAGTCATATTGACATTTTAAGAGAACGGATGGAGGATAAAAAGATTGTTCTTAAACGTCAACAGATTATTGAGGATCTATATAAGGAATTGAATAGGTTTTTTTACGAGGCGTACATTGCTTACGAGGCGTACAAAACAGCACTTAGAGAAAATCTTCAACCCTACGAAAGGTTAAATAAGAGGGTTGAACAATTTCAGATGGAAATTATTGGCTGGGTTCTTCTACTAATTAAGAAAAATTCTAGACCGCGAAAAGTATACACCTCTACTTTACATAAAATAGTAGAAGAGAAAATAGAGGAGGCTGAATATACAAGAGGCTCTATACAAGAACGTAAAGAGGCTGAAAGAAAAGCCAGAGAGCTAAAAGAGGAGGAAGCTAGGAAACAAACAGAGAAAGATAAAAGAGAAAGGAAAAAAGACAGGCCCGTAGGGAGGCCGATACAAAATATTACCAGATATTACAAAAACAATTGACAGACTAATGAAAACTCGTTGGGGAAATTCACAAAGTGACGTTCTATCACAAGTTACTTATAGATCGTCGGAAAGCCATAATAATTTTGCGAGAAAATGGAAATTACCGAACATTAAACACTTTTACGAGAAAATAAACAACTTCGCTGACTACAGGGGGAGGTGGACCGGCCCATAAAACAAATTGGGAGGCTGCGCCACCCTCTCGGAAAAACGAAATACTTGATACGAGTGTTCAAAATGTTGATTATCCACAAAAATGGGATACGGAAGTAAAAAGACCACAAAATAGTGAAAATAAAACGCACGAGAATGACTTTTCGGGAAAATTTCCAGAAAATGGAAAACTAGAGAACACTTTTAATGAATATGAGACGCTAACAAGTACAGGCCAAAAGGAAGCGCTGATTGTACCAGAGAATAAGGAGACGAAATTTATTGTACGCGCTTTTCCTCGGAAAGTTCGAGAAATTTTAGTACAATATGAAAAACCAAATGTCGGAATTCAGTTCCCATTTGATGACGAAATATTTGTTTCTGCGGTAAGAATAAAGAAAACTAAGAGAGAGAAAAGAGAGACTAAACGGAGCTACAATGAAGTAATGCAGTCAAAGATGGTAGACACTGGAGTCCAAATCAGATTTAACGATGTTTTATTATTTTGCGCGAAGGACAAAATTGAGAAAAGTGAAAAAGAACAAATAAATGCAAAAAAGAGACAAAATTTGGAGATTCAACCTGAAAGGGCGAACAATTAAAAAATTTTGGATGGGCTGTGCCTTAATAACATAAATAATAGGGAGAAAAATAAAATGTTGGATGGGCTATGCCTTGATAAAATAAATAATAGGGGGGAAAAAGAGGTCCAAGACCCATAGGGAATAAAACAAGATGGTTACAAAAAAGAGAGGAATGACCTACAACGGGTTGGGGGAAAGTTGGGAGATATTGAATGTCGAGTAGGATTGGAAAAACTTGAAAAGGAATCTGAGATTAGTATTATCAATTCGTAAGATATGTCGATCCTTTATGAGTGGGAGGAATCCCTTGGGGAAGATCCCCTGCGGGAAGTCGCGAAAGATAGCCCTTTTCCTCAATGCACAACTGGCGGACAAGTTGTAATCCCTTTACAGAGATTTTGCCACTCTGATCTGGAGTCCTTGGGGAATACTCTCTTCCAGTCACTTCATACTTCACCCAAACCTTTGTCCAGTAACCCTATTCATAGTTGTTATTCTTCATGGGAACCGACAATTATTTCCGGCAAATTGTATTCAGTGGGAGATGTATCCGAGTTTCATCTTCAATTAACATCAACGCATTAACTTCATTTAATTATCCCAGGGGAGGGAACCCAGAAAAAAGGCGATTCATGGTTCGCTCAAAATTTTACTTCATTCCCAGTACCCTTATCGTTTTCACAGGCCTTTGCATTTTCGGCCTTAGATTATTTGGCATTATGCCAAAGGGCAATTTACTTTTTTATTGAGATGTGGGGTTGTTTCCACAGATGGAAATTAAGAGGCTAGTGCAGTCAATTTTTCATGATGGCTGGCATCATCATATGTGCCGGAAACTGATTCTCTGCTCCTCTCAAATGAAAATTCGTGAGAGCGAGAAAATTTTTCGTTTTTGATTGTGCTGCGCACAATCATTGTCTAGGAATCTTGGGGACTTCAACTTTCAAAACCTAATGCGGATGCTGTACGATTTATACCATGGTGGTCCTACAGTAGAGACGTGTCGATGACGACCGATCCAGAGCCAAGCGGTGGAAGTAGTAGCACAGACACTGGTGGAAGAGAGAAGGCAAATGGATTTTGTAAAGTTGAAGTTATGTGTTTATGTTTGTAAGGGTGGACCAAGGTAGCGCGTGAGTGGTCATTTATCTTACGGGGGGAGGTGTTGGGGTACACCCCTGTTTCTTTTCCTTTCAGATAAATGACCTGTTTTCGTTCTAATTACATTTGCTTAGATTTGCTTATAGTATAATTTTAATGACAATTTAAAAGTCTCGTTGCTAAGCTATAGTTTTGTTGCAGTAAGTAAGCTTTGAAGTAAATTCAATTTTTGTACTTCCTGGTTTGAGTCATTAAATAATAGGGCTGTGAAGGTAGAATTTGCTATGAATGGGGATTGAGATGATTGGCTTGGACAAGCGAAGCTCCACCCTTATGAACAGTGCTGTAAAGATTATTATTTTTGAATTAGTCTACTTTGAGACCCCGTATAGGGAGTCTGTAATGGGAATTTATAGATGTGTTTATTGTGACCGTTTGGAAGAATACAAGTAAGGTATTTTCTACAAACTGTGTACTAGTTTTCGTAACTCAGGCAGGGTAGGAATAGAGCTACGAGATACCGTCATTATTATATTGACAGGGGGTTTGTTACCTCCAACGAGAGAGTTAGAGATTTTCTAGCCGTAACCCAAGGCGGGTACATATGGCTTTAGAAAGTGGTCATTTGACCACTCGATCACGTTATCATACCTTGGGACAAGGTATACTGTAAATGGGGTAGTACCAAACCCGATATTTGCAGAACCGGTGGAGTAGACGCGGCATCACATTATATTTTGGGGCCGGGGCCTTCCCTCCAATAAGTGGTGACACCCGTATATTAACACGCCAGTGGCGTTGTGGCCTACTGGTATAACACTGGTGGCTAAATACCACGAACATTGGTGCCAGCGGTAAATATCAACCCGAACACATAACCCAATACTAAGCAATACTTTTCAAAAGACATTTGAAATATATCTGATTTTATTAATAATATTTGATTTTTTTATAAAGTTGAATTTCAGTTTTCAGAAATAAGAACATCCACGTTTAAAATATATCTGATTTTATGAATTATATTTGATTTTATAATAAAGTGGTGTTTTAGTTCTCGGAGGTAAGAACATCTACGTCTAAAACAAATCTGATTTTATTAATAATATTTGATTTTTTAATAAAGTTGGATTTCAGTTTTCAGATATAAGAACATCCATGTTCAAATGCATCTGATTTTATTAATAATATTTGATCTTTTTAATAAAGTTGGGTTATAGTTTTCAAAAATATGGACATCCAAGTTTAAAATACATCTGATTTTATTAATAATATTTGATTTTTCAAAGAAGTTGGGTTTTACTTTTCAAAAATAAGTACATTCACGTTTAAAATCCATCTGATTTTATTAACAATATTTGATTTTTTTTAATAAAGTTGAGTTTTAGTTTTCAATAATAAGAACATCCACGTTTGAAATACATCTGATTTTATTAATAATATTTGATTTTTTATTAAAGTTGGGTTTTTTTCAGAAATAAAAACATCTACGTGTAAAATACATCTGATTTTATTAATAATATTTGATTTTTTAATAAAGTTGGATTTTAGTTTTTAGAAATAAAAACATCCCCGTTTAAAATACATCTGATTTTAATAATAGTATTTGATTTTTAATAAAGTTGGGTTTCAGTTTTCAGAAATAAGAAGATCCACGTTTCAAATAGATCTAATTTTATTAATAATATTTGATTTTCTAATAAAGTTGGGTTTTAGTTCTCAGAAATAAGAACATCCGCGTTTAAAATACATCTTATTTTATTAATAATATTTGGCCTTTTAAAATAAAGATTGATTTTAGTTTTCATAAACAAGAACATCCACGTCTAAAATACATCAGATTTTATTAACAATATTAGATTTTCAATTAAGTTGGATTTTAGTTTTCAGAAATAGGAACATCGACTTTTAAAATACATTTGATTTTATTAATAATATTTGATTTTCTATAATATTTGATTTTTTAATAAAGTTGGGTTATAGTTTTAAGAAATAAGAACATTCACGTTTAAAATTTATCTGATTTTATTAATAATATTTGATTTTTTAATATAATTTGGTTTTAGTTTTGAGAAATAAGAACATCCACGTTTCAAATACATCCGATTTTATGAATAATATTTGATTTTCTAATAAAATTGGGTTTTAGTTTTCAGAAATAAGAACATCCGCGTTTAAAATACATCTTATTTTATTAATAATATTTTGCTTTTTAAAATAAAGTTTGATTTTAGTTTTCAGAAATAAGAACACGTTTAAAATACATCTGATTTTGTTAACAATATTCGATTTTTAGTTAAGTTAGGTTTTAGTTTTCAGAAATAAGAACATCCACGTTTAAAATACATCTGATTTTATAAATAATATTTGATTTTCTCTGATTTTGGCAATATTATTTGATTTTTTAATAAAGTTGGGTTATAGTTTTCAGAAATAAGAACATTCACGGTTAAATACATCTGATTTTATTAATAATATTTGATTTATTTAATTAAGTTGGATCATCACTTAGAAAAGACATTACTTTATTAATTTCGACTTTTTAGCATACTCCAATACTAAGAAATACTTTTCAAAAGACATTATTCTATCATTTGCCTCATCGGGCTGTCATATCATCACTTAGAATAGATATTACTTTGTTAATTTTGACTTTATGAATACACCAATACTAAGCAATGCTTTTCAAAAAACATTATTCTATTATTTCTCTCATAGGGCTGTCATATTATCATTTAGAATAGATACTATTTTATTTATTTTGAGTTCATGCATACCCTAAAACCTTAGCAATATATTCAAAAGACATTTGAAATACATCTGATTTTATTATTAATATTTGATTTTTCTAATAAAGTTGGGAGTTAATTTTTAGACATAAAAACATCCCCGTTTAAAATACATCTGATTTTATTAATAATATTTGATTTTTTTTACATAAAGTTGGGTTTTAGTTTTCAGAAATAAGAACAACCACGTTTAAAATACATCAGATTTTATTAATAATATTAGATTTTTTAATAAAGTTGTGTTTTAGTTCACAGAAATAAGAATATCCGCGTTTAAAATACATCAGATTTTAATAATAACATTTGATTTTTAATAAAGTTGGGTTTCAGTTTTCAGAAATAAGAACATCCACGTTTAAAATACACCTAATTTTATTAATAATATTTAATTTTCTTATAAAGTTTTTTTTCGGAAACAAGAAAATCGACTTTTAAAATACATCTGATTATATTAATAATATTTGATTTCTGAATAAAGTTGTGTTTAAGCTTTAAGAAATAAGAACATCCACGTTTAAAATACATCTGGTTTCATTAATTATATTTGATTTTTTTTTAAAAAGTTGGGTTTTAGTTTTCAGAAATAAGAATATCCACGTTTAAATTGCATCTGATTTTATCAATAATATTTGATTTTTTAATAAAGTTAGGTTATAGTTTTCGAAAATCAGAACATCCACGCATAAAATACATATGATTTTATTAATTATATTTGATTTTTTAATAAAGTTGAGTTTTAGTTTTCAGAAATAAGTACATCCACGTTTAAAATACATCTGATTTTGTTAATAAAATTCGATTTTTTAATAAAGTTTGGTTCCACGTTTAAAATACATCTGATTTTATCAATAATAGTTGATTTTTTTTAATAAAGTTGTTTTAGTTTTCAAAAATAAGAACATCCACGTTTAAAATACATCTGATTTTATTAATAATATTTGATTTTTTATTAAAGTTGGTTTTTTTTCAGAAATAAAAACATCTACGTGTAAAATACATCTGATTTTATTAATAATAATTGATTTTTTTTAATAATGTTGGATTTTAGTTTTCAGAAATAAGAACATCCACGTTTAAAATACATATTATTTTAAATAATAATATTTGATTTTTAATAAAGCTGGGCTTCAGTTTTCTGAAATAAGAACATCCACGTTTCAAATACATCGAATTCTATTAATTATATTTGATTTTTTAATAAAATTGGGTTTTAGTTTTCAGAAATAAGACCATCCCCGTTTAAAATACATCTGATTTTAATAGTAATATTTGGCCTTTTAAAATAAAGATTGATTTTAGTTTTCAGAAATAAGAACATCCACGTTTAAAATACATCTGATTTTGTTAACAATATTTGATTTTTCATAAAGTTAGGTTTTAGTTTTCAGAAATAAGAACAACAAGGTTTAAACAACATCTGATTTTATTAATACTATATAATTCTCTAATAATATTGGATTTTTTAATAAAGTTGGGTTATAGTTTTCAGAAACAAGAACATTCACGTTTAAAATACATGAGATTTAATTAATAATATTTAATTTTTTAATATAATTTGGTTTTAGTTTTGAGAAATAAGAACATCCACGTTTCAAATACATCTGATTTTATGAATAATATTTGATTTTCTAATAAATTTGGGTTTTAGTTTTCAGAAATAAGAACATCAACGTTTAAAATACATCATATTTTATTAATAATATTTGGCTTTTTAAAATAAAGTTTGATTTTAGTTTTCAGAAATAAGAACATCCACGTTTAAAATACATCAGATTTTATTAACAATATTCGATTTTTAGTAAAGTTAGGTTTTAGTTTTCAGAAATAAGAACATCCACGTTTAAACTACATCTGATTTTATTAATAATATTTGATTTTCTCTGATTTTGGCAATAATATTTGATTTTTTAATAAAGTTGGGTTATAGTTTTCAGAAATAAGAACATCCATGTTTAAATACATCTGATTTTATTAATAATATTTAATTTATTTAATTAAGTTGGATCATTACTTAGAAAAGACATTACTTTATTAATTTCGACTTTTTAGCATACTCCAATACTAAGAAATACTTTTCAAAAGACATTATTCTATCATTTGCCTCATAGGGCTGTCATATTATCACTTAGAATAGACATTGCTTTATTATTTTGACTTTATAAATACCCCAATACATAGACATGATTTTCAAAATACATTATTCTATTATTTCCCTCATAGGGTTGTCATATTATCATTTAGAATATATACTATTTTATTTATGTTGAGTTCATGCATACCCTAAAACCTTAGCAATATATTCAAAAGACATTTGAAATACATCTGATTTTATTAATAATATTCGATATTTTTTAATAAAGTTAGGTTTTAGTTTTCAGAAATAAGAACATCCACGTTTAAAATATATCTGATTTTATTAATAATATTTGATTTTTTAAACATAAAGTTGGATTTTTGTTTTCAGAAATGAGAGCATCCACGTTTAAAATAAATCAGATTTTATTAATAATATTTGATTTTTTAATAAAGTTGTGTTTTAGTTCACAAAAATAAGAATATCCTTGTTTAAAATACATTAGATTTTAATAATAACATTTGATTTTTAATAAAGTTGGGTTTCAGTTTTCAGAAATAAGAACATCCTCGTTTAAAATACATCTGATTTTATTAATAATATTTGATTTTCTTATTAAGTTTTTTTTCGGAAATAAGAAAATCGACGTTTAAAATACATCTGATTTTATTAATAATATTTGATTTTTTAATAAAGTTGGGTTTTAGTTTCAAGAAATAAAAAACATCCACGTTTAAAATACATCTGATTTTATTAATTATATTTGATTTTTTTTTAAAGTTGGGTTTTAGTTTTCAGAAATAAAAACACCCACGTTTAAAATACATGTGATTTTATTAATAATATTTGATTTTTTAATAAAGTTAGGTTATAGTTTTCGAAAATCAGAACATCCACGCATAAAATACATATGATTTTATTAATTATATTTGATTTTTTAATAAAGTTGAGTTTTAGTTTTCAGAAATAAGAACATCCACGTTTAAAATACATCTGATTTTATTAATAAAATTCGATTTTTTAATAAAGTTTGGTTCCACGTTTAAAATACATCTGATTTTATTAATAATCTTTGATTTATAATAAAGTTAGGTTATAGTTTTCGAAAATAAGGACATCCATGTTTAAAAAACATCTGATTTTATCAATGATATTTGATTTTTTATTTGGGTTTTAGTTTTCAGAAATAAGAACATTCACGTTTAAAATACATTTAACTTTATTAATAGTATTTGATTTTTTTAAAACAAATTTAAATTTTAGTTTTCAGAAATAAGAACACTCACGTTTAAAATAAATCTGGTTTTATCTATAATATTTGATTTTTTTTAATAAAGTTAGGTTTTAGTTCTCGAAAATATGAATATCCACGTTTAAAATACATCCGATTTTATTAATAATATTTGTTGTTTCAAAGAAGTTGGGTTTTAGTTTTCAGAAATAAGAACATCAACGTTTATAATCCATCTGATTTTATTAATAATATTTGATTTTTTTTAAAAATGAATTTGGGCTTTAGTTTTCAGAAATAAGAACATCCACGTTTGAAACAAATCTGCTTTTATTATACTATTTGATTTTTAATAAAGTTGGCTTTTTATTTTTAGAAATAAGAATATCCACGTTTAAAATAATCTGATTTTATTAATAATATTTGCTTTTTTAATGAAGTTGGGTTTTAGTTTTCAGAAATAAGAACATCCATGTTTAAAATCCATCTTATTTTATTAATAGTATTTGATTTAAAAAAAATAAAGTTGGGCTTTAGTTTTCAGAAATAAGAACATCCACGTTTAAAACAAATCTGCTTTTATTAATATTATTTGATTTTTAATAAAGTTGACTTTTTAATTTTCAGAAATAAGAATATCCACGTTTAAAATACATCTGATTTTATTAATAATATTTGATTTTTAATAAATTTGGGTTTCAGTTTTTTGAAATAAAAACATCCACGTTTTAAATATATATGATTTTTTAAATAATATTTGATTATTATTAAAGTTGGGTTTTAGTTTTCAGAAATAAGAACGTCAATGTTTAAAATACATCTGATTTTATTAACAATATTTATTTTTAGTTTAAATAAAGTTGGGTTTTAGTTTTAAGAAATAAGAACATCCACGTTAAAAATACATATGATTCTATTAATAATATTTGATTTTTTAATAAAGTTTGGGTTTTAGTTTTCGGAAATACAATTATCCACCTCTAAAATATATCTGATTTTGTTAATAATATTTTATTTTCTAAATATTATTAATAAAATCAGAAAAAATCAAATATTATTAATAAAATCAGATGTTTCTTAAACTCGAATATTCGTGTTTCTGAAAACTAAAACCGAAATTTATTAAAAATCGAATATTGTTAATAAAATCAGATGAATTTTAAACGTGGATGTTTCTGAAAACTAAAACCAAACTTTATTAAAAAAAATCAAGTATTATTAATAGAATCAGATGTATTTTAAACGTGGATATTTTTATTTCTGAAAACTAAAACCCAACTTTATTAGAAAATCAAAATATATTCATAAAATTATATGTATTTTAAACATGGATGTTCTTAATTCTGAGAACTAAAACCCAAATTTATTAAAAAATCAAATATTATTAATAAATCAGATGTATTTTAAACCTGGATGTTCTTATTTGTAATAAGTAATACCGAACTTTATTAAAGAAAAACAACTATTATTAATAAAACCAGATGTATTTTAAACGTGGATGTTTTTATTTCTGAAAACTAAAACCCAACTTGATCAAAAAATCAAATATTATTAATAAAATCAAATGTATTTTAAACGTGGATGTTCTTGTTTTTGAAAACTAGAACTCAAATTTATAAAGAAAATCAAATATTATTAATAAAACAAAATGTATTTTAAACTCGGATGTTCTTATTTCTGAGAAGTAAAGCCCAACTTCTTTGAAAAATCAAATATTATTAATAAAATCAGATAAATTTTAAACTTAGATGTCCTTGTTTCTGAAAACTATAACCCAACTTTATTAAAAAAATCAAGTATTAGTAATTAAATCACATCTATTTTAACCTTGGAAGTTCTCATATCTGGAAAATAAAACGCAAATATATTACAAGCTCAAATATTATTGATACAATCAGATGTATTTTAAACTTAGATGTTCTCACTTCCGAAAACTAAAACCCAATTTTATTAGAAAATCAAATATTTTTCATAAAATCCGATGTATTTAGACGTGGATATTCCTATTTCTGGAAACTAAGATCCAACTTTATTAAAAAAAATCAAATATTATTAATAAAATCAGATGTAATTAAAATGTCTTTTGAAAAGTATTGCTTAGTATTGGGGTATGCATAAACTCAAAATTAATAAAGTAATATATATTCTAAGTGATGATATGACAGCCCTATGAGGGTAATGATAGAATAATATCATTTGAAAAGTATTACTTAGTATTGGATCATGCTAAAAAGTCGAAATTAATGAAGAAATGTCTGTTCTAAGTGCTGTTATGTACCCCTATGATGTAAATGATATTCTAATTGATGATATGACAGGCCGATGAAGGTAATGATAGAATAATGTCTTTTGAAAAGTATTGCTTAGTATTGGGGTATGCATAAAGTGGATGTTCTCATTTCTGAAAACTAAAACCCAACTTTAATAAAAAAATTAAATATTATTTAAAAAATCATATATATTTAAAATGTGGATATTCTTATTTCCAAAAACTGAAACCAAAATTTATTAAAAATTCAAATATTATTAATAAAATCAGATGTATTTTAAACGTGGATATTCTTATTTCTGAAAATTAAAAAGCCAACTTTATTAAAAATCAAATAATATTCATAAAAGCAGATTTGTTTTAAACGTGGGTGTTCTTATTTCTGAAAACTAAAGCCCAACTTTATTTAAAAAAAATCAAATACTATTAATAAAATCAGATGGATTTTAAACATGGATGTTCTTATTTCTGAAAACTAAAACCCAAATTCATTAAAACATCAAATATTATTGATAAATCAGATTATTTTAAACGTGGATGTTCTTATTTCAGAAAACTAAAACCCAACTTTATTAAAAAATCAAATATTATTAATAAAATTCGATGTAATTTAAACGTGGATATTCTTATTTCTGAAAATTAAAAAGCCAACTTTATTAAAAATCAAATAATATTGATAAAAGCATATTTGTTTTAAACGTGGATGTTCTTGTTTCTGGAAACTAAAACCCAACTTCAATAAAAAATTAAATATTATTAATAAAATTAGATGTATTTTATACGTGGATTTTCATATTTTCGAAAACTAAAACCTAACTTTATTAAAAAAAATCAAATATTATTAATAAAACCAGATTTGTTTTAACCGTGGGTGTTCTTATTTCTGAAAACTGAAATTCAAATTTATTTTTTTTAAATCAAATATCATTAATAAAATCAAATGTATTTTAAACGTGAATGTTCTTATTTCTGAAAACTAAAACCCAACTTCATTAAAAAATTAATTATTATTGATAAAATCCGATGTATTTTAAACACGGATGTTCTTATTTTCGAAAACTATAACCTAGCTTTATTAAAAATCAAAGATTATAACCTTTCTAAAACCTTTCTAAAACAGGTCGAACATACCATAGGCAATAACGCCAACTTGCCAATAAATACGGTTGATGACTTGTTAAAAGCATTCAAAGAGAGATTTATAGAAACCAGTTCAATAAATAAATTAAAACATGGAGTAGTGAACTTTGATTTTTCACAAAATATAAGTGAATATATGGATAATATACGCATTTATGTAGAAGCAAAATAATGAAGTGGTTCCGGGCAACTGTATGAAAAAGTCATACTAAATACCTTTTTGCAAGGGCTACCCCCAAAACTATATAGATTAGTAATATCCGAGAATATTCAGACGTTGAATCTTACAGTCCAGGAGGTAGAGCAACTAATCGAAGTTGATAAAAGGGTTGCTAATCATAGTAATGCAAAAATAAGCAGCATAGGGGACTCAAACATGAACCTAGTCTTCAAGGGTGATCAGGCATTCCCAAATTTATTTTCAAGGGATAATCCCTCAGTGGCACACAAAAAAATGCCAAAACCCACTAGGCGAAAAGCAGTACGGTTTCAGCCCATTAACCCTACGATACTAAGGTACTAGAATTGCAATCGTGTTGGCCACATAGCGAGAGAGTGCCACTATGTCCCCAATCCCATACCAAGAAATGCGGTCGGTAATACGCAAAATTACGGCAACCATTTGTTCAGAAGAACAAATTTTAGCACCGGTCGTGCAATAGGCTATAGCAAGGGGGATTGCGCAAATCAGTACCTTATAATGCGTACCAACCAAATCTGTATAACCCTTTCCCCAACAGGCAAATTAATTACCGGTTTGAAAACCCAAATACTCGCTAAGGCAAATATAATGCGAGAATGCAATATAGAAATCATGAAAATTTGCCGATGAGAAATGAAAATTTTACAAGCCAATGGCACTGGCAGTCAGCGCCAGCAAACGGCACTGACACGAGATATCCACGTTACCATTATAATACATGGAGAAGACAGACAGACGTAAATCATTTAAATATGCCTACGGAACCTAATACGTCTGAATATCTATTACGGGCACCAACACATGAAATAAATCCTCAGGGAAACGTTTCGGGCCCCTCAGAAACATAAGTTGGACCCAGAGGGTGCCAGGAATATTTAATAGGTCCAAGAAAATATTAGTGCCTTCTTGTAGTGATATTAATAACAAGTTACCTATATTTAATGATTTTTGTGTAGAAAACGTATACTTTACGGCCTTAGTTGACAGTGGAGCTACTGTAAATATCATAAACTCTTGCGTATTTAATATGTTGCCTCTGCACAATAGGCGACAAAAGAAGCCTAATAATCCCAATTTAACAAGTGTGGCATGTCATAAATTAAATGCAAATGGGTAAATTTGCTTAAACATAAAAAGAGACAATAGAACCATCATGACAAATTTTATTATATGTGGTGATCTCCCATATGAAGCTATTATAGGGGCAAATTTTCTAAGGTCTAATAGAATATAATTACACGTAGCCAACGAGAAGCTTGTATACCCTGCTAAGGTAGGGGAAGAAATTTCTACCTTAAGAAATCGTAACAGAGGTTACGAAGATAACATAACAGTAAACAAAATTTCCAATGGTATAATGGCGAAGTATTTTGAACCTCATGTCTCGCAAAGACATGGCATAATTGGAAATTTATTCAATTACCCTAAGAGATATTGCAGAATGAAGTAAATTTAAATATTAAAAGTATTGAATCTGCGAAAATAAAAATAGGAAATATACAACAGTACAGGTTAAATGAAATTCAAAAAATAGAGGAATTATAGAAAAACATAATAAAACCAGATGTGACGCCGCAAGGTGCCACAATGGCACAGCATAGCGCCACTATGAATCTAATAAACAATGAAAATGAAGAGAAATATTACGGATTTGCGATAAGGAAAACAAAAATCCCTCCCAAAACGATGCAAAAAATTCAAATATCACAAATGATCGAGCCAATGGTTAGCAAATCAGAAATACGGTTTGCGACACCGTCTGAAATACCTTAAAATCTGTTATGCGAGTAACAGATTATATCTTATGACAAAGGGGAAGGTTTTATTTGGGTAACAAATAACCATGAAAATGATACAATTACAATTAAAAAGGGGACTTGTTTAGTCCAAATCGAGGTTTTAACGGAAAATGATTTAAATAAATGGGAAAATTCTAAAAGAAACCTAGTTAACGGTATTAAAACTTCAAATAACGAATATCCTTTAACTAAATCGCAATTTCTAAACAAATTTAAAATGGATCATATTACAGATATGGAACTTAATAAAAATTTATGCGATTTATTATGGAATTTCATTTTTTTTTTCTACGAATCTGAAGATTTTTTCGGGCTGTTACCATTTTATGAGATAAATTTTTTCCTGACTGGTGTCCCAGATGAGATACAACCGGTCTTCTTACCATCAACGAACACTGAGTGGTTAAAAAATAAAATCCCTGACTTAGAAAAAAACGAACTCCTACGTCATTTTATCAGCTCAACTAGCGCCTAAATGCCTCGATTACCAAAAAAAAATGGAGATCTTCGACTCGTAGTAGATTATAGTGCTCTCAACTAACAAGTAGTTAGCGATAAATTTCCTCTACGAAGAATAAACGAAATTCTTGACTCAATTTCAAGCAAAAACAAAATTTTTACCTCTTTGAACCTTACCTAAGGCTACCACCAAGTGAAAATAGCCGAAAAGGATGTCCATAAAACTGCATTTTCAGCATCCGAATATGGATCTTATGAATACTTAAAGGTACCATTTGGGCTTAAAACAAGTTCAAGCGCGTTATGTAGACCCCTATTGCACCTGTTAAGAGGATTAAAGAATATAATTCATTTTGTTGATGATATTATATGCGTGGGGGAAAACACTGAACAACACTTAGCAACGTTAGCTAAGGTGTTCGAGAAGTTCAGGCAAGGCAATTTAAAATGCCAGCCCGAGAAAGTTAATTTATTTCAATCTAAAATTATATTTTTAGGAGTAGTAGTAACCCAGGGAGAGATATCCCCAGACCCTGATAAAATAAAATGTGTTGAAAACCTCAAGCCCCCCAGAATAAAGAAAGAATTAAGGGGAATTTAGGCCTTATAGGCTACTTTAGGAAATTTATATGCAATTATGCCCAGATTACGAAACCCCTCACGAACTTAACCACAGGGACGTCTCATAGTGTGATCTCGTCCCAGGAGGCTCAAACTTCCCTACACCGAATCAAAAAGAAACTCACTTCTGAACCAATTTTATCACTCCCTGATTTTGAAAACGGAAAATTCATCATTACCACCGATGCTAGCTCAAAGGGAATAGGCGCTATCCTTTCGCAAATAATCCAAGTAAAAAACCCTAACCCTCCACAGGGCATGCCTAAACAAATAGAAAAAGTTATATTCTATTCAAGTAAAACTTTATCAAAGAGCGGAAGTAGTTATTCCGCCACAAACTTAGGATTGTTGTCTATTATCTACCACCTCGACAAGTTTAGACATTATTTAATTGGTAGAAAATTTATATTACGATCAGACCACAAAAGCTTGCAGTACCTGCACACATTTAAAAATCCCATCGGCATTCTAGCTAGATGTATTATGAAAATTCAAGACCTAGATTACGAAGTAAAACATTTAAAGGTAAAACAAAACGCAGCTTTCGACTTTTTGAGTAGATACCCAGAGAAAAGTCCATCAAAAACTCAAAAAAATAAAGTTAATGTTACCAATTCTAAAAGCGAACATTGATGTGAGAAAATCAAAATCAAAGACGCAGTAAAAGAAAATAAGATTAACTATTGTCCCTTATCTTTGGAAAATATAAAAAGAAAGCAAAAAAAGGACGAAATGTGTGTAGCACTAATTGATTATTTTGTGAATGATGATGCGTTGCCAGACAAATTCAAAACTCTTAGAAAAGAAATAGATAATTTTTACTACGACCTTGATGAAGAAATACTGTGTAGAATTGTGACTGCTGAGACAAATAAAAACCAAACCTCGATAATACCTGTGTTACCACAAAACTTGATAGGGCCTGCATTTGAATATTTTCAATCGGACACAGGTGGACATTTAGGAGTTATGAAAACGTTCCGTAAGTAAAACAATACTTTTAAGTACAATCGGCACTGACAAAACTTAAAGTATTTGTAAGTACATGGAAAGCATATAATTTGAGAAAAATCCCCCCAGCTTATCCAAATCCTCCAATGGGAAGGGTCCCGGTAGCAAAGTACCCCTTCGATATTATCTCATTTGACCTATACGGGACAAGTGGAGGCTTACCTGTTTCTAGCAGAGGCAAAACTTGTATTTTTTCAGGTGTGGATAAATTTTCCGTATTTCCTTTTTCAACAACATTGAAAAATAAAGGTGCTTATGCCACAAGTAAAGAATTATCAGAATTTATTGTAAAATTTGGCATTAACAATAAAATCATGAGTGACAACGGTAGAGATTTTGTCGAAAAAGTAACAAAATATTTAATGAGTTTTCTTAATATAGAGAAAATGGTGACAGTGCCGTACCATCCACAAGCTAATGGCAAAATAGAAAACAGGCGTAAAATATTTTCGAACGTTCTTAGTATTTATGCGAAAGACAATAGGAGCGACTTGGATAAATTCTTACCTTATTTAACCAACGTAATCAACACTGCTTATTCCGAAACAACCAGAGACAATCCATTTTATTTACTTTTTGGTCGAGATTTTAGAATCCCGTATGATGAGATTATTGAATCTCGGCAGTATTATAACGACTCAGAAGATTATAAACAAGAATTCATAAATAGGATGAGGAAAACTTATAAAATAGGTAGGCAAGAGCTGGAAAAATGTAAAACAAACCAAGAACTAAGAAACCAACCCAAAGTTAAGGGGAATATAGATTTCAAAGTAGGATACTTCGTTTACCTAAAGAACGAGGCGAAAACGGAAGGAAAAAAACTTTCCAGCAAATATTCAGGACCGTACAGAATAGTCAAAGAGTACGATAATCAATATACTTTTAAAATGGAAAACCCCGATAGTCGAAGAACTTACAAGGCGCATGTTAGCCGAATAAAAAGAGCCAAATTTCCAGAGAGATGGGCATCACATCCCTCCTCTGCTGATTCGTCAGATTCGGAAAATGAGCCCCCTAGGTCAAGATTGGCAGAGCTAAAACCTTTCAATTTTAAACAAGATTATTTTGAAAATGAAAGTGATGAACAAAACTTTGAAGAATTTTTAGCTATGGAAAATCTAGTTGTTCCAGAGAAAAAATCCCTAATACCAGTAAGAATACCAGTAAGAATAAGAACGCCAAAAAGTCCAAAAAGTTATTCATCGGCGAGCGCGGGAGATTTAGATTATACAATATCTCCAAAAACCCAATTTTTCCCCAATAGGATCTCGACCCCATGTCCCCCCAAAAGATTTCCAGACGATATGGTTTCCCCTGCAACACCAATAGAAAGGCCCCTGTCTTTACAAGAAGAATTAAACAGAGCTGTAGAAACCCCCGGTATTACTGTGAAGAAAACTCCTCCCAAAGCTTTAACTAGGACTAACCTACGAGAAGCTATGGATTTAATAAATTTTCCCATAAAAACGAGTCAAAGTACATTGCCCGGGAATAAAACTCCAAAGGATGACCAGCAAGGTCAATATCATGAAATAACTGTGTCCAAGGCCAAACTTAAACAGTGGACTTCATGGAGGGAAACCCTAGTGCAAAAAATGCCCCATCCCCCTGAGGACATGGCCTTCAAACAATGGAGGAACCCCGCAACAACTATTGATTCCTCCCAAAGCTCCCAATAATCTTTCAAATCCCCCGAGTTGAAAACTCAAGGCGAGGACTTAGAGAATAAACCTTCTACTTCCAGAGAAGGGGAAATTTACGAAGGAAGGGCAGGTGACACCTCAAAAAGTGCCACCTCTACAAGTTCTAATCCGGATTCGTCGGAAACTAGTTCCGAAGAGTCTGATGGTGAATCAGACCATATAGTAGCTAAAAAAATAGTGAAATCAAGGCCAACCTCAGCAGCCGCACACGGTAAACAAACGAAATAAAAAGGGCAATAATTTTTTAAAAAACAATACAAAAGTTTGACCTTATCTTGCTAGACAAACCGAAAAAGAAAAACCGCAAGAAACATACGAGAAAATAACGACACAGTCCGGCAGAACTGTTATAAAACCTGACAGATGGAAATATCCCTAATTAATGTAAAGAAAAAATTTCAAATCCCTTATGAAAATCAACTTGTGATCCACCTTAATAAATGTAACAGTGTGCAATAAAGTTAACCAAGTAAATATCAATGAAAAAAAAATATATATAATACGAGTGATGTCAAAACGTTGATGATGACAGAAAATAACCAACGGTAGAACGCTCGGGGCCGACCTAAGCTGAAAAGTGATTTGAGGTCCCTTCGTTTGGTAATACCGGAGAGTACCTAGAGGTCATTGTTCTTGACCTGTATTTTTTTTTTAAACGACCGCAAGACAGAATATTTTTCAATCTCTCAAACGCAATATGTAGGTATTTTTACTAACACCTATACCCATCAAAGCACAATTTAATGATTGAATAAAGACTTCAGTGAGCCATCTAAGTTTTCGTTTTTGAATCTGAATGCTTTGAAATAGAAACAGAAATTTTACTTTCTTATAGCTCCGAGGCTAAAAAAAAACAACTTTAATTTCATTATATTATATCTATGACGTATGCTGTCCTACAGCTCTGTGTTAAACATTACTTCCAAAGAGAAACAGAGACATTAATGTCTTTAGCTCCTTGGCGAAAAATTTAATTTCATTATATTATATCCATGACGTATACAATAACAGAGAGATCACTGTTCTATAGTTCGGTGACAAAAATGTTCTTTAATTTCATTGGTTTATCTATGACATATCTTGTGCTCTAATTTTTGTGACATATTTTCGCAAGTCAGTCACGATTATATCTTACCTATACTGACTCAGGTCTCCCTCGGATTTTCCATGAAAAGTCGACCCATGCCTTAACAAAGATGGATAGTATCCAAAACAAGATATTATCAGTACAGAAGCGTCTAATTATATGAAATATTTCGTCTTAGTTCAGATTATAATTATTTTATTTAGTATGATATAGATATATCATATTTATGTATTTAGTTCTGAAGGATTTGCTCAAACAATAGCCTTCTAAAAAAATATTGATGTCAGTTCTTCCTTATGCTTTTATTCTTTGCCAAGCATCAACTGGAATATACGCGGGCAAGCTTGGAATCCTGCATCTAATGACCTTATTCAAAAGGCGAATATGATGCACCAGTGTTGACTTGTAATTACGGAAAATCCAAGAGAAGAACACGGGGAAACAAAGAAGAACACCTCTGCATTTCAGCCGCTAAACCCGGAACCCCATGAGAACGTCTAAGCCTAGAAATAGGGAGGACATTAGAAAACGAGTGGGTAGAGAGGTCTCCACAAGTCCTTCTTATGTCTTATTCCCTCATCGTAATATCGTTTGCGTGAAACCGTGTGATTATGACACTGCAACAAGCGTTCCTTATACAGCACGCACTTGCGTGAACAATGCAGGCATGAAAAATATCTTAAAAGTAGACCTCAAACTTAATAATGTAGGGTAAATTATGCTTATTTAATATCGATATTTTCGTTCTCAAAACAAATTTGAAGACATCTCTGTTTTAGATTTTCATTGTGAGTACTAATATTAGTGTATTTATTTAATTCTGTCTCATAGCCTAGAAATTAATATACCCAATCAATACACGACTTATTTGTACTATGAGTGTTTACTTTAAAGAACTTGTGATTCTGCCGTATTATTTTTGTTACAGGAATTAAATGGCAAATTGGCTATTGAGCATTACAATGAGCTGCCCAGCACATACCATCCAGTAGCATGTAGTTCCAACACATCGCAACCGACGAAGCGTGCTCAACATGACTCCATGCAACTTTTTTCCAAGCTTCATCTACGAGAACAATAGTTACCGTCGATCGTCGTTTCTTCGACTATGAACCATACTACGTATCAGGTAACACTATATTTGAACCTCAGTATCAAGTACTTTAACGAACTATATAATCACAGAAACCCATCGGTCAGTACAAGATATAAATACGTAGATATCGCGTTTGATACTCACTATGGACCCCAGAATAATTTGACATTATAGTGATGATATTTAAAGCTAAACGATATTTAACGATATTTGAAGTTAAATGACATTTAAAGACATTTGAAGATTTGAAGCCGAAATTAAAGACAATTTGAAGTTTAATTCTGAGAACCCCATCGAGCAGTACAAGATAAACGATATTAGAAATCAAATGATATTTGAAGATGTTTGAAATTGAATTTAAAGACAATATATTAAGAGAGTCACTATAGTATGACGACAACCCGTTTCAAAAGGCACAAATGAACAATTTTACGCAAGAATACATTCTCTATGTGCCTCAAAAATCCTAAAAAAAATAATATGCTGAGAAGAAAAACACCAACACCTGTAGTGGGAAGAACCATTTCCCAGTTGACTATTAGAACGATATTTAACGGTGATTTCCCAGTTGACTATTAGGGAAAACTTACCGTGTAAAGACAACTAGACTCGAACTGTTCCACGAAGAAACCATAACGTAAGTGCTTCGAAATTTTTGCCAGAACAAAAGGAGTGAAGGACAGAAATTTACAACGGAAGAGTGTAGTACACTAAGGACACGAAAGGTGATGAATAGATGTGAAGCTACATGGGTTACTTCCTAATAACTTTGACAATTCAAAAATCCCAATAGTGAAAGTGTTTTAATGTCATCAGTGAATATGATGAACCAATTGTATATTATAAATCATTCATGGATTTTACCACAAGTAGAATTAGGTGTAATATTATCATGTTATTCATTTAACGTTGTGTAGATAGTATGTAGTACGTCATATAGACAGCAAAATCAAAAAAAAACTAATGTAAAACTAGAATAGTCCCAACCTTATTGGAAATGTAAAAGTAATCAGTTTTAGATATAGAAAAAAAAAATCTTTAATATAATAGATAACCTAGAACCAAAATAAAGCTGAGTCCGGTAGACGAATGTTATATAGGGATGTAGAATAAAACAAGAAAGATTATTAAAAATTTTTAAGAACTCCTAATGAGCAGTTACTAATGACGGGACGTCATTATTTGATGGGAAGGGTGATGTGCACCAGCAGTAGAATACCATATATTTAAAATATAAGATTCTTTCCTTCTAAAGATGATTCGGGCAGAAATTAAACGTCCCCTAATTGAGTTCAAATACCGCTTCCAAGAGTCTAAATTTTTAATCAGCAAAAAGAGAAACTGCATTCTATCTTCAGTCAAACAACGACGTAGTCGTTCGAATTTCACTAACATAATTAGTAGCAAGAAAAATGCTACGTATGATATTTCTAAGGAAGTTTAAATGGCAAAAAAATCGTTTGAACGCCTGAATGATCTGAAAAATTTTAAAGAATTCATTGGACGAAAGGTTTACATCCTTTGCCCTCTGGGCCCATGGCGGGCAATACTTACAGCGCAGGACGTAAGAACTGCGTTTGGGAGTGGGGTAAATGTGTTTTTAATTTTAATATGAAGTCAGATCTGAAACGATTAGTACCAATCGTTATATTTTGGTCACCGTTATTGTCAATGAAGTGACCCGTTGCTGTGCGACTAAGCATGTAAGTTCAATAAATCTCTTGTCTTTTTTATCTGTGTTTATTTCATTTATATGTCTGCGTCTAGTCCAATAATAGGTAATTAGTTCGTAAGTCTCCAAGGTAAATGCTCCCAAAGGAATCTGATCTCCAGATAGCTCAAGAAAGAAGAGGCCACATTTATATGTCTACATATTCGATCCTCTCCCATTAATTGAGAGCGGCGCCACAATCTCCAGCGCTATAAGCGGCGCTATCAGAGAAATTTCTATCGCCACAAGTAGCAAATCTTTTATCGCTACATAAATAGGTTATCTCTAGCATTTTTACTCATAGATGGGGGGGGGGTAGAAAACCATAGAAGGGTTTCTTCTAGCATTACCGAAGCCGTAAATATATATATATAATAGACTGTGCCCTATCGTTGATGCCTATTAAAACATTAATTGACTGTTAATAATATAAAAAAAAAGCTTCAAACCTTCCATGTTAAATGGATGTCTTGCAGCATAATGCCCTTTGAATTACAGATAGAAGTATATGTGTGCGTGTCATTAAGACACAAATACATATACTTCCATGACTCACGACCATACTGCTAAGTTTGAGAATGAAATTATAACCGAATTAAAGAATCTAAAACAAAATGGCAAAATCACCCCACAATTGTATTATAAATTTCTCCCCCGAGGTAGCTTTTGCCCAAAGTTTTACGGTTTACCGAAATTACATAAGCAAGGTATTCCCTTAAGGCCAATTGTAGCATGTACGAAAGCCCCTGCTTCCAATATTAGAAAGTCGTTATATACAGCCTTCAAACCTTTGCTTTATTTCCAAAAGTTGTACATATCTAATTCGGTAGATTTAGTAGAAAAACTTAAAAGTGCAAGCATTTCAGAAAATACAATAGTAAGTAGTTTTGACAGAGTTTCTATGTATACAAATATTGATGTAGCAATATCTGAGCAGTTATTAAAAAATAAAATAGAAGAAAACTATCATTTAATTAAAGATTCAACAACAGGAATAGATTGCGAGGTTTTAATGTCCCTAGTCAAAATTTGTAATAAGTATTCAATGTATTTTCAGCTCTGTAATTCTTTTTATCAGCAAAAAATGGGCTCCCTATGGGAGCACCGCTATCCGGGTTATTAGCGAACCTTCATGTAGAACACCTTGAAAATTGGCCCTTAAATTCATATTTTTAAAACATGTCTGTTGGGGGGGGGGGGTTATATGAATGATGTAATATCACTCTGGAATTATGGGGAAAATGAACTTAGGGGCTCACCCCCCACAAGTTAAAAGAGGTGTTGTTACATCTCTTGTCGATCGTGCCCTAAACATTTGCTCTGAATCTCACATCACTTGTTACATTTGGAACTAGATATTCAGAACTAGATCATATAAGGCTAGCAGACAGGTTTTCTAGGGTCATGTGCCAAGGCGGACATGTTTCAGAGTTAATAATAAACAGGTTAGTAACCTGTAGCTTATAGCTATCAGGGATCTCGTCCTGTATTGCTTACATTATTAGAGGTGTCAAGGCCATCTCAGTTGGATAAAGGCAACTCAATTTGGTATGAATGATCTTAATTGATGATTTGAATAATAGGATGAAACAGAGGACAGTAAAATTCTTTTTTTTAATTTGATCATATGAAAGTAGTAAAAGGATTAAAATCGATTACCAACTACAGGTAAGTCTGAGGGGTTGGTAAGTACAGAAGTCAATTGATTTAAATACACTCATACTTTTGAAATTTTCATCGCTTACCAGTTAAGGTAAGTCTGAGAGGATGGTAAGTTAATATAAATTTAATATCGCAATTTAATATAAAATTGGAATAACATCATTGATATCAATCTATGGAAACGGTTACTGCTGAAAAGGTGATCATGCGACAAGGTGATCATAAGAACATCTTATTTTATGAATGATATTTGGTTTTCTAATAAAGTTGGGCTTTAGTTTTCGGAAGTAAGAACATCTACGTTTAAAATACATCTGATTCTATTAATAGTATTGGATTTTTAATAAAGTTGAGTTTCCGTTTTCAGAAATAAGAACATCCACGATCAAAATACATCTAATTTTATTAACAATATTTGATTTTTTAATAAAGTTGGGTTATATTTTTCAGAAACAGAAATATCCACGTCTGGTATACATTTAATTTTATTAATACTTTTTAGTGTTTTGCTAAAGTTGGGCTTTCGTTTTCAAAAACAAGATAATCCACGTTTAAAATACATCTTTTTCTAATTGTAATATTTGATTTTTTTTAATCGAGATGGGTTCTAGTTTACAGAAATATAAATACCTATGTTTGAAATAAATCTGATTTTACTAACAATATTTGATTTTTTGATAAAGTTGGGTTTTAGTGTTAAGAAATAAGAACATCCACGTTTAAAATACATCTGAATCCATTAATAATATTTGATTTTTTTTTAAAATAAAGTTGGATTTCAGTTTTCAGAAAACAGAAAATCCAAGTTTGAAATACATCCACTTTTATGAATAAAATTTGATTTTTAAATAAAGTTGGGTTTTAGTTATCAGAAATAAGAACATCAACGTTTAAAATACGTCTGATTTTATTAATAATATTTGATTTTTTTAATAATATTTTATTTTTTAATAAAGTTGGGTTTTAGTTTTCAGAAATAAGACCATCCACGTTTAAAATGCATCTGATTTAATACATAGTATTTGATTTTTTTAAATAAGGTTGGGTTTTAGTTTTCAGAAATAAGAACATCCACGTTTAAAATACATCTGATTTTATTAATAATATTCGATTTTAATAAAGTTGGATTTCAGTTTTCAGAAATTGGAACGTCCACGTTTAAAATACATTTGATTTTATTAATAAAATTTGATTTTCTCTTATTTTAAAAATAATATTTGATTTTTTGATAAATTTGGGTTATAGTCTTCAGAAATAAGAACATAGACGTTTAAAATACATCTGATTTTATTAATAATATTTGATTTTCTAATAAAGTTTTTTTTCGGAAATAAGAACATCCACTTTAAATTTAAATCTGATTTTATTAATAATATTTGATTTTTTAATGAAGTTGGGTTTTAGTTTTCAGAAATAAGAAGAATCATGTTTAAAATACATCTGATTTAATAAACAATATTTAATTTTTTTAATTAGGTAGGGTTTTAGTTTTCAGGAATAGGAACATCCAAGTGTAAAATACATTTGTTTCTATTAATAAAGTTTGATTTTTTAATAAATTTGGGTTTTAGTTTTCAGAAATTAGAACATCCACGTTTAAAATACATCTGATTATATTAATAGTATTTTATTTTTTCAAAAAAATAAAGTTGGGTTTTAGTTTTCAGAAATAAGAACACCCACCTTTAAAACACATCTTATTTTATTATTAATATTTGATTTTTTAATAAAGTTAGCTTTTAATTGTTCAGAAATAAGAACATCCACGTTTAAAATACATGTGATTTTATTAATAATATTTGATTTTTTAATAAAGTTGGGTTTTAGTACTCGGATATAAGGACATCCATATTAATTTTGACTTTTTGCATACCCCAATACTAAGCAATACTTTTCAAAAGAGATTATTCTATCATTACCATCACAGGCCCGTCATTTCGTCACTTAGAATATCATTTCCATCATACAGGTGTCATATTATCACTTCGAACAGACATTACTTTATTAATTTCGACTTTTTAGCATACTCCAATACTAAGCAATACTTTTCAAAGGACATTATTCTATCATTTGCCTCACAGGGCTGTCATACCATCACTTAGAATAGATATTATTTTATTAATTTTGAGTTAATGCATACTGTTGATTAAATACTGCAAATGGAGATACGTCATCCATGCATATGAAACTTGGCTCCCCTGGAATATTTGCGCAACTTTACAACCCAACTTGGGTGATGTACTGGCTGCACCAAGCCTGAAGACATACTGTGTGCACCCTTAGATAATCAGCTTAGCATAAGTGGGATAGACTACTGTGCAGGCATGTTTTAATTATATATTTAATATATAGAGTTGGTCACGTTAGGTAGTAATGCGTTCTGGGAAGCCTGCTTTCCATAATTCTCTGTTGTAGTTTCCATAATTTTGTTAGTAGAGTATTTTATTTTCATCATGTTTTGGTATACTTAATTATGATTAACCTAACTTCACTTCTTTAGTGTGGTCAGAATAACACATTAGTACCAAGAGTAATTTCATGATACCCTAAGCACATCTAGAAGCACAGGAGGATCTAAGGCAAGTGTCTAAAAAAATTGGATGGGGAAATAAGTGAGAAATATTCAGAAGAAACCCTGTGGGACTAGGGCAGAAACCAATAGGTAAATAATTGATACATCAAAAAATTGTACTAACAAAGCCATTTGAAAAATAGACAATATCAGTACACTTATGTGTGACTTAGAGCTGAGTTTGTTCCCATTGGAGGTGCGGGGGAGGGGCTTGATATGATGCATTTATGACCACAGTGATTATTATACTTTGAAGTTGCTTTTAACTAAAAATTTATTGGTAGACCTTTTTTCAATTCTTGCCTTATACTATAGGCTATCCATATTCAAATTTGTGAAAAGCTACTCAACTATACTTCTACCAAAGCAACCGTTGATTGGAAATAGATGCAACACCTTCTTGACTCTAACAGCTGTTTTTAAAATTAAGTTTTAGCACTAGAAGGTCATAAAATAAAATTATGACTTTATTTTACATCATGGAAGACATAGAATAGGTTAAGTCATAGAAAGTCATAAAATAGGTAAAGGTATGAAGAAGAGCTTACTGGAACATAATTTTGTCAATGAATTTATGAGTTAAGATTTAATTTAAATAAATACAAAGTCAACCTGGGGGGATTTTCCGGCGAGTATGGTTAGGTTAGGTTAGACTAGATTAAGTTAGGTTAAATTAGGTTAGGTTAAGTCAGGTTAGGTAAGTTAGGTTAGGTTAGCTAAGTTAGGTTAGGTTAGGTTAGGTTAGCTAGTAAACATCTCTCCATGTTTAAGTTAGGTAAAGTTAGGTTAGGCTAGATTAAGTTATGTTAGGTTAGGTTAGGTTAGCCTACGTACGCGCGCGTACGTAGGCTAACCTAACCTAACATAACTTAATCTAACCTAACCTTACCTAACTTAAACATGGAGAGATGTTTACTAGCTAACCTAACCTAACCTAAGTTAGCTAACCTAACCTAACTTACCTAACCTGACTTAGCCTAACCTAACTTAATCTAGTCTAACCTAACCATACTCGCCGGAAAATCCCCCCAGGTCGACTATGTATTTCTCTCTCACTATGCATGCTTGCGGCTGTAGCAAACGTACTCTATGGTTGCTCTTACACTGGAAGCAGCTTTCCCAGTGGTACTCCATGGTAGGTTATCGAGACTATCTAGTTTTTTGCGTGCGTTAAATCAGTCATTTTTTGCCATTGGAGGGATAAACGCCTACACCATATTTTTAAAAATAGACAAGAAAATGAATTATTCGAAGAAAGTGTGTGCTGATGATAAAGTCATTGTTGTCTTGAATGCTGACAAAGAGATATATTTGAACTATGAAACAAGTAGTAGTGGAGATCTTATTGGGAATGTGTGCATACGTTGTCATGACAGGGAGGAGTTAAATTCCTTTAGAGTAGTCAAAAATTTTCATCGTTCAAAAGGTGGATATGTGAAAGTATCATTTCCAGAGAAGTTAGTACTAAAAGAGAATGCCAACATAAAAATAATAGTTGATGAAAAGGGGCAACTTCTAGCTAATGTTTCTGGTAACATGTAAGCCGTTGATAGATCGTATTATTATCGTTCTGGTTTTAGAGTTCGAATGAAAGCAGAAAGTAAAAAAAGGCCCTACTTCTGCACCAACATTATAAATCATATCTTGTCAACGTGCCAGAACTGTTGCCTCTGTAAAAATAATGTGATAATAGACAGTGAAATTGCCGGTAAAATAAAAAGAGCACTGGCAGACAATATCACTAATGAATATAATGACAAATTGATCGGAAAAAGAAGCACAAGTGAGCATTATTACTACTATTGGTCAATGAATCAAATAATACCTGGGATGAAACGTGTATTGAATCAGTAGGTGACATTCCAGTGGAAATTGTATATGACTCAAAATGGATGAATGATTATTCTAGTGGTTATGAACTAAGAGAAGCGAGTAACTCTAGTATCAAGAGAGAGAACTCGATAAATTATTTTATGGAACAGATTCAGAATGTTCAATGTTGTTCAATAATGTTAATAATGTAAAATAATGTCTGTAACATATTTTTATGTTGTTACTTCAATAAAAATATTTTATGCATTACTTTGTTATATTCCTATTATCTTAGGAAACTTTAGCATGTTAGGCGCTTCGAATGTTTATTAAAAAGTTGAAGATTTTTCATTTTCGTTGAAAAAAATTAGAATTGAACTATAACTTTTTTCTTTTCTCTAAGAAAATTCAAAAGAGAACTTTAAATTTCTTTGTGTCTTTGTGAAATTAAGAACTGAAGTGGAAGATTTTTATTTTTCTCTGGAGAAATTAGAATTGAACTGTAAGTTCTTTAATAAAATTCAGACTTGAGTTAACTTTTCATGATCAAAGTATAACTTTTTCTATCTTCTATAAAAAATTTAGAACAGTAATTTAAATTTTTCCATCTCTTTGAGAAAAATCTGAACTGAAGTGGAAAGTTTTTATTTTTTCTTGGAAAATAGACTTGATCTGTAACTTATTTCTTTTTCATTGAGAAAATTCAGAAGAGAGCTTGAACTTTTCTTCACTTCGTTGAGAAAATGTAAAATTGAAATAGAACTGTTTATCTTTCGGGAAAATATTCACAACTAAGGTATAATTTTTCTATCTTCTAAGGAAAAAATTTAGAATAGAACTTTAAACTTTCTTGTGTCTTTGTGAAATAAAGAATTGAGAGGAAGATTTTTATTTTCTCTGGAGAAATTAGAATTGAAGTGTGTTCTTTGGTAAAATTCAGAAAAGAACTTGAACTTTTCTATGTTCTAAGAAAAATTTGGAACAGTATTTTATATTTTTTCATCTCTTTGAGAAAAATCTGAACTGAAGTGGAACCTTTTTTATACTATTTGGAAAAAATAGAATTGATCAATAACTAATTTCTTTTTTCATTGAGAAAATTCAGACTAGAACTTGAACTTTTCTTCACTTTGTTGAGAAGATTTAAAATTGAAGTAGAACTTTTTATATTCCGGGAGAATATTCACAGCTATGGTATAGCTTTTTCTATCTTCTACGGAAAAATTTCAAATAGAACTTTAAATTTCCTTGTGTCTGTGAAATTAAGAACTGAAATGGAAGATTTTTATTTTCTCTGGAGAAATTAGAATTGAACTGTAAGTTCTTTAATAAAATTCAGAAGATAACTTGAACTTTCTATCTTCTATGAAAAATTTAGAACAGTATTTTAAATTTTTTCATCTCTTTGGGAAAAATCTGAACTAAAGAGGAATCTTGAATGATATTGTGATGTGTAAAAAAGATGTAAAGTAAAGTTGTGGTGAAAGGGATTGGTACTTTAACTTGTAAAATGCGTGTAGGAGCGATATAGAAAAGAACTTGTTCTGAAATGCCTTTTGAAGACTATTGCTAGGTGTTGGGACATTCCAAATCCTGTAAAGTATAGTTCTGGGTGAAAAAGATGGGTACTTCAACTTGTAAAATGGGTTTAGGAGGGACAATAAGAAAAAAGTTGTAAAGTAAAGTTGTGGTGAAAAGGATGTGTATTTGATCTTGTAAAATGGGTTTGGGAGAGAAATTAAGAAAAGAACTTTTTTTCTGAAATGCTTTTTAAATACTATTGCTAGGTGTTGGGGCATTCAGAAAGCTTTAAAATAAAGACCTTGGGGAAAAGGATGGGTAATTCAACTTATAAAATGAATTTAGGAGGAGTATTAAGAATAAAAGAATTTTGTCTTAAATGTCGTTTGAAAAGTATTGCTTCGTGTGATGGCGTTCAAAAAAATGTAGAGTAAAGTTGTGTGTGAGAAGAATGGGTACTTTAGCCTCTAAAATGGGTTTATGGAGGACACTAAGAAAATAACGTGTTCTGAAATGCCTTTTGAAAAGTATTGCTTGGTGTTGTAGCATTCAAAAAGCTGTAAAGTAAAGTTGTGTGTGAAAAGGATAGGTACTTCAATTTGTAAATTGGGCTTAGGAGGTATATTAAGAAAATAACTTGTCCTGAAATACCTTTTGAAAAGTATTGCTTGGTGTTGGGGCATTCAGCTGTAAAGTAAAGTTGTGGGTGAAAAGGATGGGAACTTCAACTTGTAAAATGGGTTTAGGAAGGACATTAAGAAAATAACTTGTTCTGAAATGCCTTTTGAAAAATATTGTTTTGTGTTGGAGCATTCAAAAAAGCAGTATAGTAAAGTTGTGGGTGAAAAGGATGGGTATTTCAACTTGTAAAATGGGTTTAGGAGGGACATTAAGAAAAGAACTAGTTCTGAAATGCCTCTTGAAAAGTATTGCTTGGTGTTTGAGCATTCAAAAAGCTGTATAGTAAATTTGCGGGTAAAAGGGATGGGTTCTTCAATTTGTAAAATGGGTTTAGGAGGGACATTAAGAAAATAACTTGTTGTGAAATGCCTTTGAAAAGTATTGCTTGGTGTTGGGGTATTCAAAAAGCTGTAAAGTAGGGTGAAAGGGATGTGAACTTCAACTTGTAAAATGAGTTTAGGAAGGACATTAAGAAAAGAACTTGTTGTGAAATGCCTTTTGAAAAGTATTTCTTGGTGTTGGGGCATTCAAAAAGCTGTAAAGTAGGGTGAGAAGGATGGGAAAATCAACTTGTAAAATGAGTTTAGGAAGGACATTAAGAAAATAACTTGTTCTGAAATGCCTTTTGAAAAGTATTGCTTGGTGTTAGAGCATTCAAAAAGCTGTAAAGTAAAGTTTTGTGTGAAAAGGATAGGTACTTCAATTTTTAAATTGGGTTTAGGAGAGATATTAAGAAAAGAACTTGTTCTGAAATGCCTTTTGAAAAGTATTGCATGGTGTTGGGGCATTCAAAAAGCTTTAAAGTAAAGTTTTGGGTGAAAAGGATTGGAACTTCAACTTGTAAAATGGGTTTAGAAAGGACATTAAGAAAATAGATTTTTCTGAAATGCCTTTGAAATGTATTACTTGGTGTTGATGTATACAAAAAGCTGTAAAGTTAAGTTGTGAGTGAAAAAGATGGGCACTTCAACTTGTAAAAGGGGTTTAGGAGGGACATTAAGAAAAGAACTTGTTCGGAAATGCCTTTTGAAAAGTATTGCTTGGTGTTGGAGCATTCAAAAAGCTGTAAAGTAAAGTTTTGGGTAAAAGGGATGGGTACTTCAATTTTTAAAATGTGTTTAGGAGAAACACTAAGAAAAGAACTTACTGTGAAATACCTTTGAAAAGTATTTCTTGGTGTTGGGGCATTCAAAAAGCTGTAAAGTAAAGTTGTGGTTGAAAAGCATGGGTGCTTCAACTTGTAAAATGGGTATAGGAGGGACATTAAGAAAAGAATATATTCTGAAATGCCTTTTGAAAAGTATTGCTTGGTGTTGGAGCATTCAAAGAGCTGTAAAGTAAAGTTTTGGGCAAAAGGGATGGGTACTTCAATTTTTAAAATGTGTTTAGGAGAAACACTAAGAAAAGAACTTGTTCTGAAATACCTTTGAAAAGTATTGCTTGGTGTTGGGGCATTCAAAAAGCTGAAAAGTAAAGTTGTGGGTGAAAAGGAAGGGTACTTCAGCTTGTAAAATGGGTTTAGAAGGGTCACTAAGAAAAGAACTTGCTCTGAATGCCTTTTTAAAAGTATTGCTTGGTGTTGAGGTATCCAAAAAGCTGTAAAGTAAAGTTGTGGGTGAAAAGAATGGGTACTTCAACTTGTAAAATGGGTTTAGACGGGATATTAAGAAAAGAAGTTGTTCTGAAATCTATTTTGAAAGTATTGCTTGGTGTTGAGGTATCCAAAAAGCTGTAAAGTAAAGTTGTGGGTGAAAAGGATGGGTACTTCAACTTGTAAAATGGGTTTAAGAGGGACATTAAGAAAAGAACTTGTTCTGAAATGCCTTTTTAAAAGTATTGCTTGGTGTTGATGTATCCAAAAAGCTGTAAAGTAAATTTGTGGTGAAAAGGAAGGGTACTTCAACTTTTAAAATGGGTTTAGGAAGGACATTAAGAAAAGAACTTGTTCTGAAATGCCTTTTGAAAAGTATTGCTTGGTGTTGGAGCATTCAAAAAAGCAGCATAGTAAAGTTGTGGGTGAAAAGGATGGGTACTTCAACTTGTAAAATGGATTTAAGAGGGACATTAAGAAAAGAACTTGTTCTGAAATGCCTTTTGAAAAGTATTGCTTGGTGTTGAGGCATCCAAAAAGCTGTAAAGTAAAGTTGTGGTGAAAAGGATGGGTACTTCAACTTGTAAAATGGGTTTAGGAGGGACATTAAGAAAAGAACTTGTTCTGAAATGCCTTTTGAAAAGTATTGCTTGGTGTTGGAGCATTCAAAAAGCTGTAAAAAAAGTTGTGGGTAAAGGGATGGGTACTTCAATTTGTAAAATGGGTTTAGGAGAGACATTAAGAAAAGAACTTGTTGTGAAATGCCTTTGAAAAGTATTGCTTGGACTTGGCGCATTCAAAAAGATGTAAAGTAAAGTTCTGGATGAGAAGCATGGAAACTTCAACTTGTAAAATGGGTTAAGGATGAACATTAAGAAAACAACTCGTTCTAAAATGCCTTTTGAAAAATATTTTTTGGTGTTGGAGCATTCAAAAAAGCAGTAAACTAAAGTTGTGGGTAAAAGGGATGAGTACTTCAATTTGTAAAATAGATGTAGGAGGGACATTAAGAAAAGAAGTTGTTCTGAAATGTCTTTTGAAAGTATTGCTTGGTGTTGAGGTATCCAAAAAGCTGTAAAGTAAAGTTGTGGGTGAAAAGGATGGGTACTTCAACTTTTAAAATGGGTTTAGGAGGGACATTAAGAAAAGAACATGTTCTGAAATGCCTTTTGAAAAGTATTGCTTGGAGTTGGAGCATTCAAAAGCTGTAAAGTTGAGTTGTGGGTAAAAAGGATGGGTACTTCAACTTGTAAAATGGGTTTAGGAGGTACATTAAGAAAAGAACTTATTGTGAAATGCCTTTTGAAAGGTATTTCTTGGTGTTGAGGTATCCAAAAAGCTGTAAAGTAAAGTTGTGAGTGAAAAGGATGGGTACTTCAACTTGTAAAATGGGTTTAAGAGGGACATTAAGAAAAGAACGTGTTCTGAAATGCCTTTTGAAAAGTATTGCTTGGTGTTGAGGTATCCAAAAAGCTGTAACGTAAAGTTGTGGGTGAAAAGGAAGGGTTCTTCAGCTTGTAAAATGGGTTTAGGAGGGTCACTAAGAAAAGAACTTGCTTTGAATGCCTTTTTAAAAGTATTGCTTGGTGTTGAGGTATCCAAAAAGCTGTAAAGTAAAGTTGTGGGTGAAAAGGATGGGTACTTCAACTTGTAAAATGGGTTTAGAAGGGACATTAAGAAAAGAAATTGTTCTGAAATATCTTTTTAAAGTATTGCTTGGTGTTGAGGTATCCAAAAAGCTGTAAAGTAAAGTTGTGGATGAAAAGGATGGGTACTTCAATTTGTAAAATGGGTTTAGGAGGGACATTAAGAAAAGAACTTGTTGTGAAATGCCTTTGAAAAGTATTGCTTGGTGTTGGGGCATTCAAAAAGCTGTAAAGTAGGGTGAAAGGGATGTGAACTTCAACTTGTAAAATGAGTTTAGGAAGGACATTAAGAAAATAACTTGTTCTGAAATGCCTTTTGAAAAGTATTGCTTGGTGTTGGAGCATTCAAAAAGCTGTAAAGTGAAGTTGTGGGTGAAAAGGATGGGTACTTCAATTATTAAATTGTGGTTAGGAGGGATATTAAGAAAAGAACTTGTTCTGAAATGCCTTTGAAAAGTATTGCATGGTATTGGGGCATTCAAAAAGCTGTAAAGTAAAGTTGTGAGTGAAAAGGATTGGAACTTCAACTTGTAAAATGGGCTTAGGAAGGACATTAAGAAAATGACTTGTTCTGAAATGCCTTTGAAAGGTATTACTTGGTGTTGAGGTGTCCAAAAAGCTGTAAAGTGAAGTTGTGAGTGAAAAAGATGGGCACTTCAAATTGTAAAAGGGGTTTAGGAGGGACATTAAGAAAAGAACTTGTTCTGAAATGCCTTTTGAAAAGTATTGCTTGGGGTTGGAGCATTCAAAGAGCTGTAAAGTAAAGTTTTGGGCAAAATGGATGGGTACTTCAATTTTTAAAATGTGTTTAGGAGAGATATTAAGAAAAGAACTCTTTGTGAAATACCTTTGAAAAGTATTGCTGGGTGATGGGGCATTCAAAAAGCTGAAAAGTAAAGTTGTGGGTGAAAAGAATGGGTGCTTCAACTTGTAAAATGGGTATAGGAGGGACAGTAAGAAAAGAATATGTTCTGAAATGCCTTTTGAAAAGTATTGCTTGGTGTTGGAGCATTCAAAAGCTGTAAAGTAGAGTTGTGGGTAAAAAGGATGGGTACTTCAACTTGTAAAATGGGTTAAGGAGGGACATTAAGAAAAGAACTTATTGTGAATTGCCTTTCGAAAGGTATTGCTTGGTATTGAGGTATCCAAAAAGCTGTAAAGTAAAGTTGGGGGTGAAAAGGATGGGTACTTCAACTTGTAAAATGGGTTTAAGAGGGACATTAAGAAAAGCACTTGTTCTGAAATGCCTTTTGAAAAGTATTGCTTGGTGTTGGAGCATTCAAAAAGCTGTAAAGTAAAGTTGCGGGTAAAAGGGATGGGTACTTCAATTTGTAAAATGGGTTTAGGAGGGATATTAAGAAAAGAACTTGTTCTGAAATGCCTTTTAAAAGTATTACTTGGTGTTGGGGCATTCAAAAAGATGTAAAGTAAAGTTATGAGTGAAAAGGATGGAAACTTCAACTTGTAAAATGGGTTTAGGAAGGACATTAAGAAAATAACTTGTTCTGAAAAGACTTTTGAAAAGTATTGCTTGGTGTTGCAGCATTCAAAAAAGCAGTATAGTAAAGTTGTGGGTGAAAAGGATGGGTACTTCAACTTTTAAAATGGATTTAGGAGGGACATTAAGAAAATAACTTGTTCTGAAATATATTTTGAAAGTATTGCTTGGTGTTGAGGTATCCAAAAAGCTGTAAAGTAAAGTTGTGGGTGAATAGGATGGGTACTTCAACGTTTAAAATGGGTTTAGGAGGGAAATTAAGAAAAGAACATGTTCTGAAATGCCTTTTGAAAAGTATTGCTTGGTGTTGGAGCATTAAAAAGCTGTAAAGTTGAGTTTTGGGTAAAAAGGATGGGTACTTCAACTTGTAAAATGGATTTAGGAGGGACATTAAGAAAAGAACTTATTGTGAAATGCCTTTTGAAAGGTATTGCTTGGTGTTGAGGCATCCAAAAAGATGTAAAGTAAAGTTGTGAGTGAAAAAGATGGGTACTTCAACTTGTAAAATGGGTTTAGGAGGGACATTAAGAAAAGAACTTGCTCCGAAATGCCTTTTGAAAAGTATTGCTTGGTGTTGAGATATCCAAAAAGCTGTAAAGTAAAGTTGTGGTGAAAAGGAAGGGTACTTCAAGTTGTAAAATGGGTTTAGGAAGGATATTAAGAAAAGAACTTGTTCTGAAATGCCTTTTGAAAAGTATTGCTTGGTGTTGGAGCATTCAAAAAGCTTTAGAGTAAAGTTATGTGTCAAAGGTATGGGTTCTTGAATTTGTAAAATGGGTATAGGAGAGACACAAAGAAAAGAACTTATTATGAATTGCCTTTTGAAAAGTATTTCTTGGTGTTGGGGCATTCAAAAAGCTATAAAGTAAAGTTGTTGGTGAAAAGGATGGGAATTTTAACTTGTAAAATGGGTTTAGGAAGGACATTAAGAAAATAACTTGTTCTGAAATGCCTTTTGAAAAGTATTGCTGGGTGTTTGAGCATTCAAAAAAGCAGCATAGTAAAGTTGTGGGTGAAAAGGATGGGTACTTCAACTTGTAAAATGGGTTTAAGAGGGACATTAAGAAAAGAACTTGTTCTGAAATGCCTTTTGAAAAGTATTGCTTGGTGTTGAGGCATCCCAAAAGCTTTAAAGTAAAGTTGTGGTGAAAAGGATGGGTACTTCAACTTGTAAAATGGGTTTAGGAGGGACACTAAGAAAAGAACTTGTTCTAAAATGCCTTTTGAAAAGTATTGCTTGGTGTTGGAGCATTCAAAAAGCTGTAAAGTAAAGTTGTGGGTGAAAAGGATGGGTACTTCAGCTTGTAAAATGGGTTTAGAAGGGTCACTAAGAAAAGAACTTGCTCTGAATGCCTTTTTAAAAGTATTGCTTGGTGTTGAGGTATCCAAAAAGCTGTAAAGTAAAGTTGTGGGTGAAAAGAATGGGTACTTCAACTTGTAAAATGGGTTTAGACGGGACATTAAGAAAAGAAGTTGTTCTGAAATATATTTTGAAAGTATTGCTTGGTGTTGAGGTATCCAAAAAGCTGTAAAGTAAAGTTGTGGGTGAAAAGGATGGGTACTTCAACTTGTAAAATGGGTTTAAGAGGGACATTAAGAAAAGAACTTGTTCTGAAATGCCTTTTGAAAAGTATTGCTTGGTGTTGAGGTATCCAAAAAGCTGTAAAGTAAATTTGTGGTGAAAAGGAAGGGTACTTCAACTTGTAAAATGGGTTTAGGAAGGACATTAAGAAAAGAACTGGTTCTGAAATGCCCTTTGAAAATTATTGCTTGGTCTTGGGCATTCAAAAAAGTAGTATATTAAAGTTGTGTGTGAAAGAGATGGGTACTTCAACTTGTAAAATTGGTTTATGGACATTAAGAAAATAACTTGCTCTGAAATGCCTTTTGAAAAGTATCGCTTGGTCTTGAGATATCCAAAAAGCTGTAAAGTAAAGTTGTGGTGAAAAGGATGGGTACTTCAACTTGTAAAATGGGTTTAGGAGGGACATTAAGAAAATAACTTGTTCTAAAATGCCTTTTGAAAAGTATTGCTTGGTGTTGGAGCATTCAAAAAGCTGTAAAAAAAGTTGTGGGTACAGGGATGGGTACTTCAATTTGTAAAATGGGTGTAGGAGAGATATTAAGAAAAGAACTTGTTGTGAAATGCCTTTGAAAAGTATTGCTTGGTGTTGGGGCATTCAAAAAGCTGTAAAGTAAAGTTCTTGGTGAAAAGGATGGGAACTTCAACTTGTAAAACGGGTTTTGGAAGAACATTAAGAAAATAACTTGTTCTGAAATGACTTTTGAAAAGTATAGCTGGGTTTTGGAGCATTCAAAAAAGCAGTATAGTAAAGGTGTGGGTGAAAAGGATGGGTACTTCAAATTGTAAAATGGATTTAGGAGGGACATTAAGAAAAGAAGTTGTTCTGAAATGTCTTTTGAAAGTATTGCTTGGTGTTGAGGTATCCAAAAAGCTGTAAAGTAAAGTTGTGGGTGAATAGGATGGGTACTTCAACGTTTAAAATGGGTTTAGGAGGGACATTAAGAAAAGAACATGTTCTGAAATGCCTTTTGAAAAGTATTGCTTGGCGTTGGAGCATTCAAAAGCTGTAAAGTTGAGTTGTGGGTAAAAAGGATGGGTACTTCAACTTGTAAAATGGGTTTAGGAGGTACATTAAGAAAAGAACTTATTGTGAAATGCCTTTTGAAAGGTATTTCTTGGTGTTGAGGTATCCAAAAAGCTGTAAAGTAAAGTTGTGGGTGAAAAGGATGGGTACTTCAACTTGTAAAATGGGTTTAAGAGGGACATTAAGAAAAGAACTTGTTCAGATATGCCTTTTGAAAAGTATTGCTTGGTGTTGAGGTATCCAAAAAGCTGTTAAGTAAAGTTGTGGGTGAAAAGGAAGGGTACTTCAGCTTGTAAAATGGGTTTAGGAGGCTCACTAAGAAAAGAACTTGCTTTGAATGCCTTTTGAAATGTATTTCTTGGTGTTGAGGCATCCAAAAAGCTGTAAAGTAAAGTTGTGCGTGAAAAGGATGGGTACTTCATCTTGTAAAATGGGTTTAGAAGGGACATTAAGAAAAGAAATTGTTCTGAAATGTCTTTTTAAAGCATTGGTTGGTGTTGAGGTTTCCAAAAAGCTGTAAAGTAAAGTTGTGGGTTAAAAGGATGGGTTCTTCAACTTGTAAAATGGGTTTAAGAGGGACATTAAGAAAAGAACTTGTTCTGAAATGGCTTTTGAAAAGTATTGCTTGGTCTTGAGGTATCCAAAAAGCTGTAAAGTAAAGTTGTGGTGAAAAGGATGGGTACTTCAACTTGTAAAATGGGTTTAGGAGGGACATTAAGAAAATAACTTGTTCTAAAATGCCTTTTGAAAAGTATTGCTTGGTGTTGGTGCATTCAAAAAGCTGTAAAGTAAAGTTGTGGGTAAAAGGGATGGGTACTTCAATTTGTAAAATGGGTTTAGGAGGGAAATTAAGAAAAGAACATGTTCTGAAATGCCTTTTGAAAAGTATTGCTTGGTGTTGGAGCATTCAAAAGCTGTAAAGTTGAGTTGTGGGTAAAAAGGATGGGTACTTCAACTTGTAAAATGGGTTTAGGAGGGACATTAAGAAAAGAACTTATTGTGAAATGCCTTTTGAAAGGTATTACTTGGTGTTGAGGTATCAGAAAAGCTGTAAAGTAAAGTTGTGAGTGAAAAGGATGGGTACTTCAACTTGTAAAATGGGTTTAAGAGGGTTTTAAGAAAAGAACTTGTTCTGAAATGCCTTTTGAAAAGTATTGCTTGGTGTTGAGGTATCCAAAAAGCTGTAAAGTAAAGTTGTGGGTGAAAAGGAAGGGTACTTCAGCTTGTAAAATGGGTTTAGGAGGGTCACTAAGAAAAGAACTTGCTCTGAATGCCTTTTTAAAAGTATTGCTTGGTGTTGAGGTATCCAAAAAGCTGTAAAGTTTTGGGTGAAAAGGATGGGTATTTCATCTTGTAAAATGGGTTTAGAAGGGACATTAAGAAAAGAAATTGTTCTGAAATATCTTTTGAAAGTATTACTTGGTGTTGAGGTATCCAAAAAGCTGTAAAGCAAAGTTGTGGAGGAAAAAGATGGGTACTTCAACTTGTAAAATGGATTTAGGAGGGACATTAAGAAAAGAACTTGCTCTGAAATGGCTTTTGAAAGGTATTGCTTGGTCTTGAGATATCCAAAAATCTGTAAAGTAAAGTTGTGGGTGAAAAGGAAGGGTACTTCAGCTTGTAAAATGGGTTTAGGAGAGACATTAAGAAAAGAACTTGTTCTGAAATGCCTTTTGAAAAGTATTGCTTGATGTTTGAGCATTGAAAGAGCTGTAAAGTAAAGTTTTGGGCAAAAGGGATGGGTTCTTCAATTTTTAAAATGTGTTTAGGAGGGACATTAAGAAAATAACTTGCTCTGAAATACCTTTGAAAAGTATTGCTTGGTGTTTGGGCATTCAAAAAGCTGAAAAGTAAAGTTGTGGGTGAAAAGAATGGGAAATTCAACTTGTAAAATGGGTTTAGGAAGGACATTAAGAAAATAACTTGTTCTGAAATGCCTTTTGAAAAGTATTGCTGGGTGTTGGAGCATTCAAAAAAGCAGCATAGTAAAGTTGTGAGTGAAAAGGATGGGTATCTCAACTTGTAAAATGGGTTTAAAGAACTTGAACTTTTCTTCCCTTCGTTGAGAAAATTTAAAATTGAAGTCGAACTTTTTATCTTCGGGGAAAATATTCACAATTATGGTATAGCTTTTTATATCTTCTACGGAAAAATTTCAAATAGAACTTTAAATTTCCTTGTGTCTTTGTGAAATTAAGAACTGAAGTGGAAGATTTTTATTTTCTCTGGAAAAAATTAGAATTGAACTGTAAGTTCTTTAATAAAATTCAGAAGATAACTTGAACTGTCTATCTTATATAAAAAATTTGGAACAGTAATTTAAATTTTTTCATCTCTTTCAGAAAAATCTGAACTGAAGTGGAACCTTGAGTGATATTGTAGTGTGCAAAAAAGTTGTATAGTAAAGTTGTGGTGAAAATGATGGGTACTTCAACTTATCAAATGGGTTTAGGAGGGACATTAAAAAAAGAACATGTTCTGAAATGCCTTTTGAAAAGTATTGCTTGGTGTTGGAGCGTTCAAAAAGCGGTGAAGTATAGTTCTGGATGAAAAAGTTGGGTACTTCAACTTGTAAAATGGGTTTAGGAGGGACATTAAGAAAAAAAGTTGTAAAGTAAAGTTGTGGTGAAAAGGATGGGTACTTCAACTTGTAAAATGGGTCTAGGAGGGACGTTAGGAAAAGAACTTGTCCTTAAATGACTTTTAAAAAATATTGCTTGATGTTGGGGGATTCAAAAAGCCTTAAAATAAAGTTGTTGGTGGAAAGGATGGGAAATTCAAATTGTAAAATGGGTTTAGGATGGACATTAAGAATAAAAAAACTTGTTCTGAAATGTCTTTTGAAAAGTATTGCTTGGTGTTGTGGCGTTCAAAAAGCTGTAAAGTAAAGTTGTGGGTGGAAAGAATTGGAACTTCAACTTGTAAAATGGGTTTACGAAGAACATTAAGAAAATAAATTGTTCTGAAATGCCTTTTGAAAAATATTGTTTGGTGTTGGAGCATTCAAAAAAGCAGTATAGTAAAGTTGTGGGTGATTAGGATGGGTATTTCAACTTGTAAAATGAGTTTAGGAGGGACATTTAGAAAATAACTTGTTCTGAAATGCCTTTTGAAAAGTATTGCTTGGTGTTGGAGCATTCAAAAAGCTGTAAAGTAAAGTTGTGGGTAAAAGGGATGGGTACTTCAATTTGTAAAATGGGTTTAGGAGGGACATTAAGAAAAGAACTTGTTGTGAAATGCCTTTGAAAAGTATTGCTTGGTGTTGGGGCATTCAAAACGCTTTAAAGTAGGGTGAAAAGGTTGGGAACTTCAACTTGTAAAATGAGTTTAGGAGGGATATTAAGAAAAGAACTTGTTCTGAAATGCCTTTGAAAAGTATTGCTTGGTGTTGGGGCATTCAAAAAGCTGTAAAGATGGGAACTTCAACTTGTAAAATGGGTTTAGGAAGGACATTAAGAAAATAACTTGTTCTGAAATGCCTTTGAAATGTATTGCTTGGTTTTGAGGTATCCAAAAAGCTGTAAAGTGAAGTTGTGAGTGAAAAGGATGGGCACTTCAACTTGTAAAATGGGTTTAGGAGGGACATTAAGAAAAGAACTTGTTCTGAAATGCCTTTTGAAAAGTATTGCTTGGTGTTGGAGCATTCAAAAAGCTGTAAAGTAAAGTTTTGGGTAAAAGGGATGGGTACTTCAATTTGTAAAATGGGTTTAGGAGAGACATTAAGAAAAGAACTTGTTGTGAAATGCCTTTGAAAAGTATTGCTTGGTGTTGGGGCATTCAAAAAGCTGTAAAGTAAAGTTGTGGGTGAAAAGGATGGGAACTTCAACTTGTAAAATGGGTTTAGGAATGATTTTAAGAAAATAACTTTCTCTGAAATGCCTTTAAAAAGTATTGCTGGGTGATGGAGCATTCAACAAAGCAGTATAGTAAAGCTCTAGGTGAAAAGGATGGGTGCTTCAACTTATAAAAGGTGTTTAGGAGGGACATTAAGAAAAGAATATGTTCTGAACTGCCTATTGAAAAGTATGGCTTGGTGTTGGAGCATTCAAAAGCTGTAAAGTAGAGTTGTGGGTAAAAAGGATGGGTACTTCAACTTGTAAAATGGGTTTAGGAGGGACATTAAAAAAAGAACTTATTCTGAAATGCCTTTTGAAAGGTATTGCTTGGTGTTGAGGTATCCAAAAAGCTGTAAAGTAAAGATGCGGGTGAAAAGGATGGGTACTTCAGCTTGTAAAATGGGTTTAAGAGGGACATTAAGAAAAGAACTTGTTCTGAAATGCCTTTTGAAAAGCATTGCTTGGTGTTGAGGTATCCAAAAAGCTGTAAAGTAAAGTTGTGGGTGAAAAGGATGGGTACTTCAACTTGTAAAATGGGCTTAGGAGGGACATTAAGAAAATAACTTATGCTGAAATGCCTTTTGAAAGGTATTGCTTGGTGTTGAGGTATCCAAAAAGCTGTAAAGTAAAGTTTTGGATGAAAAGGATGGGTACTTCAACTTGTAAAATGTGTTTAGGAGGGTCACTAAGAAAAGAACTTGCTCTGAAATACCTTTTGAGAAGCATTGCTTGGTGTTGAGGTATCCAAAAAGCTGTAAAGTAAAGTTGTGGGTGAAAAGGATCGGTACTTCAACTTGTAAAATGGGTTTAGAAGGGACATTAAGAAAAGAAGTTGTTCTGAAATCTCTTTTGAAAGTATTGCTTGGTGTTCAGGTATCCAAAAAGCTGTCAAGTAAAGCTTTGGGTGAAAAGGATGGGTACTTCAACTTGTAAAATGGGTTTAGGAGGGATATTAAGAAAAGAACTTTCTCTGAAATGCCTTTTGAAAGGTATTGCTTGGTGTTGAGATATCCAAAAAGCTGTAAAGTAAAGTTGTGGGTGAAAAGGATGGGTACTTCAATTTGTAAAATGGGTTTAGGAAGGGCATTAAGAAAAGAACTTGTTCTGAAATGCCTTTTGAAAACTATTGCTTGGTGTTGGAGCATTCAAAAACAATTTTAGGGATTGGTCTATAGAATAGTAAAATTGTATAAATTTGATTATAAGTATGAAGTTTGAGCTGAATTGTTTGATATTGATTGTTTGATACTGATAATTGTTTGAATAGGACTGATTTTATTCCGCTGCGACTGTACTTCGGAGCGTGCACGCGCCGACTGGATTCGGTAGAGAACGTTCCTACCTAACGAACCAGTAGCTAGTCAGTTGTCTCCAAGCACCTGGAGAGTCAGGACCGTCATTTTTACGTGACGAGGTAGTTTTTAATGTTGATAGTTTTGACTTTGACTACTGTTATGCGCCTTTTTTGACTGTATGCAACTCTTATAGCACATAACTTTGTACATAAAATACTGTAGTATCATGAAATAGTATTGTATATGATACTATAGTATAAAGTCTATAACACTGCTCAATTTGCCGCTTGATTTGATTCACTAGGCAGTAGTGGTTTTGGTACCGGGACTTTTGTTGCTGAATGCAAGCATTACGCTAGCTTTTGGATAAGAGCTCAACGCAGGAGTGCAATTTGCTATTGAGCAGGGGGGAGCAGCAACAGCCCCAGGACCTGAGTTTCCCCTCTTCCCCATCTGATGAAAATCTTCAAAAATCTTTACAAAACCAAGATAAGCCTGCATAATTGAAGCATCAACAGAAATGGGTCAGTTCTCTTTAGTATATTTTTGCCTTTATGGTACTATATGGCTGATTTTTTCAATTTTGACTGTTATTTTCACTTGATTGGGAAACTTTTTCCAGCTTTGCCCTCCCCCCCCCCAGAATTTTGACAAAATTGCGCCTCAATTTGGTATGAATGATCTTAATTGATGATTTGAATAATAGGATGAAACAGAGGACAGTAAAATTTTTTTTTTTTAATTTGATCACATGAAACACAGTTTATATAATTATCCACTAAGCTTATCGCAGATTATTTCTGGTCTTCGTTCTCGGTACGAACAAAAAGCTCCTCCCACTTCTTCGTGCAGTTATGGATCAGTGTCTTTGCGTCTATCAATGAGAAATGGTTACAAAGTGCATTATTCGTAACAGCGGGTTTCCACTTGTTTCCGATTGTTTCGCGTCTGACTTGTCTACCCGTGAAAAGATCTGATGCCGCTTATTTTTCTACGTTCTCTGGAGCACTCGCACCCCGGTCCGGGTTTTTATAATGGGTGAGATAGGGATCATAATTCCAGAGTGATATTACATCATCCATATAACGCCCCCAACAGACATGTTTTAAAAATATGAATTTAAAGGCCAATTTTCAAGGTGTTCTACATAAAGGTTCGCTAATAACCCGGATAGCGGTGCTCCCATAGGGAGACCATTTTTTGCTGATAAAAAGAATTACGAAACTGAAAATAAATTGAATACTTATTACAAATTTTTACAAGGGACATTAAAACCTCGCAATCTATTCCTGTTGTTGAATCTTTAATTAAATGAAAGTTTTCTTCTATTTTATTTTTTAATAACTGCTCAGATATTGCTACATCAATTATTGTATACACAGAAACTATGTCAAAACTACTTACTATTGTATTTTCTGAAATTCTTACACTTTTAAGTTTTTCTACTAAATCTACCGAATTACATATGTGCAACTTTTGGAAATAAAGCAAAGGTTTGAAGGCTGTATATAACGACTTTCCAATATTGGAAGCAGGGGCTTTCGTACATACTACAATTAGCCTTAAGGGAATACCTTGCTTATGTAATTTGGGTAAACCGTAAAACTTTGGGCAAAAGCTACCTCGGGGGAGAAATTTATAATACAATTGTGGGGTGATTTTGCCATTTTGTTTTAGATTCTTTAATTCGGTTATAATTTCATTCTCAAACTTAGCAGTATGGTCGTGAGTCATGGAAGTATATGTATTTGTGTCTTAATGACACAAACACATATACTTCCATCTGTAATTCAAAGGGCATTATGCTGCAAGACATCCATTTAACATGGAAGGTTTGGAGCTTTTTTTATGTTATTAACAGTCAATTAATGTTTTAATAGGCATCAACGATAGGGCACAGTCTATTATATATATTTTACGGCGTCGGCAATGCTAGAAGAAACCCTTCTATGGTATTCTACCCCCCCCCCCCCCCCCATCTATGAGTAAAAATGCTAGAGATAACCTATTTATATACATCCACCTTGTTTTATTTAACGACTGAGGTATCGGTTAAACTTTCAGAGACAGTTTGGCTGTAAGGAAGGGGGCGAGACATGTTTCTGGATTTTGTGTTGGGGGGATGGCAAGACAATTCTCTTGTCCTCACTGCGACTTTTTTGTTATACGTCTGTCATCAGCTAGGCTTCTGGCTGGGGGGGGGATCAAATCAATATTGGCGGAACCCCTTCTTTTTTTCCCTCACGCAGTTTTAAGATAAAATGTGGTCTAGATTTATTATTCCTGAATTTAAAGTTTTGCCTTATTTTTATTTCAGTACGGATACTTAAGCGATATTGTGGCAAAAATCTTAAGCATGCATTCTCCGACAGTAGAATTCAAACACTATTTTTATATGTGCCCCATTTGTGGAAACAATGGTGAGGATCTGCTTCACTTCATGGCTCATGGCTGTCTTCATGGTTTATGTCACTTCATGGCCGTCCTGAATTACAGGATTGAAGAAAAAAAATTATTAGTTTTGGGACATGGGAGGGGTTGGTCTCAGTAGTGGGATCAAAATATTACGGAAAAATAAAACAAGATTACAAAATGCATTAAATTGGGAATAACCCATAGAGAGACTTCTTTAAGGAAAGGGGGGGGGAGTGCTTGAAGAAATGTTGATTGTGTGAGAGTTTTCTTCTCTGTTCGTTATTTTTCTTTTTTGTAGCCATGGCCTATGTGGCTTCAAAGCATCAAATATTTATCTATCTATTGTTAGTACTTGTGTGAGTATTAAGTATTTGTCATTATGGTATTATGCGGCTTAATATGGGTTTTGTTTTTGCTATTGTTATTGCTGTTATGGTATTGTTAGGTGTGTTATACAGTATCCGTAAGTGTTTTTGTTGTCTTGTTTTTGCCTTGTCCCAAAGAGGCTTTACCCGTAATAAATATCTATTTATCTATATCTAGATGCAAATTGGCTATTAATTATCTTTCAGAACAAAATACAAATGATTTGTTGATAACAAAAATTACTTGACACAATATTGCTTTTTTTAAGTTGAACATTACCTTGGGCTATATCAGATACCTCAGGTTTAGACAATATTCTCCTTCTAAACCTAAACCTCTACTCTAGCACTATTTTACTTTACCACTCACGCTTAAGCTTCTTGGGTCCAAACTTTTTTGTGTCTTCACTTATTTCACAACTTTAGCATAATAATTTGATCGATCTAAAAATATTGAGATTTAGCATATTTCTTACAATATTTCTATATAACCTTTCATCTACATGACATTTATCATATTGAAGCAATGCTATGGCTATTGGTTCTTGAAGCAGAGGTTAAGCTTGGTCTTTGCAAGAGAGATTTGTCAGTTTAGTACCATATAGACCATAAAATTAATATATCTAAATACTTTTTTTTATCCTAAAATATTTACCCAAGACTAATATGTATAATTTTTTTCTTGAGACATTGTTTCATTGCCACATGCTATTTCTATCATTTATTTTTCACCCACTATGCAATAGTATTATACGTGGGGTGACACAGCAAAAACACATAAAAATGCAAATCAAAAGCATGTCGAGTAACACATAAAAATAAATGAAAAGAGAAAAAGGAGAAAAAAAACATAAAAGGAAGGAGAAAGAGGAAAGAAAAGAAAACATTCATGACGGAAACAAACAAATGAGACACAAAGCTAATGTCAAGGAGCCTAATCTAACTTCAAGCTAATAAGTTTTCCCAGAAAAATTTATTTCTGTCACAATAAAAATTGACTTTTTTTATTTAAACTTTGCAATAGTATTTTTTATGCTCATCCGCCGAAAATCAAAACAATTTATGTGCGTTATAACAGTTTGGGCTCGATTCACAAATTAGGGTTATTGGTCCCGCTACAACAATTATTGACATCTCTATACCCCATAGATATTTCAATTTATTTTTAATACAAAATTATTTGGACCATAATTTTCTATTTAATGTCATCCAGTTTCAGTCTCCCAAACAGTTCAACGCTGTATCCTGGGAAACTCAAGGTTTGACAACCCTCTCACCACAAAGTGTGAAGATACACCAACTGCGCAAAATCGAACTAATTTGATTGTTGAATTGCATTCGTGATATTAAAAGTGAATTAAATTAAACTAAAAAATGCATTGTCTTTCATTTTTGTAAACCTTATCTTTAAAAAGTTTAAGCTTGCATTTTACAATCCTTTTTACTGTCATTAATCTTCTACTACTAACAGCTCATTGCGGCACCAAGCTACATGAGGTCATGACAACTGGGTTTGCTCCTCCTCCACCAAAAGCGATTCAAAGCTTCCCTCTTTCATCCTCGCATGACAACGAGGGTAATATCATCCAGTTGACAGAAAATCAGCGAACATGAAAAAAGCAGATACTTCGGCAAGGACCTTTGCCAAGCCGTTTTCAGTAGGCTACTAAAAATAACTAACATTTTGAAATGAGGTCATCCCAATCCGCAAGTGTCATATGGAGTCTGTTAGACTTTTACGCATTTAAACTAGTATTTATCTAGATTATACCTAATGTTAACGACATCCGACCTATCTTGAAGTCCTAGAACTGTGGGAGTTACTTACGTGTTTTTTTAAGAAGAAGAGGAAGCCATCTATGCCAACCAACACCTTTTATTGAATTCCTGAGGCTCTCCACCCTCTATTGTATTTCTTTGATCTTTAAGGTCTTACAACACATGTCTTTTAATAACCAGCAAAATCGATCATAGATCGTCTGCTTAAATTAAAACAGAACTTAACTTAGAATCAATTACTTAAGCATTACAACTACCCAAATAAAGTAAAATATGAATTTCAGAGGAATTAAAGTTTATTAAGTTTATTAAAGAAATTCCATCAAGTAATTTAAGTGGAACAGGAGTAAATACACAAAAGCTTTCAAATAAATATTTTTCTCAGAAAAAAATGAAATAAGAGCAGATCAAACGTCAGAAAATAATACTGCGCTCTGTTTCCCACTTCCCTATTTAACACACACTTTGGCCTTTCATAGAGTACATTAGTCAACGCTTTTCCAAGCGTTTCAGTAAATACACTAAGAGCACTAAGAACTGCACACACAAGAAATTACCGGCAAAAGCATCACATCTAGAGACACGCATAGATTAATACACAAAAATGGACAGAAAACACTGAATATTACTAAATAAATTTCTTCAATATATAAAAAAGAAGAGCAGATTAGGCAATATATACAAAACACTATGCTAGGAAGTTGTTCATTGGGGTGTTCAGCCTAGACTTATCGATAGTAATTCTATCCGGACTTGGAACTAGACTAGGAATTGCTTTCAAATTATTATTTTTTCTGTGAGCTTAGCTTTGAACAAGTAAAACTACATCCACACTTTTCAACAAGTCAAAAGTAAACTCGAATAGAGCGACAAAAAAATAAAAAAAAGGTGTGTAATTTGGCGCTTTGGACTATATTCAGCTTACAATCGAAATTTTTATAATAGACCAAATCGAGTGAAGATTAACTTCATCTTCAGTGTTAATGTAAACGTTTCAGACCAGGCTTTCAATCTTTTCGCCTTTTATGTTTTCCTTTCTGCAGCACAAGTGAGAAAAAATAACAACAACATAGGTTGTTTATGAATCCTAGTTTATATCTAGAAGATGCAGAGAGAGAGAGAGAAGAGAGGGGCCTGCTTTGATATGACCAAACATATATACATAAAGCCATGCATCTTTACTACCCATAAATATTTATAAAGCTATGCATCGACACCATACAAAATTATTTTGAAGAAGATATTGATTATTTTTCTACATACAATTAATTTTTTTTACACAAATTTATTTCATAGAAATTATTGAAGTATAGAATTATATCTATGTAAGGTTGATTTTAGTCTTCCAGTAACATGGCAAGGCTTTCTTAATCTATTATCTAACCCGTTAGAATAGTTTCCACCAACGTCCTGAACATTTTCTTTCCAAGGTGAATTATGCAATCAGAGTTTCGATACAGTTAATCGACAAATTTACCTAGTCAAATTAAGGAAAAATTTTAATGCTTACCTTCTATAAAGAAAGATAAAACTGGCAAATAATTTCCAACTGAAAATACTCACTATGGGCATATTGTCCTATTTTCGCACGCTTACAGCATTTTTTTTAATATAAAGAACCATTTAAAACAAATTTGAAAAATGTAGCTTTATAGAAGGACTGAATCTCAGCTATCTAGCAATGGAAAATTTTCAGTCATACATTAAAAAAATTAAAATCACTGGACTGCAGAGAAAAAGCATACGAAAACTTTAACAGGGACCATGAACCTAAAAATTTATCAGATGACATGTTGTCATTTCAGCAATTTATGCAAAACTAACTAGCTATATGACTATACTAGTTAGCTATAACTATAACTAGATAGCTAACTAGCTATATGTAGAACGTAAACTACATTGCCAACAGAGATTGCAATCCAATTTAATTACTTAAGCTTTTTGTAAAATCAGGCATTATTTCCCAGCTTCGGCAAATTCGGAATGATGGACGAAAACTTTAATATGACTTCGCTCCAACTTTCCATTCCTTCCCCCAGTAGTACCTAAGTATCAAATTTGCCCCCAAAACCTTTCATGATATATTACAAATACATTATTTCGATTACCTGGGTGCAAAAATTGTGGTCTTTGACATATGTCAAAATGTCAGGTACTTTAAGGCCCCCACAAGTTTTGACAATTGTAAATTGAACCCTCACGCCATCCCCGAGATATTACAAATAATTCAAAAAATTCAGTGCACTTACCGTCTATTGATTTCGTGATGTACGTAAAATATACATTTTTTCATAAAATACACTTACCGTCTATTAATTTCGTGATTTACGTAAAAGACACGTCTTTACGTATTTTCATAAAATACAAGTCTTGATTACATCTTTTCGTAAAACACACAGAAATAAACTACTTTGAAGTTTTTATTTTTCTGTTTCCAATTGTTTAATGTTGTCAAGCATGCCAAGGAATATAATTTTATTGATATGATATAAGTATGTCCCTACCATTATAAATGCTCATCAGTAACAATCCTCAAACATTTTGCTTCACAGACACTATTTGTTTTCTTTCCGGTTGAATCAGTTCACTCAAACACAAGAAATAAGGACCAGCTAAAGTTACTTAGTGTTAATAATCTGAGATATATGCCAAATTTTTCCTTTGGGCAACTTTTTTTTTAGTATTGATAGCAGTTTTAGATAAAGCATGTTGGTATATTATAAAAATCAATTTCACCACAAGATAAAAATCCCTGGATGAAAAATTTTAAAATTGAATTATTTCTTAATACATATCGAATTATGTCCCATTGTCTCTTTATTAATTATGCTTATTAATTGGTCTTAAAGATATTCTTAAGAGTATCTTGGCATATTCTGGTCTTCGTATCTTCCAAAACACAAAATCTGGAGAAATAAAAACTGACAATAGAAAAATACAGTAAAATAGCTTAACTCAAACATTTTGGGTTAGGTCAGAAAAAGGACTTTAAGTATGATTTTTAGTTGGTTGATCTGGCAGAGCAACTAACCATAGGTAAAACACGGCTGTTACTTTCACTTGTTGAGAACCTTCTCTGTTTTTTATATTTGTATCAAGAGAAAAATAGCAATATTCATGCGCTCTTTACAATCAATTGAAAACAAATTAAAAAAAACTTCAGACTTACATAGGATACTAAACTTAATTTCAGAAGACTTTTATCAATATTATAGCCTAGTGTAAATGAGGTAAAAGGAAGTGCCAAAGTATTCAATCAACCGGAAAAGATACAAAATATATCCTTATCTTCAGTAATTGCAAGCAGGCCATTATGTTGTTGGAAAATTCTTTCAACATTATTAACCGTTTCGCCACCGAAGCAGAGGACATCATTAGAACACAAACGTAGAGTCTTCATATTTTTTGAGCCGCAAAGAGCTTTCACAACAGAGATTAGCTCTTCAATCTTAAAGGGATATTGCCGAAGGGATATATAGCGCAAAGCAGCAAACCTTTGTAATATTGCACAAAGATCTGGGGGCTGATCATATAAATCTAGATTGTTAGCTTCAAGTACAACAAGCTGCAAGTTAAAAACAGATAAAAAGGTTCCTAAATCCACTTCATCATTGAAAGAGCTACCACTGATATCAAGCTCTAGCAGAGATTTAGAATGAACTGAATTCATTAAGTAAATCAGGTCTTTAGAATTCAATCTGCAATTACGAAGGCGCAAGGATAATAAGGGATTCTTTAGTTTACATAATAAAGATTCTAAACATGTTATATGATTCAAACTCAAATTTAAGGACCGCAACTGTGGAAGATTTCCGAGAGCCTCAGATATTGCCAATAAAGAAATGCCGCATTTAAGAAGACCAGAATAGTCAAACCTCACAGCGACTAGGTTCTGGTAATTGGGAAGTTCCAACTTCATCTCTGTCACTCTTAACTGATCCAAGAGCCATTGTTCATTATGTATGCCAAAACTCTCAAGTTTTTGCATCCTAGTAGGCCCATCCCACTTAGGTAAGAGCCCGCTGTGAGGGTCACATGTCATCAATTTATCAGCTTATAGCCTTTGATATTCTTTCAAGAAAACCTTCGATAATCTGGTGAGAACAATCATGATTAAACATCGGTAAAATTACTCCTCTCAGGTCAATTACTTTCACTGGAAAATGCTCTTTTCGTAAAATCAGGTCTATAAAAGAATAAAATATATAGCATGCATAATTCAGTCGTTTAACAAAGCCAAAACACTCGCAAACATGATCAGATAAAATTTCATGAAGAGAGATGCGACAAACAGGCCAGTTTCTTAGCATATTATAAATTTGCATTCCCAATTTGAAACGCCTTTGAAAAGGCCTTTCGATTTCCGTTTCAAATTGCCTTTCAAGGCATATTAGCATTAATCTATTGCACAATGAGAGTGGAATATCACACAAAGATTCCACCTTAGATTTTGCCAATACCCTTAATGATAAATCTTGAAGTTTAGGAACTGGATTCTTTGAAGCTTTACAATACAAACAGTCTTCTTTAAACTCCAGAAGATATTTCATATGACAACTTCCATACCTTGGCATTTCTTCAAATGGATATACATCTTTCCCAAAAAACTCGTCAACAGCTTTCCGATCTTTATGCATCATGGTTTAACCTAAGTGAAAAGATGTGGAGAGAATTTAAAAAAAATCACATCTGAGATACTCTAGTAAGGAACTAACTCTTTAATGCACTAGTGTTCAAACTCACTACAAATTCTTTGGAATTTGGTTCAGATAAGTTACTTAAATTCTACCAATAAGTTATTATGAAAGTATTATTACTAGTAAAGTGATGTACAAACAATTTCCATTTTTCCTAGCAAGACTTACAGAATCTAAGAATTTACCAAAGTTAATTTTATGAGCGTCATCGTGAGGCAGCTTACTGGATGGCTGAAACCACTTCATCTTTTTTTGTGATTAAATGAAAAAAAACAATTTTTTTTTAACTGAAAGTAAGGAGCAAATTAAAACTTAAAACGAGCAGAAATCATTCCGTATATGAAAGGGGCTGTCCCCTCCTCAACTCCTTGCTCTTTACGCTAAAGTTTTTATTGCTTTAAAAAATAGCGTTGTGAGAAAGAGTCTAACTTTAGCGTAAAGAGTGAGGCGTTGAGGAGGGGACAGCCCCTTTCATATAGGGAATAATTTCTGTTTGTTTTAAGTTTTAATGTTGCTCCTTACTTTCAGTTAAAAAAAATTTGTTTCTTCTATTTAATTTTTGAACGTTTTTGAATTAATGCAGGTTTTGATTTTGGCTCACCGTATATGAATAATTAAAACAAAATTTGCAAATCAATTTTACTTTTATTTGGTTAAATGGCTTTCTCGAAAGTTGTTAAATCTTATTTACGAACGTTTTTATTAGTAATAAATATACATAACTTACGAATTAACTTACGTAACGAACTTCTATATTCATATATTTTAAAGTGTATATTAAAGGTTCACCCACAATTCAATACCTCGCTCTTTACGCTAAAGTTCGAACTTTGTTCCAATTCTTTAAAAATGACTCCTTAATCACAAAGGCCGTTAAATAGAATAAATAGCTCTTACGAAATTACTAAAAAATCTTTGGTGTAAAGAGCGAGGAATGACTAGGGGGCGAACCCAATCATACACGTAATAATTTCTGTTCGGTTTAAGCTTTGATGTTGCTCCTTACTTTCAGTTGAAAAACTTGTTTTTTTATTTAATTCCTGATCGTTTTAAATGATGCTGGGAAATCCGATGCCCCTTCATAGCAATGTCCCTTCCTCCGTGGAAATATCCTCCCACATAGCCCCCGACCCCCCCCCCCCCCACACACACACACTACCAAAAAACATCCCCCTGAAAACGTCTGTATACTTCCCAATAACCAATACTATATGTAAACATTGGGTAAAGTTCATAATTTTCAGCCCTCCCCCCGGTGTTTTGGGGGATTAAGTCATCCTAAAAGACATATTTATTATATTTTCGACCAAGCTGAACAAAATGACTACCTCAAAATTTTGGTCGGGTGACTTTGGAAAAAAATGAGCGTGGGAGGGGGCCTAGTTGCCCTACATTTTTTTGGTCACTTGAAAGGGCACTAGAACTTTTAATTTCCGTGCGAATGAGCCCTCCCACGATATTCTAGGACCACTGGGTCGATACAATCACCGCTGGGGGAAAAAAACAAAAAACAAGTAGGCCTAAACACGCATCCGTGATCTTTCTCCTGGCAAAAAATACAAAGTTCCACATTTTTGCATATAGGAGCTTGAAACCTCTACAGTAGGGTTCTTTGATACGCTAAATCTGATGGTGTGATTTTCATTAAGGTTCTATAACTTTTAGGGGGTGTTTCCCCATTTTTTCAAAAAATCATGCAAATTTTCTCAGCCGCGTAACTTTTGATGGAATGAGCCCTCCCACGATATTCTAGGACCACTGGGTCGATACGATCACCCCTGGGAAAAAAACAACAAACAAATAGGCCTAAATACGCATCCGTGATCTTTCTTCTGGGAAAAAAATATAAAATTCCACATTTTTGCAGATAGGAGCTTGAAACCTCTGCAGTACGGTTCTTTAACACGCTGAATCTGATGGTATGATTTTCATTAAGGTTCTAAAACTTTTAGGAGGTGTTTCCCCCTTTTTTCAAAAATCATGCAAAGTTTCTCAGCTGCGTAACTTTTGATGGGTAAAACTAAACATGGTGAAACTTATATATCTATAATAAGCATTAAAATAAAGCCACTGGCATTGAAATTGAGAACATTGTTATGTCAACTAGCTCAATGTATAGAGCAAGATAAAAAGTTCGTCAGTCAACTGCACAACAGCAGAAAGCACTCTTTCTGCCAGCAACACCATTAGTGTCACACTTTGACAGCAAATTGCTACCAGACAATGATGGTAATTTTGCTGATTGCATATCAATAGTGGTTTCAGGCGTAAATATTGAGAAGCTTCTCAGTATTCCTAAACTACCTGCAGGTTTAGGTGAACTGAACTGATGAGCAAAGCAGTAATTGTGGCTTTCCAGGAATGGAAAGGAGTTCCAGATTGGCATGCTGGGTTGTGCTTTGACACAACTAGTTCAAATACTGGTGTCCATTCAGGAGCCATCACAGTCATCCAACAAGCGTCTCCTTTTCTTGGCCTGCAGGCACCACATCCTTGAAATAGTATCTGCTGCTGTTTTCGATATGTTCTTTCTATCCTCTGGTCCTCAGATTGGTATCTTCAGTAGATTTAAAGAGCAGTGGAAATTCATCAACAAAAGCAGTATTGCTGCTCTTTACAGAGACACGGGTAGTAATGGTTGTCTAACAGAACCAGAAAAGGACTGGCTGCATCTGAAGAAGCAAGAAATTGTCACCTTCCTGCACCATCAGTTATGTCAAGATAGTCTTCCACGCGATGATTACCTGGAGTTCTTGAAGCTATGCTTGGTGGTTCTTGATGAGAAGAATCCGGAACAAGAACGTACACATATTAGTCCACCAGGTGCTTACCATTGGGCAAGATGGATGGCTAAGGGTATTTATTGCTTAAAGATACAGTGCTTTTGAGAACAGTTTAAGCTAAAACTAAAAGAGCTTGATTCTATGCGACGTATTGTCCTGTTCGCTGTCACAATTTATGCCAAATCATGGTTCTCTACTCCTATCAGTTGTGATGCCCCACTTAATGATCTGTGTCTGCTTCAGATATTGCAGTCTTACTCTGCAGTTGACTATCAGGTGGCACAAATTGCACTAAAGAAAATGAAGGGTCACCTTTTATACCTCAGCGAAGATTTAGATTTAGTCCAAAGAGAAGAAGAAATCACATATTTGGAAAAATTATTTTATTAATATCCTTTTTCATCCTCAGTGATCGGAATTAAGCCTTTATTATCCTTTTTTGAGAAGTATATTAATGCTATTTCCTGTAAGTTTATTGTGGGTAGGATTTGTTTTGGAATTCTTCTTTCCTTAACTGTATGTATCCTAGCTCTTCTAGCCCCCTCAGAGAAGGGGGTAAACTATCAAATTGGTATTCAGAAGCTGACAGCCCCATTGCTGCCAATGCAATTGCTATATCTCCAATCTCTAGTGATGACAGCCAAAATAACACAAGGATAACAGTCTCAGAGTCCCCAAACCCAAAAACTGATTCCCAGCTCAATGATTTTCAGACAGTTATTAGAAAGCAGAAACGCAAAAAGCCCTCCACAAGCCCTCCTGAAATAACAGAAATCCCTAACTCAGTTTCAGCTATGGAATTGAAGAACAAACCTATCATCCTTTTCACCTCAACAGTAAAAGACCAAGTGTTTACCACCAAAAATATCACTAACATTAGAATGAATCTATTCAAATCTTTAAGATGTAGTTTCGGTGTGAATGTTAATAGAAATGGCTCTCTTACAGTTAAATTCCAAGACAGAAAGGACGCCTGCTTGGCTCTTAACCAAAATAGAATTGGTAATATTCCAGTTACCTCTGAATGGTGGACTCCACCTATACAAAACACTCAGAAAATAGTGATGTATAATGTCCCAATCGAACTATTAACTGAAGACCTGAAAGATGGTCTCATGAATAATAAGGGAGAAACGTTGGAGGTCCTGGAAGTCCAAAGGATGGGCAAGCCAGATTCTAATTGGCTACTAAACAGTAAGAGTGTCCTTTTTATCTTACCAGTGAGGACCCAGTTTGACTCAGTGTTCCTTTTTGGTCAACCTAAAGCCTATAAATCTTACCAAGAAAAGCCTATTCAATGCTCAAAATGTTTTAAGCTTGGTCCCTCATCTAAGTACTTCTATTCCTCTCAGACAATCTGCCACACTTACTTTTGTAATCACCCTGTTTCTAGTGAAATTAGATGTCCTACAGCTCCTAAACGCATCAACTGTGGAGGTGACCACCAGTCTACAAATCATAACTTGTGTCCTAAATATATCCAACAGGCCAAAGTTTTAAGGATGGCTCATCAAGAAAATGTCCCGTTTCCTACAGCAGCTATGGAGCTTGCTAAGCTTTCCAAAGTTCCATTATCTCCAAGAATTAATGAGGCTAAGAAAGTATCCTCAAGCCTTTTACCCAACCCTTGCCCAGGCACTCCCAGAAATAACCAAAATCAGGTTTAGTTATCTACAATTGAGATATCCATCCTTCAGCAGGGTATTGAGCTCCCTAATCTAATCAAAGCTATCCCAGCTCTCCAAAATCCTAGATTTAGTCAGAAATCATGGACTGAAAGAGTGGCATTATCACCTAATATATCCTCTCAAACAAACACTGCTCAAAAGAGAGATGGAGAATTGAGAATTCTTCAAAAGAGAATTGAGTGGTTTGCTGAAATTAATAATCTTTTTCCAAGTGAACAAACAGGCTTCAGAAAAGGACATAGCTCTGTAGATAACATCACTCGCCTTGAAAGTGATGTTTGTAATTCTCTTAAAACCTGACAGGCTACAATGGCAGTCCTATTTGACTGGTCAGATGCCTATGGAAATGTAGTCCATGATATATTAATTGATCTTTTAATTGACCTGGATTTTCCATACTCTTTCATAGGTTTTATGAAGTCCTTTTTAGATGATAGAAGTTTTTATGTTCAAGTTAATGAGTATACGGGAGAGATGAACCCCATTACAAGAGGTCTCCCTCAAGGAGCGATTTTGAGTTCCCTTCTGTTCAATTTGTACGTCTTAGAATTATAATTATCTCACTCATTGTTTGGCCTTTACCCAGATGATCCGATTATTTGGAAGTCCGGAAAGAATATCGTAATTCTTCAAAGTCTTATTCAACAGGATGTTCAATTAGTTCAGAGATACTCTTCAGCTTTTGGTTTTACAATTTCAATTAGTAAAACCAAAGCCCTTATATTTGCTATTTGCTCAAGAGATCCTCCCAATTCTCTTCAATTTTCCTCTAGTGATATTCCATATTGCAACTCAGTGAAGCTACTTGGCGTATGGATAGATTCTAAAATGTTATGGCATGCACATATTAATTCTTTGAAATCCATGATCTTTCGGAAACTTTTTGTTCTAAAGAGACTTGCTGAAAGTAAATGGGGATGCCACCCAAAAGTTATTTTGGATTTTTATAAATTATACATCAGATATAATCTAGAATATGGTATCCAATCCTTCTCAATTCGTTCATCATCTGCATTTAAAACCCTGGAATCTTTACAAAATCTAACTATTGGAATTTCTCTGGAGGCACTTTACTCCTCTGTCTAAATTAAAACAACTGTCTGGTTGTGTTTCCCTAAGTAAAAGAGCATCCAGTCAAAGGAAGAAATACTTCTCGCGAATTCAAGCTTATGGAAGTAAGCATGTTGTGTATAATCATACCTTTGCGTTGAAGGCAGCTTGAACCAATGGCCATTCATCTTGAAATCAGTTTCAATATTAGGTCCCAAATTGGAGTCAGTATTCCCCGTATGCGTACCCCTTTACTGATACTCGGCCGTAGGAAATGAGTACACCTATTTGTCAAGCAGAACTTATTCCAATAAATAAAAACCAAATTCCCAATCATGATATTCAGACTATTCTGGCTGAGCATATTTCACAGTTGTACCCTAATCACAGAAAATCTATTCTGGTGAATCCGTTTAGGGTGGGAGAGCTAGAGCAGCAGTATATATCCCATCACTGAACCTTAACCTTCTTTCACCCCTTCCTTTGGGATCTTCTATTTTGTCAGCTGAATTATGTGCCATTTGCTTGGCTCTAAATACTTTCTTAAATTATAGCATTGTGGAGGAGAATATGCTTTGACTTTCTGACTGGCAATTGGCAAAACTGTTGCTTGAAAATTAATAGAATTCTGAACCTCCCGGCTAGAGGCAACCAGATTTATTTCCAACATTTTCCAAGCCATAAAGGTATCAAATATAATGATACTGCTGATTTACTGGCAACCAAAGCTTCTTTAATAAATCCAGATCCTCTCTCCGACCTCAACTCACATGATATTATTAGGCAAAGATCTAATGTTAATCAAAGTAAATTGACTTTATCTCCTTTTCAGTCCAGACTAAATACAGTGCTATATTACCGTCTGAAATCAGGTGCCCTTCCTCTCAATAGTTTGTTATTTAATTGGAAGCTACATCTCTACCCTCTTTGCCGGGTCTGCTTTGCCACGGATGAAACAATCCAGCATATTTTAGTTGATTGTCAGCCACTGAGTGTGGAAACTATTTCTTTTCAACGCCTATGCTTTATGGCAAATATTCCTAATACCTACACTGCAATCCTGAATTTGAGCCTGCCTTTGCACATAGGTAAAAAGATTTCTACGGCATTGTTGGGACCATTGGTCCTGGTTTGTTTCAGATAAATGTCCTTCCTTGTTCTTTTCTTTGGGTTCTTTAATTATTCCCTTTTCCCCTTGGCAGTAATTATTAATTTTCTCTTAATTTTGGCTGCACCATTTTTCCTTCTTTAATTGCGTAGGTTGTTAAAAACCACGAGGTTTTAATTGCGTTACTTTAAAAAGTTACTTTCAGATAACAAGTTTTGTCTAAATCGTCGGGGGGTAAAAGAAGGGGCATAAAGCCGATTCATTTGAAGTAAGGTGGTAATTGGTAAGCATTCAGATTGGCAGTTGAATCTCATTACACGGCGGTAATAATTCACAATAGGAATTGCGTACCAGAATTTTTGCGTGTGCCAATTGTTGAACTTGCCAGGATTGACTAATTAGGCTAATTAAGAGATAAGATTAACTCAAGACCGAGTAGAGCAAGTGAAGCCCATAGAAAAAGTAGGAAAAAAGATATAAAGGCTAATATGGAGGCCTTTGAGAGAGAGCACCGAGAATATAAGGAAAAAATGCAGGCTGAGAAAGATAAAATTAGAAAGAATAGAAAAGAGGACAAAAGGGCTAGAGTAGCCAATAAAGAAAGAGACATGGAAGAAAACAAACGAAGAAAAAAGCAAAAAGAGAAGAGGCCCATATGGAGGATTTTGAGAGAAATCAACCGAAAAATTTCTGGTTTCCGGATGTATGGAGACCAACTAACCATGAAAACGCTAGCTCTAGATTAAATAATCGTTCTAAGATACTTGGCAACCAAAATCTTCTAACAAGAATCGTGTATAAAGGCACTAATCATAGCCATAGGGAGATTTTGAGAAAACTAGTAGAATTCAACGAAGCTAGTAAGGCAGAGGATATTGCTTTCAAAATCCTTACGGAGACCGATAAAAAGAAATTGCAAATATATGAAAAAACTGTTAAGGAAAACGAAAAAGAACGCTCGGCAATTGTTGAAATGATTCAGAGTCATATTAACATTTTAAGAGGAAAGATGGAAGGAGATAAGGAGGATTAATAGACTGTTCTTAAACATCAGCAGACTATTAAGGATCTATATGATGAATTGGATAGGGTTCGTCCCTCTGGTGAAAAGGAAAACATTGCTTACGGGGCTTGCATAATAGTACTCAGAGAAAATTTCAACCCTAAGAAGAGTTAAACAAGAGAGTTAACAAACTTCAGGTGGAAATTATTGGCAAGGTTCTTTAATTAATTAAGAAAGACAATAGGCTACAAAAGGAATACGCCTTTCAATTATACAAGATAGTTGAGGAAAATGTAAAGGAAGAAAGACAGGCCCGCAGGGAGGCCGATAAAAGATATTACCAGGATGTTGCAAAAACAACTGACAGACTAATGAAAACTCATTGGGAAAATTCGCAAAGTGACGTTCTATCACAAGTTACTTATAGGCCGTCGGATAGCCATAATAATTTGTCTACGGATCAATCGCAAGAAAATGATAATTACCAAACATTAAACACTTTTACGGGAAAACATGCTACTTCCTTGACTACGGAGGGAGGTAAACTGGCCCAAATAACAAAATGGGAGACGAAGCCACCCTGTAGAAAAAACGAAATGCTTTATACTCAAAATGTTGATAACCCGGTAAAATGTGATTCCTCGGAACCTTTTTCTATAAATTACCATAATAGAGAGGAGAAAGTAACCCATAAGAGAACAAATTGGGCTATAGCCCATTATAAAGGAAACATTGACGAGTTTGTGAGATCACATAAAATAGAAGGAAAATTAAACGGAAAATTTACCGAAATAGTAACTGACTCAGGGAGTGAGCAAACTTTTTTTCAAATGGATCTAATTAAAAAGACGGAGATAGACCATAAAAGTAAGATTGCAACATTGTGTTATCATGGAGACAAGCACCCATGCCCGTCTGCTTGGGTTGGAACAGATATTACAAAGAATGACGGTACAATTCAAAGAAAAACGATAAAAGTAGGCTTAGCACCAACGCTAGTAGTGGACGTTTTAGTAGGAGATATTGGGGATATCGGAAATTTCCTATCGTTAAAAGCAACTTCTTTAACAGTGGGAAAATTACAAAACTCCACTAAGACGGAAAAAGACACAACTTCGTTGACTACGGGGGGAGGTGGACCGGCCCATAAAACAAATTGGGAGGTTGCCCCCCCCCCGGTCGGAAAAACGAACTGCTTGATACCCGTGTTCGAAATGTTGATAATCCACAAAAATGGGATGCGGAAGTAAGAAGACCACAGAATATTGAAAATAAGACACGCTTTTTCGGGAAAATTTCCAGAAAATGGAAAACTTGAGAACACTTTTAACGAGTATGAGACGCCGAAAAATGTTGCCAAAATGAAGCACTGATCGTACCAGAGAAAAAGGAGACGAAATTTATTGTACGCGCTTTTCCTCGTAAAGTTTGAGAAATTTTAGTGCAATATGAAAAACCAACTGTCGGAGTTCAGTTCCCATTTTAAGACGAAATATTTGTTTCTGCAGTAAAAGTAAAGAAGACTAAAGGAGAGAAAAAAGATGCAAAATGGAACTACAATAAATAAATGCAGTCAAAGATAGTGGGCGCTGGAGTCCAATTCAGATTTAATGATGGTTTAATGTGCGCGATTGGAAGGTTTGAGAAAAGTAGAGATGAAAAGAGAAGTGCATTTCGGGTTTGATTGGAAAAACTGGGGAAGGAATCTGAGATTAGTACTATCAACTCAAAAGAGATTTTGATCCTTTATGAGGGGAATGAATCCCTTGGGGAACACCCCTTGCGGCAAGTCATGAAAGATAGCCCTTTTCCTCAATGCACAACTGGCGGACGAGTTGTGATCCCTTTACCAAGATGTTGCCTCTCTGATCTGGAATCCTTGGGGGATACTCTCTCCCAGTCACTTCACATTTCACCCAAACCTTTGTCCAGTAACCCTATTCATAGTTGTTACTCTTCATGGGAAGCGACAATTATATCCGGCCAACCATATCAAGTATCCAAATTTCATCTTCAATTAGTATCAATGCTTATCCTTCATTCGATTATTTTAGGGGTCGGGATCCAGAAAAAAGCGATTCAAGGTTCGCTCAGATTTTTACTTCATTTCCCGGAACCCCTATCGTTCCCAGAGGCCTGTGTATTTTTGGCCTTGGATTACTTCAAATTATACCAAGAGGCAATTTACATTTTAATTGAGATGTGGGGTTGTTTCCACTGATGGAAATTAAGAGGCTAGTTCAGCCAATTTTTCATGATGGCTGGCATTGTCGAATGTGCCAGAACTTTATTCTACGCTTCTCCTAAGTGTAAATTTCAAGAGAGCGAGAAATTTTTATAATTTATCATGCTGTGCAAGATTAAGTTCCATAAATCTCGTGGATTCTTCCTTTTTGAAATCCCAAGCTTGATGAATAGAGCTGTAGAGACAATAGCTTTGATTGGTTAAACAGAAATACGGAATGGCAATGGAACAAAGCCAAGGGGATGGTATAGTCGTGAAGCCATAAGCCAAAGGTTAGCTGCAGTAGAGAGGTGCAAAAGAAGAAAGAACAGAAGATATAAGTTTGGTGATTTTGAAGTTGTGTTATTTATTTCATGTCTGAGTTTTCAACCAATCCACCAGAGTAGCGGCCATTTATCTTAGGAGGGAGGTGTTGGGACCATTGGTCCTGGTTTGTTTCAGATAAATGTCCTTCCTTGTTCTTTTCTTTGGGTTCTTTAATTATTCCCTTTTCCTCTTGGTAGTAATTATTAATTTTCTTTTAATTTTGGCTGCACCATTTTTCCTTCTTTAATTGCGTAGGTTGTTAAAAACCACGAGATTTTAATTGCGCAGTTAGGGATGATTCACCATAGCTAAAAGTTACTTTCAGCATAAAGCCGATTCATTTGAAGTAAGGTGGTAATTGGTAAGCATTCGGGTTGGCTGGAAAAATTCGCCCACCGCCCCTGCAGACACGCGGTTGAGCGGTCTAGGGGAAAAGTTATTATTTTGTGGATCAGTTCTGATATATGCGTGGTCTTGAATACAGTAGGCTTTTTTATACTATATACTCTTTGACTTTTTAGCCTAGGTGGAGTCCAAGGCGATAGTTAGAAATATTAGTGGTAACCCAGAGTGGGTACCCTTGGCCTTATAGTTGGCCATTTGACCGTTCAATCACATTATCATACCCTGGGACATATATTGGGTATTAATACCCTGAGACATAGACATGGGGGTATACTGTAAATTGGGTATTAACAAACCCTATATTTACAGAACCGTTTTGGTCGGGCATCCCATTATAATATTTGGCGCCGCCGGGGCTTTCCCCTCCAGTAAGTGGTGTAGCACCATTTTTGCACCAATAAGTGGTGTCACCTGTACCTTACCACATGAATAGGCATCTATTGACATTTTAAAGAAGAGTCTAATTGATTAGTGCTTATTATTGCATAATGAAGTCATTAAAAAGAAAGAGGTTATTCATCATTTGTTCTGTAGAGTGTAGAAGAGAGCAGGAGTGAGCATCAAGATCTGTATTGGTACAGTCCGGCCTGTAGGTCTTAAGCTGCTGGGGAAAGGTGACTCAAGTGCCCGTACTTCCCACAACCCATCAAAAGAATTGAGAAGTTTAATTGGGATGATTGAAATGTTTTAACTGATAAGAAGACTTGGTTACAGTTGAGGACAATGGATTTCAATATATCTGATGACACTTTTTGGAAAATCAAAGGGGTGAAAGGACTTATTGGTAGTTCATATACCCTACTACAAATTTTTGGAACTGTTCAAAATGCGTTTCCCTTTGCTAAAGAACAAAAGAGGCTCTGTCTTTAAAGACTTGAAGGGGCAACAACCCCTTCAATTCGATTGATGATTGAGAAGGATTACTGAAACACAAGGGCCATTTAAATAGAATAAAAAGACTTATAAATCTAACAAGAAATTAGCAAAAAGGGCAACAAGTTGAGCAGGGGGCAACTCCACTCATATACAGAATAATTTCTATTTGTTTTAAGTTTCAATGTTGCTCTTTATTTTTCAGTTTCAAATAAAGGAAAGACTCAGCACCCATTGACTTGTGACATCACCGAATTAATCCTCGTTTTTCAAGGTTGCTGAAAATTGTCAATAAAGAGTTTCAAAAATGGAAGAATGGAACAGAACTGGAATAACAGGGAGGGAGACAAGGAAACGAAGGAAGTACTCCCAAACATTAATGCCAAGCTGACTAAAGATACACTACGACTAAAAAGGTTGTTCTGTTCGTCTTAGGTTTAATATAACTCTTTACTCTGTAACTCTTTACTTTTCTCTAAAAACTTCCATTCTGAATTATTTTTTTCAAATTAATTTCTGTTCATTTTTAATTACAGTTTTTTTTATTGGTTAATAAAAGGAATATTTGTGAAGTATTTTTTTAATATTTCTCAGTTGTAGTAATTTTAGTGGTAGTAGTCGCAGCAGAAAGGGTAGTAGTCATAGAAGGCCTATCTGTAATAGTAGCAGTAGTTTTAGCAGCGACTGTAATAGTAGTCTTAGAAATAACATCACTCCCAATAGTACTAGTTGTTGCAGCAGTAATCATGGAAGTAGTGGCCATTGTAGTCAAACATTACTAATTATTGATCTATCCATTTAGGTTTCACTTATTTATTGATAGTGATGTATGTTTGTTTTACACTTGAACTACTATTTATTTAATAATAGTAATCAATTATACTATTTAATTATAATATTTAAATTTATACTATTTAAATTACTAATATTATTTATTTAGATTTATTTAAAATCATACTATTTAAATTTATTTCTGCTTGTCTTAGCTCTTAACTCTTTAAAACTTCTTACTTTGTAACTCTTTACTTTTCTCGAAAAACTTATTTTCTTAATAATTTTTTTTCAAATTAATTTCTGTTTATTTTTAATTGATATGGGTTTTTTTATTGGTCAATAAAAGGAATGTTTGTGAAGTATTTTTTTTTATTTTTTCAGTTGTGGTATTCTTAGTGGTATTAGTTGCAGCAGTACTAGTAGTAGTCGTATAAGTACCAGTAAAATAACAATATCATATCTAGACCTGTTTCTTCCAGCATTTGGGTAGTTTTGCACAATGTTAACTACAAGGGGCTGTGAAATATGTCATATATAAAATACATGAAATACCAGTAAAATATGTAAATTGTTAATTTTACAAGGGTCTGTAAAATTACCGTACGATACCCAATTTTACTATTTACAAAACTAGAGCTTAATATATAGGACTATTTTAATGGAAAGCCCACATGCACATGATCACTATTCATCAGAAAGAGTGTTTGTTTAAATTTAATTGTCCACCTGAAATATCATATATTAAAATTTACACAAAATACTTTGAAACTGATCCACTTCCATAACAGAAGTAGTAGTCGTAACAGCAGCAGTACTAGTAGTAGTCGTATAAGTACTAGTAAAATAACAATATCATATCTAGACCTGTTTCTTCTAGCATTTGGGTAGTTTTGCACAATGTTAACTACAAGGGGCTGTGAAATATGTCATATATAAAATACGTGAAATACCAGTAAAATATGTAAATTGTTAATTTTACGAGGGTCTGTAAAATTACCGTACGATACCCAATTTTACTATTTACAAAACTAGAGCTTAATAAATAGGACTGATCACTTGCACATGATCATGCACATGATCACTTGATCATGCACATGATCACTTTCATTTATTTTCCACACTTTACATTCATCAGAGAGAGTGTTTGTTTAAATTTAATTGTCAACCTGAAATATCATATATTAAAATTTACACAAAATACTTTGAAACTGATCCACTTCCATAACAGAAGACAAGCAAATTTAGTGCTTGATTGGAATATCCTAATTTTATCAGAAACAGCAAAAATGTAGCCTAGATATAGATTTTTGTAACCTTCTTTAACAACTGTATCTATGCAAAAAAAATGTAATTACAGTGAGTCCATACTCCACCTCAATATGTCATAAAATGATTATAATAAACAACATTATATTCATAAGTCTTTAAAACAACATTAGGCATAATTATATTATAAAACAACATTATATTATATTCATAATTCATTATCCTTGTCAAAATCTAGAGTTATGTTCAAATGGTATTATAAATTAGCCACATATTACACTGAATAGCAGAGAAAAAGACAATAACATTTGAGGAAATAAAATTCTCTACTTTTTGCAAATGAGATATTTTTCAAGGGATACAATTTGGCTATGAGTTTTTGTTATATTGATAAATTGTCAGACATACATCCAAAAAAGTTTACCAGAATATTGAAATAACAACAGAACAAACTAACTGTGTTCAATAAATTTATTTCAACAAAACCATTTAGAAATCTTTTGCGTCCCACAGGGGTGCCAATTATGGGCAGGGGGCAATTGCCCCCCCTCCCTAGACTTTGAAATATGCCTTCTTGTTTATATTTCATAGCTATTTTCTATTTTGGCATGGCTAACTGGTTATCACCCCCCTCCCTCCCCCAGATATTTTGTGACTTGATGCCACATGACAATTAACTGTCAGAAAGCAACTTTTATTCCTTAAATGGAATTACCATGAGAAAGTGGTGATTAGAAGTTAACCAAACTATAGCCATTTAAGTAATAGAAAATTACTTGAAGAAAGAAATAAAAAGTATTGTTCATAACTTGGAAATTGGACATTTTTTTACTATTAGCATTTCCTTTCTATATGTTACAGCTCAGACAAATGGTACTTGAGCCAATGGTTAGAGACAAGATACTGCAGTTAGAAGACACTTGCTAGCACTGTATCTTTAACCTCCACTGAACACAGTAGGCCAGAAACAAGACTGGAAGAGAACTGACATTGCAACTGTTAATCAGAAATGTGATTAAATACTGCAAATGGAGATATGTCATCCATGCATATGAAACTTGGCTCCCCTGGAATATTTGTGCAACTTTACAACCCAACTTGGGTGATGTACTGGCTGTACCAAGCCTGAAGACATACTGTGTGCACCCTCAGATAATCAGCTTAGCATAAGTGGGATAGATTACTGTGCAGGCATGTTTTAATTAAATATTTAATGTATAGAGTTGGTCATGTTAGGTAGTAATACGTTCAGGGAAGCCTGTTTTCCATAATTCTCTGTTGTAGTTTCCATAATTTTTTTTGCTAAAGTATTATATTTTCATCATATTTTGGTATATTTCATTAGGATTAACCTAACTTCACTTCTTGAGTGTGGTCAGAATAACACATTAGTACCAAGAGTAATTTCATGATACCCTAAGCACCACTAGAAGCACAGGAGGATCTAAGGCAAGTGTCTAAAAAAAATTGGATGGGGAAATAAGTGAGAAATATTCAGAAGAAACACTGTAGGACTAGGGCAGAAACCAATAGGTAAATAAGTGATACATCAAAAAATTGTACTAACAAAGTCATTTGAAAAATAGACAATATCAGTAAACTTATGTGTGACTTAGAGCTGAGTTTGTTTCCATTGGAGGTGCGGGGGAGGGGCTTGATATGATGCATTTATGACCACAGTGATTATTATACTTTGAAGTTGCTTATAACTAAAAATTTATTGGTAGACCTTTTTTCAATTCTTGCCTTATACTATAGGCTATCCATATTCAAATTTGTGAAAAGCTACTCAACTATACTTCTACCAAAGCAACCCTTGATTGGAAATAGTTGCAACACCTTCTTGACTCTAAACAGCTGTTTTTAAAATTAAGTTTTAGCACTAGAAGGTCATAAAATAAAATTATGACTTTATTTTACATCATGGAAGACATAGAATAGGTTAAGTCATAGAAAGTCATAAAATAGGTAAAGGTATGAAGAAGAGCTTACTGGAACATAATTTTGTCAATGAATTTATGAGTTAAGATTTAATTTAAATAAATTTGAGTAAGAAATAAGGCAGATAGCCTATAGTTATTTATAGCATTCTGGTTAAAATCAAATTTCCCTGCCAAATAGAACAATGATGAAAAAAAATTTGATGATATACTCATCATTGTTCTTAGACTACTGATCAGAACAGAATGATAAAAGACATTTGCAAAAGAATGCCATTAGAAGTAAGATCTTAGTACTAATTTTTCACTTTTAAGTTCTTTGTCAAAAGATGTGGTAAAATTATAGTCTAGTTTTTGCCATCTTGGAAATGTGTAAGGTTATGAAAATGAAATTTTCAGTAATGAATACAGGGCCAAAAACAAACCTTGGGAAGGATTATCAAGCTTCTATGTTAACCCTTTTACGATTTCTTGGTCTTAGAAATTTGCCTAGTTGATAGGTCTATTATACCTATTGGAATTTTATACAAAACAAGATTATGCCTTAAATTCTGTTTTCAGTTTCTTTTTCTCTGGTTTTAGTCTTGAAAATGCAATTCCTGGTAATTGAGCAGAACTTCATGCCATAACAATGGGTTTTTCTAAATTTACGAAATCTATTTGCAGATCTTTGAAACCTCACAAATTGGGATTGAGTAAAGTTGTGAAGCTTAAAACAGTTTTTTGTACTTTATTGAACAGTTTTATTGATCTATTCCGCAAGGTTTGACTTTTCCAAAACAAAGATTTCCAAAAGTCAGTGCCCTCTAGAAGGAGAAAGAGTTGAGGTAGGTACTTCAAAATGCCTTCCCATGACCAACTTTGGTCTGTAGATACATTTCTGAAAGGGTACTTGTGCATTATACACCAAATAGTCAAATTTACACTTTAAAACTTAAGAACAAAATGGTTTCTTTGTTAGTTTCTTTCAGCTTAGCATGAGACAAGACAAAGACAAGTGACAGAATATATGGGAAACATATAATTTGGGCTATATATTTGCACATTGGGGGGTTGGGGTAAAGTATTTGGACAGTTTGAAGCTAGAAAACAATTCTTACTTCATAATATGCAGAATAATCATATCTAACAGATTTTGCATGCAGGGCTGTTATACTTTACGTTAACCCCCCTAATGTGCAAATATATAGCCCAAATTTGTTTCTAAAGCATATTTTCATAATATTTTGTGATGTATAATTGGGATTGATCATCAAAGAAACAGGTTCTTATTAAATGAAGCACCTGACTGTGTGGTGTACAAGCACCACTAAAAGTTTTATTTTCTAACCTGAATCCTTTCTGAGATAGCAAAAAGTAGTTAAAATAGAATTTTATCAAAGGTTTAAGATCTTAGCACAATGATGAGCAAAAGAACAGCCTTTGAGTAAAATTTTAAGCCATATCAATGGGTTTTTATCTAAATTTAAGAAATGTATTTGCAGTTCTTTAAAACCTTTCATAATTGGAATTTAGCAAAGTTGTGGAGCTGAAAACAGTTTTCTTTTACTTCATTTAAGAAGAAGATCTCTTTTGCAAGGTTTTAGTTTTATAACACAAAGATTTTTACAGGTCATTAAAAGTCACTGCCTCTAGAATGAGAGGGAGTGAGGGTAGGTACTTCAAAATACTTTCTTGGGGCATTCATTTGTCTGTATACCCATCCCTGAAATTTTCATTTTTCTAACCTAACCCATTTCTAGCTACAAAAGCTACAAAAGTAGCTCCAACCAGAATTTTACCATAAAGTTTGCTGATTTTGTGGGTTAGCACTATTTTTTGTATGTAGTTCTCATCAACAGTTGTTTCACAATGCCAATTCAAAGAAAACCTCCACTAGAACCACAAATATTTTGTTTATTGTCTATTTGTTTATATATTTGTATAGTCAACCAATCCCAACTAGCCTACTCCTAATTATCTAGACCTATAGTCATTCACATAAAGTAGTCCAAGATTAGGAGCCTATTGTCCCTGTTTAGGAAAAAATACCTCTTGATCAAAATATTTGCCTGAGTATATAGGGTTTTACCCTAAAGTCATGGGCAATATCAGGTCCCATAAGGGGAGGGGGCACAGTAACAATTGTGATGGCACTAATCACTATATTTCAAAAGAGTAGGGAAAAGGTACAAATGATTCAACAGCACAATTTTGGAACCCTTGTCAAAATTTCCCAACGAAATGGAATAACTCTGTTTAGCCATGACTTGGAGAGCCATCTCTGTATTTCAACAATAGAAAATGTTGACACAATATCCAGTACACCCAGATAAGAAAGAAACATTTATTTCAGTAAGTTTCATGTTTTCGACAAGAAAGTAGCTCCAAACAAATTTTCACGTATGCAATGTTCAAACTGCTGTTAATTGGTTATTTGTTGCAAAAAAAAAGTTGAGATTAGCACCAATGCATCAGGATTCATCTGATTTTATCTGAATTCTAGTCACATTAGCTTTTTCTTGATAAAATTAAATTAAAATGGCAACACATATTGCATTTTCGAAACTAGGTTCCAAGTGACAAAAATTCTTTTTTAATGTAGTGGAATACCAGGTGCATTAAGAATATTCCTTTAGTCAAATTCAAACATAGATGATGGCTTCTATAAATTAATTTATTTACTTTGCAAATACCTTGTTGTAACCTTTTCGAAATTTTTAACAGACAGCAACAGGCCCTTTCAAACTATAGGTGACTCTATCAGAACCTCACTGAACATGTAAAACAAATGAGAAATAATTGGTGTTGAAATTCACAGGGTCCACTGACCAAAAAATAGCTGTCAAATTTATGGGTTCTCCCTACTGCAAAAAATTGCAGAGCTTCTTTAAATGAAGTATATCTGTAATATCTCAGAAACAGCTAAAGTAATGAAGTTGAAAAGTTTCAGGAGATGTTCACCAAATCCAAAACAATGTGAATCCAGATTGGCATGATGATTACTTTTATAAACCAACAACAAAAAAAGTGTAGATTAAAAACAAACATAAAAAGAAAGTTAAACAACTAGACTGAGCCAAACAAGAAAAAATAAAGTCAAAGAATGACTAAAACTGGAAACAATGGATATGGCTAAAAAAGGATGAATATGGCTTGCAAAAAAATAAGAATTACAATAAATAACAGGAGTGTTGTTTGGGGGGGGGGGGGAGGGGCAGTTGCCCCCCAATAACATGGACAAAAAAATTATTATATGTCCCATGCCCCTTGACTATCAAGATATAGACCCCTCTTCCCCCCCCCCCAAAAAAAAAGAATACTGGAGATATGCCCCTGATAAATAATTAAGTCAAACTTTATAAACAGGAATTCCTGCAACCAGTATTTGGGCTAATACCCCTACGCCTTCTGAAGGCTAGAGCATCAACCTGCAAGAGAGACTTGAAAAAACAACTGTAAGAGACATCTTTGAAAACTTATTAGGGCTTTTCTTTTGCTCCAAGATCTTATATTACCTTAAATTACCTTAAATCGCACTTGCTAGCAATGTGGACGAGTCCAGTGTACTCCATTATATCTAAGATCTTTCTGCAAAGATTTTTGTTCTTTTTGTTCATCTTTGTTTTAAGATCTTACAGCTCACTGATGTTAGAAAAAAGTGTGAAGCATACCATTTTTCTTCCACATAGAACAATGATCCAAGAACTTTGATGATACTCATCATTGTTTTTAGACTGCTGATCAGAGCAGAATGATGAAAGACCTTTGCAAAAAAATAGCATTAGAAGTAAGATCTTACTGCTAAGATTTCACTTTTAAGTGTTTTTTGCCAAGATGTAAGACCTTAGCACAAAGTTGAGTAAAAGAACAGGCCAATTGACAACAACCTCAAATTTTATACCCATTCATCAAAATTTATTTCCAAAACACATTGCCTTTTAGGATTGACATTATAGCCCCAATTCCAGATCAATAGGCTAGGCTAATATTTTGTTAATTTAAATGTGCAATCACCTATGGATATGAATTGCAAACTGAGAACAAAACTGTTTTATAGGCTATAATAACTAGCCTAGAAACTTTGACTGCATTAATTTAATGAAGAAATGAATTATTAGGGCCACATGCATCCACTAGGCAAGGTGAGAAAGTGGGTGCATTTGCAAGTGACTTGGTTGGTATAGGCCTAATTTGTTTGGAAAGATCACACAACGAGGGATCAAGTAGCCTAGGTTCACCTTGTCAGTTATGGAATCTTTTATGCTATATTTTAGCCCCTATATGTTCTATACTAGAGGGTTGGATTATAATGGTAACTTACATAGAATAGATCAACAAGTAGGGTTAGTGTAGCTTAGCACTTAGCAGGCTCTATACAACCTGCACGATATACCAGCGTTGTCACAAAACACTGATGTCAAACCTCATAAAATGCAATTCTCTTAGTTATTTGACAAAAAAGTGCCTTTCTCTGCCAGGAGCATTTATTTCGAACAGATACTCATTCATAAGAAAAAGAAAACATGATTTAATTAGGCCAGAAGTTGTATCCAAAAGTTTTAAATGCCCGTATTATACTGCCTCCCCATCAGAAAAGTAAAAATTACTTTTCAAAAAAGGACAAAATTAAAAAATTGCAACCTAAACCAATGAAATAAATCAGACCGCATCTGAATGGGGTGTTTATAATTAAACTCTACTGTGGTAAACCTGTAATTTGTCATTAATTTTGATGTATTTTAGACTTCTTGGTGAGTAAGGCTGGATGCACATAGGTTTTTCGTCCTGTTCACATTGGCACGGAAAACCCATTTAATTTACTTTATATTAAATATACTTTCACTTAGCTCACGTAACTTAGGCTACTTAGGAAATTAAATATTTTTCAACCTAGTGATAATCACACGAGAAATTTATAATAGCATATATTTAAAAAATGGCATCAATTATAATATGATCATTGACTTTTTTGAAAACAGACCATAAATGTTCAGTCCAAAGACCGAAAATTTGAAGGACACTTTCCAAAATGGACAAATTGTCTAGAATTTTGCTACTTTGTTTGGATTATGGCCTTGTAATGTTTCAATATTTGTTTAGTGGACACAATTTCAGGAATTGGTCTATAGAATAGTAAAATTGTATAAATTTGATTATAAGTATGAAGTTTGAGCTGAATTGTTTGATACTGATTGTTTGATACTGATAATTGTTTGAATAGGACTGATTTTTTTTCTGCTGCGACTGTACTTCGGAGCGTGCACGCGCCGACTAGATTCGGTAGAGAACGTTCCTACCTAACGAACCAGTAGCTAGTCAGTTGTCTCCAAGCACCTGGAGAGTCAGGACCGTCATTTTTGTGTGACGAGGTAGTTTTTAGTGTTGCTAGTTTTGACTTTGACTACTGTTATGCGCCCTTTTTGACTGTATGAAACTCTTATAGTACATAACTTTGTATATTAAATACTGTAGTATCATGGAATAGTATTGTATATGATACTATAGTATAAAGTCTATAACACTGCTCAATTTGCCGCTTGATTTGATTCACTAGGCAGCAGTGGTTTTGGTACCGGGGCTTTTGTTGCTGAATGCAAGCATTACGCTAGCTTTTGGATAAGAGCTCCACGCAGGAGTGCAATTTGCTATTGAGCAGGGGGGGAGCAACAATAACCCCAGGACCTGAGTTTCCCCTCTCCCCCATCTGATGAAAATCTTCAAAAATCTTTACAAAACTAAGATAAGCCTGCATAATTGAAGCATCCACAGAAATGGGTCAGTTCTCTTTAGTATAATTTTGCCTTTATGGTACTATATGGCTGATTTTTCAATTTTGACTGTTATTTTCACTTGATTGGGAAAATTTTTCCAGCTTTGCCCCCCCCCCCCAGAATTTTGGAAAAATTGCGCCACTGGATCCAAGGTTTAGAATATGTGAGTAGTGGGGCCTAGATGGTTTTAAACATATGCCCTCCCCGGATTGTAAACTCTTGCCCTGGATTCCCATGACAACCAGACGTTTACTTTCGGATGTTATGTAATATGGATGACACAATCCTGCTTCAGTATTTGAAAAAAATACATTTACTTTTAAAAAACCTACATTTACCTTTAAAATCCTTCTTTCTCTTTAGAAAACCTAAGATTCTCTTTAAAACCTATATTAACCTAATATTCCTTATATATCAAGTGACCATTTTTTTTGTCACAATTCTTAGCTATTTTGTGTAGGGAAAACCGTTGTAGAGTCTAAACGTCTATTGAATTTCTGGAAGACACCCAGGATGCCAGATCCTTTGTATTATCCTTTCTTTGTCCCAAGGGCACTATAAATAGAAGCCTCATGCAATGCCGTTATGCCCGGGGTGCTACAAATAGAAGATAGAACGGGAGTCTAGCAACAGCCTCATTTTGAATTTAGAGAGTGACAGATCATTTATAAAAAAAGCGAAAGCGAATATGTCTCAATATCGAGAAGTAAGACTCTTTCTAAATTACTATTATTTCAAAAGCAAAACAATAACCCCTCCCCCTCCTCCTCTCCCCATCACATATTAAGATGAACATCCATTTTTCAGCTCATATTATTTCTCATATGAAATTAGCATGTAAAACCCCATCCCCCTTAAAGCCGCTTTTCATCATCGGTATATTAATGTATTCCTATCGTGACAAAATAAATGCATTTTACTACTCGACAAAAGCTATCATTTTGCCCCAAATCGACAGAAACTTTGGCATGGATTGGAACTTTGGCCAGGGATTAATTTTGGTAAATGGACCAATGGACTTGCCTGCGCAAGCTCATGGCGTTGGCCCCCATCATGCTAGGGGCTCATCGATCCATACGTTGCTTGGGCCATCCAGGGCCACGCTACGCCAGTCCCCTGGTCCCGATAATGCTGCTGTTTCATCAATGCAAGACCGTAATGCGTTGTCTTGGGCCATCGACCCCCCGTAAAGCTGTTGCTGATCTAAATGTAAGGCTTGCTCTTTTTCTAACTAATTTTATTCTTTTTTAGTTTATTATTTGAGAGCCCCCTCCTAGGGCATTCATTTCGCCTTTTCAACCTATTAAAGGTGTTACAAGGCATTTTTCGCTATTTTTATGTGATTATACACCCTTCTCAGGCTCTATTTCGCTAGTTTTGAAGGGTAAGGAAATGCCCTATAGGACATAGTGTCTTACTCTTGAAGGGTCCTAATAATGGGGAAACTATCAGAGGGAGAAACTAAAATCTTGTATTGAAAATTTTCGATTATTCGTTAGTTCCATAGTTCCAATTATGTTCTAGACCTGTTAGTTCCATCTACCCCCACGTTAGTTTTGAAGGCTTTTTCAATATAATAGCGGTAGGCCTGTTATATTAATAGTTTCAAGAGAGAAATATTTACGTAAGACATTCTTTTCAGGAAATAGCCAGAGCCTTGTATTGAAATGTCGTTTTCTTTGGAGGCGGGCACCTGGCCGCGTAATTTCTGAAGGCTTTGAGGAGCCCCTAGATTAATATTCTTTTCACTGCTAAAGGGAATACAAATTTTTGTTTCTTTTCAGGTCGATCTTGACATTATAATTTATTACCACTTCACCAACCTCTTAGGAGCTGCATTGATGGAGGACGAAGCCACTTATGCATTAATGGCATGAGCCAAGAATTTGTTCGAGATTTGGCCAGATATAATTCCCCCTCAGTAAGATCTTTTAAAAAAAATAAGCGCTCAACTGCAAGTGATCCAAGAGGAGTCCTCCATGGTATATACTCTCAATAAATCCAAAGGGGAGCCTTTTAGATGAATGTTACATTTATTGCCGGTATTAATGGTTCAACGGAGTCTTTGGAGGCCTATTATACTGATAGCGAGTAGTATGGGGTCTCTTAGTTCAAGGGGTCACAATGCCCTTCTAAGAACATTACCTACTGGTGAGGTCCTTCAATCTCACTCATAACTATTATATTCCCTTTTCATTGGATGAATTATTCTAGCAATCTAATATCCTCCTATTAATTTTTTAGATTCACAGAGCATTATCTCAAGGGGTCTAAATCTCTAGGAGGATATAAAGTCGCTTATGAAATTGGAACAGGCCCTGGAGAGTATTGAATGTGACGGAGGTTTAAGTTCTGGGGTTTTAATCCAGTTAATACAGGTCCCCCTATGTTTGATTTAGATGTGTTTGTGCGGGGTCTCGGTCTTGTTAAGGACTATGGATTGGTCAAAGTTACCCACAAATGAGGTCGAGACAGGATCCATAACGCAAAGTGATGATGAGGGAGCAGGACAAAATGATGCTCGTTTCCCCTTTTTTTGCCTGACTTGTATTTAGCTAATACTGCTTTGCACCATATTTGTGTTTTTCGGGCTGAGATTGGAGTTCTTTCAACACTCTTAAAACTGGTAGCATCCATACGGATCCAATTGACATTGTCTACTTCTATGTCGGAAAAATTTGGGCCCTTCTTGAAAACCATATTTGGGAGGCGGGAGGAAGCGATAGTATGAAGACGTTAATCAAACTTAAAAAAATTTCAATTAAAGAACAGGTGATTTTCAACCGTATTACCTGCAAACGGCAATGCAGACGTTTCACCCTGACCAACATGATGGTATTTTTTCGTATTGGGTGGGGGAAATTCTTAATAGGATGGAGGGGTATAATGAAAATGGGAGTGGATTGGTTGTTTTGTTTATGGAAAAATTAGAAGCTAATATCACAAAATTTTAAAAATAATTTGTTTTAAAAGGTGGGAGAGGGAGTGGGAAGTCTTATTTTGGAAAATATAATGCAGATTTAGAGAGTTGTAGCGGTGTGCAGCACTTTTGTTTCGATACGGTCTTAGAGTGTTTCAAATATTCAGCCCTCGTCGTGGGGCTTGAACCTGAGGCAAAGGATGTTAGTAAGACATATTTGGACGGATTTACAGTTGATGGGGTTAAGGAGGGGGCAGAGTTTCCTAAAGTTGTATTTTAATTGTTTAAAGGGGCATTATCTTGCAATACTTAAGGGGATTGATATTTTTGAGAAGGCAAATGAGCATTTAAAGCTTGGTATTACAGTTTTACAGTACGATACAGAGTATGAAGAGGGGGGGACTTATTTGTAAAAAGGGCGTTTTATAGTCCGTAAGGACTCCGTACATTGAGTCAGTGAAACACTGGGTATGGCATTCTTACGAGCCAGCCAAAGAGCCTGATTTAATTGGACTTTCATTTCCCATTCCACATATTAGTTGGGTTAAGTGAGGGGTCAAAATATAATCAAGGGGGGTTAACATGCTATTAGTGTACAATGTGCTGATCTATATTTTATAGAGGGTTAAAATTGAAAAATCACTTGAGACACTGTAAGCTTCATGGATACCAGTCCACGGAGACGGTTTTAGGCAACAATGCCATCTTACGGTTCAAACATTTTCAGAACAAGCTCGTGCAGAGCGACAAGGTGACATTGGACATCGAAGTTTCACTCATGGATGTGTGCGATCCATTAAATTTTAAAAGTATTAAATAACACAAAGCCATTGCAGTTTCTTATACCCACGTACGAAGAGACTTAAGTATTACCATGAAATTGGTAGATGTAGTTGAGACCTTGGGTGAGGACAAATGTGTACGTGCAGCTATGGTTGCACTAATTAAAAGAGCTAATAAGGTAATTTGACGGCAGTGCAACACACATTATCCAATGAATCTATTATCGGAAGACGAGTATGCTATTAAAAATAAAGATATATACTAGGCTTGTAATCAAAAAACTTGTTGAGGGTAGTGTGGATTGGAAAGTCCGCGACCATGATAGTTTAGTTGACCTTATTCAATCGGTAGGGAGTAACTTTCGGGGGTTTGCACAGAAATCGTGAAACGTTAATGTTCAACAGCAATACTTTTTACCGGTTTATATGCAAAATTCCAACTACAATTTAAAATTCATATTACCAGCATTGCCACGTTTGCAGAAAGCTGAAGTTGTAGATGGTGCAAGGGTAGATGGTTCTTTTTCATACATTATCATAAATAAATCATCTGAGAAGTTGCTAGTCTTAGAATTTCAATGGAAAGAAATTGTAGATAATAATACATTCTTAAATAAAATCCATTTTTTAGACTCCAAAATATATAAGTCAACTCACTGAGGTCGATAAAAAAAATGATTATCTGAATATTTTTACTCACCTCAAACAGCACTTTCCAGATGATGAAATGTATAATTTATTAATTTGCAAGGATATATACCCGTACGAGTACTACAACTCCGCTTCAAGGCAATATGAGACAAAATTACTGGCCATCGAAGATTTTGGTGATTCACTTCACGATTGTCAATGCACCACTGCCGATTATGAATTTGCCAAGAGGGTTTGGGCTAAGGAAGGGTGTAAAAATAGGCGGGATTATTGTAAAATATACCTGGCAAGTGATGTATTGACGTTGTTGGATATTGTCTGTAACAACACGGACAAAATTTACGAGGATTTTTGGATGGATATAGGTATTATATTTCAACTCTACGTCAGATGATGGATTTAATTCTGAAAATTAGTGATGCAAAAATAGGTCTGTTCACCGACGTGGACCAACACTTATTTGTAGAGAGATCCATGCGGGGAGGGTATGTTTTTCAAGAGTATCGTATTCTTGACACCGACCCGACTGGACAACGTACCGGTGAGAAGTCGAATGCAGTTTTCTTGTATACAAATTTCCTTTTTCCGTCAACAGTGTCTCACTTTTATTTGCCGTGTGGGAATTACCAATGGCTGGATGATCCTTCTGTTCCAAATTTCGCAAAAGTTCACAATGTTTAGTAGAATGGACCTCAAGGATGGTTTTTCGAAATTGATGGTGAAATACCTTTGGAAGTTCATGATTCGGTAAAGAACTTTCCATTGCATAAATAGACCATTGCCTAGGGAGTATACCTATGGACCATATTGGAGTATACCTTTGTTAAGAAACCGCCAGTTTGATCAAAAGCCTTACATGAAAACGTTTGTATATACCTTTGTTAAGAAACAATCTGAAGCGAAAATAAAAGTCGAAAAAAATTTTTAAACTCATTTTGATTTCGGTCTTTGGTAAGATATGCAAGTGTGTGTGCAGTAGGAGTCGTTGTGACGCTGTGACTGACCCAAAAGAATGTTCTTGAATTATTGAAGATCTGAACTTCATATTATTCACGATCATAGACTCCAATATGGTCCTTTTACATAAAAAAAAGTTTTAAATAAAAACATTGTCGCTGGCAGTGCTATATTAGAAATATCAAAGAAACTCATGTTGGAGTTTTATTACAATGTGTGTAAGCTTCAAAGGGTGAGGAGGGGGCAAGGTCAAGTGTATAATAGAGAAACTGATTCACTCCTGTTGAAAGTTAAAACAGAGAGTCTGTTGCAAGACTTGGAAAATGATGCGCACATTAGCTCCCGAATAGACTACACATACTGGAATGAGTCTTTTTATCCGCAGCTAGTGAAGTACCAGGCCCCAAATCAATTATTAAAGTTAAAATCCGAGACGGGAAGCGACTTGGTATCCAAAGGTGTGCTTCCTGGTTTAGAAGGTGTACTCTTTAGAAACGCACAATGAGTTTACCAAACATTTCTGCAAGGGAGTGTCTTCGCTCTATGTAAAGGAAAATTTAAACATGAGTCTATAGGAAATGTGTTGAGAATAATTTAGTTCCAAGAGTGAAGAGCATGGCCATTAGCTCTTTAAAATACAAGAACTCCACTATTCAAATGTTATCGGATAAATTCTATCTCCGCGTAGACGGTGTGAGGGTACTATTACACGATCACTATCGTACTTTAGATCGAGTTGATTATTTAGACTATAGAAAACAACTCGGTCTGGAGAAAGTCCTATAGTTGGTAGGAGGGGAAGGGGGCCTATTTGTTCCGTCATTGGGGAGAGGAGGGACGATCAGTCTCCAGCTCAGCAGTGTGTATTTTTTGTATTTAATTTATTATATTTATTTTTATATATTTTACATTTATTTATTTACTTTTTTCTTGTGCAAAGTGGTAAATTAAAGTGTTTTATGTTTTTTTATGTTACCTCCCGGCCCCGTCGCCAGTCGCAGCATAAGGCACTGTGCCTTCCGGGCCAGGCTTCAGCTTTTGCAGCGGCCTCCCAACTCGGTTACATGTTCAAGTGTTTTAATTTTCAAGTGTCTTTATATTTTGTTTTCCTACCGCGTATTTAAATACGCTTAATGGCTTGTGTAAAGATGTTTTAAATATTTGCTATGTATTTACTTAGGAATTAAAGGAAACTTGTATATTCTAATTTTTAGTATTTATTGAACAGAGTGAGGTTAGGTTTGATTAGTTGTATTTTGAAATTGGAGGAGTATGTATCACTTTAAAAAAACATTCAGATCATTTCTTTGCGGACCATCAATGTTAGGCAAAACAACACTTTTAAAAAAAATAAGTCAAAACCGTGATAAAATATTTTTAAAAAATCTGAAAAATATATATTATTTCTATAGTGTGTGGCAAGAGTCCTAGGAAAAAATAAAGAGTATTGCATCAAGCATAAAATTCATACAAGGAATTGCCTGTTAAATATTATTTCGCCAAATTTGGGGTTTATTTTTAAAGATTTCGCTGAATCTGTTGAAGAATTGTCTCAGGAGATACTATAATTATTCACGGTCCGGTCACATCATGAAAAAATTTCCGTAACTGTTGTTTTCCATAATATTTTTGATCCTAGTGAATGTATGAGAACACTTACATTGAATTGCACTTACTATATTATATATAGGGTTGTTTGCGATTCATGGTCTCTTATGACTCTAAACAGACAAATCTACCATGGTGAACCAAAGTTTTTACTCTTTGCGTATAATCAAGCTACTAATAAACCTTATGGGTACATTCTGTTGGACCTGAATTAAAACACTCCGAAGAGTTATGTGTAGTCACTGATAGTTTTGAAAATGAAATTACGGTACACTCGTAAATAGTAAAAAGGCCATTAGTAACCATCATGACGCTAAAGAAGCCACATTAAAACAGACATTTATTTTCCATCCCAGTTAATTCAAAACCGCGGCTTAGGAAAGCTACACTCAAACATTATATTGACACTAAATTCATCAACGTTTTACCTGAACTTTGTTTAAATTTAACGGAAGACAATTTTCAACTGTCAAAAGGTGTTAGACAACTTACAAAGAAACATCGTTCACTTATGCATGCCCTAGCCGGCAAAAAGAAAGGAAATAACAAAATAAACAGCTTGTTTGAGCAGGTGATAGTTTCTTTTGACTGTTACTGCTGATAATCACCAGACTTGTTATCACTATTCTCTAGAAATTGTTAAACCCTATAAATTTACGCCAGTTGAACTAGCTCTTTCACCAAATGAGCACTTTGAAGATAATCTTGATAAATTTATTAATAATGTAAAAATTGCCGATGATAAAAAATTAATGTTGGTTCAAAATGGCCTTCGACATGTCAACAAACATTAACTTTACCGTGATAGACCGCCCAAAGAAAATGTTATTGATCAACCTTCTGAAAGTACTGAAATTTTGAAGCTTTTAAAAAGCCAAACAAATAAGAAGTTTATTAACATGTGATATAGGCTTATTACCCCCATCCTATCGTGACCAAATTAAAAGACTCTTTACCTATTTTGCAGAAAAAGAACATATTGACAAGAAAACGAATGAAGTTATAATCTAGGGCAAGACTTAAAACTTAATTGATTTGTTATCAGATTTGATTGCAAATCGTAGAAGACTTGAGTCCTTTGATAGTCATTTATATCAATTTTTAAAGTCATCAAATTTTCCCAAAAGTCTTATTAGAAATAAACATGTTTTAAAAAATTAAGGGAATTTGGAGAATATAACAAGATTTATTAAGTGATAGCACGTCAAGTGGGCCTGGTAAGAGTATTAGTCAAACGCGTCCTTCCACCTTAATTAGTATGCGAAAGGGTAGCAGCAGCTTCATATCGTGTTTACGTTCAAAATGGATCAAATTTTGAAATGGGCTTAAGAAAATATTGGAAAAGTGGGAAGTTCAAGTTCTCCCACTACACTTTATAATGTCGCCAGAGCTGAAAAGAAGTTAGCAAAACAGTATTTATAGAAGGAACTCAGTTATACTCTTCATCGAAATCATAGGACCAGAGATCGTGACTATCGAAAAACTAAAGCTTTTTTCCCATTAAATATATTACAAGCGGATCTTTTGACTCTAGAAGAGATTCAAAGACGCCATAATAGACCGTACAAGTTTATTTTATTTGCAATGAGTGTTTTTAGTCTCTATGCATATGCAGCTCCATTGCAGGCAAAGAGATGTGATGAAGTTTCTAAAGATGTAGAAAGTATACATGAACAGGATTCTTATAGAAAAATTCAAACAGATCGGAGAAGTGAATTCGTTGATCCACATGTAAAAAGGTTTTATTGAAATATAATACAGAGCTCTATCATACTCGTAGTCTTATAAAGGGGACATTGGCAGAACGTTTGATAAGTACTGTTGGACTATTAATTTCAAGATATCGCACATTAAAAAATAATGCTTCATTTATTCAAGATTTAGAAAAAATCATTTTGCTTTATAATCAACAGCCTTATCGATCCTTGTCCAATGTTAGTCCTCTTGAAGTTCATCACAGTGACAATACACTTTAAATTTTTCTTAAACAATATTCTAATGAAAAAGCTGGGAAGAAAAATTTAATGTTGGTGATACTGTTCGAATGAATCGAACAAGAAATATTTTGGAAAAGGTGAATTACTTGTGGTCCACTGAATTTTTTAAATTTCCAAAGGTCTTAGACAATAAGCCTGTAACATATCGTCTTTGTTATATTAAAGATGATGATATTCTTAGAAGTTCTTATGATCATGAGTTGCAAAAAGATGGAAGTAATGGAATTTATCAAATTGAAAAGGTATTAAAGACTCGTACTCGCAAGGATAAGAGACAGTTTCTTCTTCGCTGGCTAAGATACAAGTCTGATTTTGATTCCTGGATTGCCACTGAAAACGTTCATAATGTCTAATGAGTTTTATTTGACATTCATCTCCAAAGTCTCTGACCCACTCTATGATGATTTGAATAAAACGAGCAACTTTTGGACCGAATTCTCTCCCTTCACTAAATTTTAGGGAAGGAATGAAGTTGCTCTTGTTGACTGTATTCCTCGAAATACATATGATATCCTAAGAAAGGATTGTACATATGATATAAAAGTAAGACCTTTTGACTTTTCCGAAAAGGTTGCAGTGGCAAACTTTGACTCTGATTATTACCCTTATGTAAATATACCCTGTGGGGAATACAGCAAAATGAGTGATTTGTGTCGAGATATTAACAAAAAAATTGCATGTTGAAAAAAGGGCGGATTTACATTCCACTATTCACCGGAACAGAGGAGACTTACGTTGCCGTTCCATTTGAAAATGTGGAAATTTTCCTCAATGGCAATTTACGTGAAGTTCTCGGTTTTAGAGATCGTATTGTTAGAGTAAAAAATTTCAGTGGCAAGCAGCATGGTATCTATGTAGACAATGCATCCGCTTTCTCATCTGACAATTGTATATTTCTTTTACGCATCCTTTGTCGAGAAATCAAGAGTCGGTAATAACAATGTCTCACTCCTACATATTCTAGAACGAAAAATCTCTAGTAAACACATTCACCATTAAAATATAATGCACCTTCAATACATTCCAGTCAAATATTCGTATTTGGAGCTCTGTTAATCATAGGCAGCACGCCAGCGCTGCCTAAGTAAAGAACGATGTGGGAAAAATGTGTTTTTTCTCCACCCGGGCACTTCGTATCGAAGGAGTTGTCGTAGAAACTTTGAAAAGGGCTCACTCGGTTGGAAATGGGAGTGGCTAGTGCCCTTTTTAATAGTCGAAAGTGATTGGAGGGCATCTAGCCCCCCCCTTCCACACCAATCATTTCCCCAAACACATCCAGTCAAAATTTTGAGATAGCCATTTTGTTCAGCGTAGTTATCCAAATAGAAAATATGTTTTTGAGGAGGAGACTCCCCCACAGCCCTCAGGGGAAGGGTTTTAAGTTATGCCCTGGGGGCATATAAGGTTTTTATAGAAGGTATTATCGTACAAACTTCAAAACAAGCTCATTCGATTGGAAATTCAAAGGGCTAGTACCCTCTTGAATAGTCGAAAGTGATTGGGCGGGCAACTAGCCCCCCCCCCCACGCCCATCATTCCCCCAGACACATCCAATCAAAATTTTGAGATAGCCATTTTGTTCAGCGTAGTTGTTTTCCAGATAGAAAATATGTTTTTGAGGAGGACACTCCCTCACGACCCTCAGGGCAAGGGTTTTAATTTATGGCCTGGGGGTATATGAGGTTTTTATAGAAGGTGTTGCCGTAAAAACTTAGACAAAGGCTCATTCAATTGAAAATTCATAGGGCTAGTACCCTTTTTAATAGTCGAAAGTGCTTGGAGGGCAACTAGCCCCCCCACGCCCATCATTCGACAGAAAACATCCAATAAAAAGTTTGAGATAGCCATTTTGTTCAACGTAGTTTTAAGTTCTAGAAATTAGCTCTTTGAGGATGACAACCTCCTCACAGCCCTCAGGACAAGGGTTGTAAGTTATGCCCTGGGGGCTTATAAAGTTTTTATAGAACGCAATGTCGTAGAAACTTCAAAAATGGCTCATTTGATTAGAAATCGAAATGGCTTGTGCCCTTTTTAATAGTCGAAAGTAATTGGACAGCAACTAGCACCGCTTCGACGCCCACCATTTCCCCAAACACATTCAATCAAAATTTTGAGATAGCCATTTTGTTCCACGCAGTTAAAGTTCAGAAAATTATACCTTAGAGCTGGACACTCCCCCCACAGTCTTCAGAGCAAGGGTTATAAGTTATGCTCTGGGGGCATATTAGTTTTTATTGAAATCTTTGTCGTAGAAACTTGAAAAAGGGCTCATTCGATTGGAAATTGAAAGGTCTAGTGCCCTCTTTAATAGTCGAAAGTGATTTGAGGGAAACCAGACCCCCTCTTTCGCCCACCTTTTCCCCCAAACACATCCAATCAAGATTTTTAGATAGCCATTTTATTCAGTGTTTTGGATTTCCAGATAGAAATTATATTTTTGAGGAGGACACTCCCCCACAGCCCTCAGAGCAAGGGTTGTAAGTTATGCCCTTGAAGCATATAAGGCTTTTACTGAACTCTTCGTCGTTGAAACTTCAAAAATGACTCATTCGATTGGAAATTGAAATGGCTAGTGCCCTTTTTAATAGTCGAAAGTTATTGGAAGGCAACAAACACCCCTTCCATGCCCACCATTTCCCCAAACATATCCAATCAAAATTTCTTGATATCCATTTTGTTCCACGATGTTTAAAGCTCAGGAAATTATACCTTTGAGCAGAAAACTCTCCCCATAGTCTTCAGGGCAAGGGTTGTAAGTTATGCCCTGGGGGCATATAAGGTTTTTATTAAAATGGGCAACTAACCCCCCTCTCACACCCACCATATCCCCAAATACATCCAATACAAATTTTGAGATATTAATTTTGTTCAACCTAGTCGAAATTTCTGGAAATTAGGTCTTTTAGGATAAAAACTCCATCAGAGCTTTCAGTGCAAGGGTTGTAATTTTTGCTCTGGGGGCATATGAGGTTTATAAAGAAAGTTGTTGTAGAAATTTCAAAAGGGGCTCATTTGATTGGAAATTGAAATTGCCCTTTTTATAGTCGAAAGTGAGTGGACAGTGATTAACTCCCCTCTCACGCCCTCCATTTCCCCAAACACATTCAATCAAAGCTTAGAGATAGCAATTTTGTTCAACTTAGTTGAACAAAAAATACAAATGAATGTGCATTGTCAGTTTAATATACAATTAATGATATTTAGTAATCAAAATCTTAATATTATTTGATTTATTAAAGTTATAAAAGTAAAAATATTTATATTTTTTTCAGTAAAGCGCAAATTATGTTCTGGCCATGGGAAGGCATAAGGGTGTTGAGCCCAACTTATGTTAATTTCGGCTCGTTTCGAGTTTGAATCGGTTATTTATTGTAATTTCTGCTCGTTTTGGGTTTCATTTATTTATCGATGCTCATTTGTGGTAGTTTCACGCTTGGTAGATTATTTGATTTTATTTTTGCTAATTTTTTGTTTAATAGGGTTCTTTACTTTTCTTTGAAAAACTTACTTTATTGAATTTTTTTTAATTAATTAAAATTAAGAAGGGAATGGGAAGACCCTTTTGCAATAACAAAGGATTGACCGTGATTACATGTCATTTTTGACCCAGTCAGTAAGATGGCTAATAGAATAAATATTGTTTGTCCTGATATTGATTATTATGTTGCTAATCTTGGACCACGACAATTGGGTTATGGAATGGACTTTTACAGGGGTCGTTCGTCAATGTCCAGTTACTGTCTCGGCAATTGGTTTGCTAAGCTGATTTGCTCTGCACTACCCCTGGCTAAAAAATATATTGCACCGGTTATCAAAGATTTTGCGTCCTCTACACTACATGATTGGGGCCCTGGGAAGGATTTTAATTTAAGTGCCTTAAAAAATCTCATTTCCAGTGCCTGATCCCTGGGTGAGCGATTGCAAGCACGAAAAAGCGGAAAAGGTTTAAAAGGGGTTAGAAACACATCATCACTCATCAGTCTGAATTCAGCCCGGAAGCGTAAGGCATCAAACAAGAAAAAGAAAGTAAAAATTGTTAGATCGAAAAGGAATTTCTTTTCCTAGAAATGATATATATACTACATAAAGAATCAAATCCTTCAGTCAACTCATCTCTAAGTCTTTTCAATGCAGAAAATGTAGATGTGAGTGTAAAATGCGGTTACTATGAAAAAATTTATCAGCAACAGCCGCTCTCTGAAAACGTTGGTCTCAGAAATTATTCATTGTTTTACACATGTAGATTATGCTTGTATACATTGGGCAGCTGGTCATCCTGTGAGAATTGTACCTTTGCTGATGACTATAATGAAAAGTGTAGATTATGCAATCCGTGTAAATTGCATGTAAGATATATTGTGCAAATTTAAGAGTGTAATTCCTGTCTCAAAGTGATTTGTGACTCTCATACTAGAGGTTTCCTATGCTCCAATTGTCACTATGATAAATGTGATCAATAGGAAAATACTTACCCTGGCATGATTGTAAAAAAAACCTAAAGGTGATTGCAGTTTATTTTTAAGAGACTGATATCGTCGTGATTTTAAATTGTTTTGGGAACAAGAACCTTGTCTAAGCTTCAATTGCTGGAACAATAAAAGAGTCTGGTGTTTATATCATCGCTGGGAAGATACCGGCTACTATGATTATAAACCAAGAGACTTTTATTTAGCTGTTATAGAAAGTGATTCTTCGTATGAGAATTTTCTGTGTGACATCGCTTCAAATAAGCAAATTGAAACACATGAATTTTATAATATGAATCGGAAAAGAAGTATTGACTTTAAAAAGAGATTTAATACAAGTGAAATTACAATATATTATAGAAAATATAAACCCCGACTTTGCTCTCCAAGATGAATAGAAGTTGAATCCCAATGATCTGCCACCAGTAACTGTTGTCGAAGACGACGACAACGTAAATGACGATGAGGAAGAAGAAATCTAAATGATGAAGAGAAAAGAATTTTTATAGTGTATATATATATTATTAATAAACAAACTTAAACACATTTTTAAAGCATTTGACTCTTATGGCACCGAAATTTATATTATAGAAGCAGGAAAGAATAATTACAACTAAAAAGTCGTTCAATCGCGGATTGTCACCATAAATGTTGAAGAATTCACTAAAAGTATGTCTGCTTCCAATTTTGAATTATAGACTTTCCACTCAAGAAAATTTTTAATGGGAGACGAGTATAATGTATACGGTAGGCCAAGAGAATAAAAAATTCAAGTTGGTTTTTAGTTTTCAGAAATAAGAACATCCACGTTTAAAATACATCTTATTTTATTAATAATCTGTGATTTTTTAATAAAGTTAGGTTATAGTTTTCAAAAATCAGAACATCCACGCTTAAAATACATCTGATTTAATTAATTATATTTGATTTTTTAATATAGATGAGTTTTAGTTTTCAGAAATAAGAACATTCACGTTTAAAATACATTTAATCTCATTCATAGTTTTTTGATTTTTTAAAAATAAATTTGAATTTCAGTTTTCAGAAATAAGAACACTCACGGTTAAAATAAATCTGGTTTTATTAATAATATTTAATTTTTTTTTAATAAAGTTAGGTTTTAGTTTTCGAAAATATGAATATCCACGTTTAAAATACATCTGATTTTACTATTAATATTTGATGTTTTAATGAAGTTGGGTTTTAGTTTTCAGAAATAAGAACATCCACGTTTAAAATCCATCTGATTTTATTAATAGTATTTGATTTTTTTTAAAAATAAAGTTGGGCTTTAGTTTTCAGAAATAAGAACATCCACGTTTAAAACAAATCTGCTTTTATTAACATTATTTGATTTTTAATAAAGTTGGCTTTTGAATTTTCAGAAATAAGAATATCCACGTTTAAAATACATCTGATTTTATTAATAATATTTGATTTTGTAATAAAGTTGAGTTTTATTTTTCAGAAATAAGAACAACCTTGTTTAAAATAATCTGATTTGATTAATAATATTTGATTTTTTAATGAAGTTGGGTTTTAGTTTTCAGAAATAAGAACATCCACGTTTAAAATCCATCTGATTTTATTAATAGTATTTGATTTTTTTTAAATAAAGTTGGGCTTTAGTTTTCAGAAATAAGAACATCCACGTTTAAAACAAATCTGCTTTTATGAATATTATTTGATTTTTAATAAAGTTGGCTTTTTAATTTTCAGAAATAAGAATATCCACGTTTAAAATACATCTGATTTTATTAATAATATTTGATTTTTTAATAAATTTTGGCTTCAGTTTTCGGAAATAAGAACATCCAGGTTTTAAATATATATGATTTAATAAATAATATTTGATTTTTATTAAAGTTGGGTTTTAGTTTTCAGAAATAAGAACATCCACTTTATGCATACCCCAATACTAAGCAATACTTTTCAAAAGACATTATTCTATCATTACCATCATAGGACTGTCATATCATCAATTAGAATATCAATTCCATCATAGGGGTGTCATAACAGCACTAAGAACAGACATTTCTGTATTAATTTCGACTTTTTAGCATACCCCAATGCTAAGCAATACTTTTCAAAAGATATTAATCTATCATTAACCTCATAGGGCTGTCATATCATCACTTAGAATCGACATTACTTTATTAACTTCGACTTTGTGCATACCCCAATACTAAGCAATACTTTTCTAAAGACATTTTAAATACATCTGATTTTATTAATAATATTTGATTTTTTTAATAGAGTTGGGTTTTACTTTTCAGAAATAAGAACATCCACGTTTAAAATACATCGGATTTTATCAAAAATATTTGATTTTCTAATAAATTTGGGTTTTAGTTTTCAGAAATAAGAACATCTACGTTTAAAATACATCTGATTTTATAAATAGTATTTAATTTTTTGATAAAGTTGGGTTTCAGTTTTCAGAAAAGAGAACATCCACGTTTAAAACACATCTGATTTTATTAATAATATTTGATTTTTTAATAAAGTTGTGTTTAAGTTCACAGAAATAAGAAAATCAACGTTTAAAATACATCAGATTTTAATAATAATATTTGATTTTTAATAAAGTTGGGTTTCACTTTTCAGAATTAAGAACATCCTCGTTTAAAATGTATCTGATTTAAATTAATAACATTTGATTTTCTAATTAAGTTTTTTTTTCAGAAATAAGAACACCGACGTTTAAAATACATCTGATTTTATTAATAATATTTGATTTTTTAATAAAGTTGTGTATTAGTTTTAAGAAATAAGAACATCCACGTTTAAAATACATCGGATTTTATTATTAATATTTGATTTTTTTTAATAAAGTTGGGTCTTAGTTTCAGAAATTAGAACATCCACTTTTAAATTGCATCTGATTTTATTAATAATATTGGATTTTTTCAATAAAGTTGGGTTTTAGTTTTCAGAAATAAGAACATACACGTTTAAAATACATCTGATTTTACTAATAATCTTTGATTTGTAATAAAGTTAGGTTTTAGTTTTCGAAAATAAGAACATCCGCGTTTAAAATACATCTGATTTTATTAATAATATTTGATTTATTAATAAAGTTGGGTTTTGGTTTTCAGAAATAAGAACATTCACGTTTAAAATACATCTGATTTTATTAATGATATTTGATTTTTAAAAATAAATTTGAATTTCATTTTTCAGAAATAAGAACACCCACGGTTAAAATAAATCTGATTTTATTAATAATATTTGATTTTTTTTAATAAAGTTAGGTTTTAGTTTACGAAAATATGAATATCCACGTTTAAAATACATTTGATTTTATAAATAATATTTGATTTTTTAATGAAGTTTGGTTTTAGTTTTCAGAAATAAGAACATCCACGTTTAAAACAAATCTGTTTTTATCAATATTATTTGATATTTAATAAAGTTGGCTTTTTAATTTTCAGAAATAAGAATATCCACGTTTAAAATACATCTGATTTTATTAATAATATTTGATTTTGTAATTTAGTTGAGTTTTATTTTTCAGAAATAAGAACATCCACGTTTAAAATAATCTGATTTATTAATAATATTTGATTTTTTAGTGAAGTTGGGTTTTAGTTTTCAGAAATAAGTACATCCACGTTTAAAATCCATCTGATTTTATTAATAGTATTTGATTTTTTTAAAATAAAGTTTGGGCTTTAGTTTTCAGAAATAAGATAACCCACGTTTAAAACAAATCTGCTTTTATTAACATTATTTTATTTTTAATAAAGTTGGCTTTTTAATTTTCAGAAATAAGAATATCCACGTTTAAAATACATCTGATTTTATTAATAATATTTGAATTTTTAATAAATTTTGGTTTCAGTTTTCGGAAATAAGAACATCAACATTTTAAGTATATATGATTTTTTAAATAATATTTGATTTTTTATTAAAGTTGGGTTTTAGTTTTCAGAAATAAGAACATCCACTTTATGCATACCCCAATACTAAGCAATACTTTTCAAAAGATATTATTCTATCATTACCATCATAGGCCTGTCATATCATCAATTAGAATATCATTTACATCATAGGGGTACATAACAGCACTTAGAACAGACATTTCTTCATTAATTTCGACTTTTTAGCATAATCCAATACTAAGCAATACTTTTCAAATGATATTATTCTATCATTTCCCTCATAGGGGTGTCATATCATCACTTAGAATATATATTATTTTATTAATTTTGAGTTTATGCATACCCCAATACTAAGCAATACTTTTAAAAAGACATTTTAATTACATCTGATTTAATTAATAATATTTGATTATTTTTAATAAAGTTGGGTTTTAATTTCCAGAAATAGGAATATCCACGTCTAAATACATCGGATTTTATGAAAAATATTTGATTTTCTAATAAAATTGGGTTTTAGTTTTCGGAAGTGAGAACATCTAAGTTTAAAGTACATCTGATTTTATTAATAATATTTGATTTTTTAATAAAGTTGGGTTTTAGTTTTCAGAAATAAGAACATCCACGTTTAAAATTGATCTGATTTTATTAATAATATTTGATTTTTTTTAATAAAGTTGGGTTATAGTTTTAGAAACAAGGACATCTAAGTTTAAAATTTATCTGATTTTATTAATAATATTTGATTTTTCAAAGAAGTTGGGTTTTACTTCTCAGAAATAAGAACATCCACGTCTAAAATGCATCTGTTTTTATTAATAATTTTTTATGTTCTAATAAAGTTGGGTTGTATTTTTCAGAAATAAAAACATCCACGTTTAAAATATATCTGATTTCATTAATAATATTTGATTTTATTTAATAAAGTTCGGTTTTAGTTTTCAGAAATAAGAACATCCAGGTTTAAAATACATCTGATTTATTAATAATATTTGATTTTTTAATAAATTTGGGTTTTAGTTCTCAGAATTAAGAACATCCACGTTTAAAATACATCTGATTTTATGAATAATTATTGATTTTTTAATAAAGTTAGGTTTTAGTTTTCAGAAATAAGAATATCCACGTTTAAAATACATCTGATTCTATTAATAATATTTGATTTTTTTAATAAAGTTTGGTTTTAGTTTTCAGAAACATCCACGTTTAAAATTCATCTGATTTTATTAACAATATTCGATTTTTAATAAATTTGGGTTTTAGTTTCCAAAAATAAGAACATCCACGTTTAAAATACATCTGATTATCAGTGCTAAAGAGTTTCTTTATAAAGAGCTGAATATTCAGAGCCGGTGTGTGAAAAATGCAAAGGATGAAGATAATGTATTTGACATTTGTAAACAGTTAAATCAGGCAGCAAAGGATAATTTGCCTGTTCCGACTTTTGTTATATTCTCACCTTCTGAAACACCAACAATAGGGGAGGCAGTCTCGACTACTTTAGTCTCGAAAGTTAATGAACTCTCTCGGAAAATTGACGGCTTTTTAGAGAATGCGACACATTCAGGCCCTGTTTGGCCAGCTAGAATTGATACCAACGTAACAATTAGCCCTGCCCCAGCTCCTACGTCTGCCTTTATACTAAAAAACTGTCCTGCAAACCTGACCTCACCTAATGCTCGTAAGGACTTCGTCGATAAACTTTGCCCTGAGGCCTCAGGTGAAATAAGTGAACTCAAAAAATCGGCTTCGGAATGGAAACTTGTTGTTAAGTCAAAGCGTGCAGCGAATAAAATTGCCGAGAATGCTAAAAACAGTACCTCAGGCATCTCGGTGAGTGTGAAATCCACACTGTTTATAGGGATTCTGAAAGGTGTACCGATCAAATACAATGAGGATCAAGTAAAATCTCTTGTACCAAATTGCGTGAAAGTTTCACAGTGCAGAAAGTGCCGAGTGCTCAAGGTCTACTTTGAGTCAAAACAAAACCTGGATCAGTTCTTAAAAGTTTCTGTGAAAGTTGGCTACGAAAAGCTTTCTGCACAAGCATTTGTATATCTCCCAAAGCGTTGTTTCTCATGTCATAATACTGGGCATCTGGCCTCGCAGTGCTCTAATCGGGCCCTCTACTCTCGCTGTGGATCATGTGATCACACCTCAAACAGTGCCTCTCCGTGTTCGGAAAAAATGTTCTGTCTAAAATGAAAAGTTACCGGCCATACTTGTTACAGTGTAAAGTGTCCTAATAACAACAGTCAACTAGCAAAGCCCATGGTATGACATGGATGTGTCTACTACTACGCAAGCTGTACTTTCGTGGAATATTAATGGTGGACTTTTAGTAAAAATTCCTGTGATAAAAGGTTTGCTTTCGAATTGTGACGTATTGAGCTTGCAAGAGCATTTTTTTACGAGTCACAGTTTAGACCGTCTAAAAATTAACAGTAGTTTTACTACCAACTTAGATCCCGCTAAGCGATCTGCTTCTAGCGGCCTCCCTTTGGGTGGTATAACAATGCTTGTTAGGTCCTTATGCCGGTCAAGTATTTTTGATTCTTGTGATTTTTTTTCTTGCTGTCTGTGTAAAAGAGCATGTTATTGTAAGCGTCTATCTCCCGACTGATTACCGCAATAACCGATCGGAATTTTTATTTACTTCTGCGTGTGAGAAACTAGGGTCTTGCCTTTTAAAGATTCGCCCGCTAGGTAAGTGTTGTATTATTACGGGAGATTTGAACTGTAATTTAACTGACGCCTCGTCATTGCGTACTTCTATTTTGTCTGGTATTTTTGACGATTGGCTTAGGATATTGCCGAGAGATCTTGATTACACTTACACACACCATTCAAGTCATGTATCGAACCTTGACCATGGAGTTTCTTCTATAAATCTCCAAGTGTCACCTATTCACGTCGTTACTGATTTCCAACTATCAGACCACCTTCCAATATCTGCATCTATTTATTGTTCCTCTGCTCAGTCTACTCCCACTACACAACCACATCATCCCCACGCTCAATTTTACAGGGATTGGGAAAATATCAAAGATGACCTTTTTGCTGCAGTAACTAATTCTGTCCTTCATAAAATTCATGTTCCGTTCCAACTGCTCATGGAAAATCCGCAAGTTGATGCAAATGAAGTACAGGTGTTGCTAGATATCTACCTTGCACAAATTTGCCATACTCTGCAATGCACAGAAAAAGCCAGTATACCTCTTAAACGTATACGTCGGGGTGTCACAAAGCACTGGTCCAGTAATCCGAGCTTAGTTGAAGCTTGGGGAAAATCCAAATTTTGGTACCATTTGTTGCTCCAGTGCGACCGTCCTCGCTCTGCCTGGGTTTCTAACATTCGTCTTTTTACCAAAAGAAAGTTTGCAAGAGAACTATGTATCCACATGAACCAGATAGTTGAAGAGACATCCCAGCAAGCTTTTCTGTCCCAACCTTCCTTCTGGAGAAATGTATCAAGAGATCCTCCAAGGGCCCACCTATCTACTCAAGTTATTCCTGATTCCGAATGGAATTCATACTTCTCTGCTGAATTCTCCCCACCAGATGCCGCCCTACAGTCCGAATATGAAGATAAGCTTGATAAATTTCTGTCTAGGTGTCCAACCGACAATTTTGTTGTTTCAGCTGATTCTGTACTGCGAGCAATCCAACGCCTAAAGCGTAAGAAATCTTCTGGCATCGATAAAATAAGCGCTCTTCATATTCTACATGGAAGCGAGCTGCTGGTAAACCATATTGCTCTTTTGATGCAGATGATTGTTAACCGAGGAGTTGTACAGTCTTCTTTCTCAATTGGAGATCTCACTCCAATTCCAAAGAAAGGTAAACTCGCTACCCAGTGCTTGTCCTTCCACCCTATAACAGTGGCTACTACCTTCTGTAAGCGTTTTGAACTTCTGTTCGTTGACCAACTGAACACAAAATGCTATGTTCCACCTAAACAATTTGGATTCCAGCCACGTCTTGGTTGTGCCCACGCTTTGTCGGTTGTCGCGAACGCATTGATCGATGCTGATGCATCAGGTGAAACTCTCGTGTTGGGTGGGCATGATGTTCGTAAGGCGTTCGACTCTCTCACTCACGCCGCTATGCTACTCCCTGCAGCAAAACGTGGAGTGAGCCCCTCATATATCAGAGCCCTTCAAGACATGTATTATCGTCTTAATGTTCGCCTAATACTTCATCCATTAGCTAAAGTTGACTCTCAAGTCTATGCATCAACCCCTAATATTTTTGTCAATGTTGAAAAAGGTACCCGTCAAGGTGCTGTTTCTTCCCCTTCACTCTTCAATAATGTAGTTCTTGATGCGCAGTCAGCTGTTCCCACATCATTCATCTTTGCCGGTCTTGATTTATCGCTCGTATGTTATGCAGACGACATTCTGAATGTGAGCCGCACTATCCAGCGCATAAGCGAGACTTTCGCAACGCTACAATCTGAGTATGCGAAACTAGGTCTTCAGTTCAATGCTGAAAAGTTGTATTCTTCAATTGGAAGCAAGCGTCACCTAAGGATATTCCTCTCGGAAATAGTAGGATTAAGCCAGTAGATCATATCACCTACCTTGGTCTTCCCATTGGTTCGTCAGTTATGCACACGCGAAAACTATTAATTACTCAAATTGAGCGTAGAGTTGGGTTATCATATGCTTCTTTTGTAACTAATAAGTTACGGTTCAACCGCCATCTTCTCTCGAAAGTTTTAACTCTGTCGCATTACCACATTATTTGTACATATCGCCGTTTTGGAAAATGCTCACAAATTTTGACAAGTCAAAAATTCGTTCAGTTTTCTTCCGGTTCGCAAAATATCTTTTACGTTTTCTCCCTTGGACGCGCAATTCTTATTTGATTAGAAAATTCAGCATTGCTGACCCCATTATAGCCGTGGAAAAGCAAATTCGTGCTTATAATTCCCGTTTAATGAAGTTGAATCATCCCTGGTCGTCAGTATTAACCCATTAGTTAAGATGTATTTGTTGTGTTTTTTTTATTTTATTTTTTTATTTTTTTTATTTTTTTTTTTTTTTAAGTGTTTGTTTTCGCGCTTAGTGTGATTAGTGTTTTTTTTTTTTTTTTTTTTTTTTTTTTTTACCAATTACGGCTTGATGCAATGATGTTCATATTATTTATGTTTGTTAAGTATTTAGGAGCCTAAAAAAAAGAAAATAAACATGTCGCGTACCTACAGAGCAATGTATAATTGTGTTTTTCTTTCTCGTTTTGTGTAATTTGTTCTAAGTGCTGATTTAGGTCTTAGCTCCAGCGTTCGTCACTACAAACCACATGTATAACTCCTAAGTTTATGTGTATTGCTTTTTTTTGTTGTTTTGCTTATTGCTCCGTCTTTTCCTTTTTTGTATGACGGGTTTTCCAATAAATAATAATAATAATAATAATACTAATAATATTTGATTTTTTCTGATTTTATTAATAATATTTAGAAAATAAAATATTATTAACAAAGTCAGACATATTTTAGAGGTGGATAATCGTATTTTCGAAAACTAAAACCCAAACTTTATTAAGAAATCAAATATTATTAATAGAATCATACGTATTTTTAACGTGGATGTTCTTATTTCTTAAAACTAAAACCCAACTTTATTAAAATTAAAAATAAATATTGTTAATAAAATCAGATGTATTTTAAACGTGGACGTTCTTATTTCTGAAAACTAAAACCCAACTTTAATAATAATCAAATATTATTTAAAAAATCATATATATTTAAAACGTGGATGTTTTTACTTCAAAAAACTGAAACCCAAATTTATTAAAAATCAAATATTATTAATAAAATCACATGTATTTTAAACGTGGATATTCTTATTTCTGAAAATTAAAAAGCCCAACTTTATTAAATTTCAAATAATATTAATAAAAGCAGATTTGTTTTAAACGTGGATGTTCTTATTTCTGAAAACTAAAGCCTAACTTAATTTTAAAAAAATAAAATACTATTAATAAAATAAGATGGATTTTAAACATGGATGTTCTTATTTCTGAAAACTAAAACCCAACTTCATTAAAAAAGCAAATATTATTAATAAAATCAGATTATTTTAAACGTGGATATTCTTATTTCTAAAAATAAAAAGCCAACTTTATTAAAAATCAAATAGTATAATAAAAGCAGATTTGTTTTAAACGTGGATGTTCTTATTTCTGAAAACTAAAGCCCAACTTTATTTTAAAAAAATCAAATATTAATAGTAAAATCAGATGTATTTTAAACGTGGATATTCATATTTTCGAGAACTAAAACCTAACTTTATTAAAAAAAATCAAATATTATAGATAAAACCAGATTTATTTTAAACGTGAGTGTTCTTATTTCTGAAAACTAAAATTTAAATTTGTTTTAAAAAAATCAAATACTATTAATAAAATCAAATGTATTTTAAACGTGAATATTCTTATTTCTGAAAACTAAAAACCAAATAAAAAATCAAATATCTTAACTTTATTAAAAATCAAATGTTATTATTAAAATCTGATATATTTTAAACATGGATGTTCTTGTTTCTGTAAACTAAAACCCAAGTTTATTAAAAAATCAAATATTATTAATAAAATCAGATGTATTTTAAGCGTGGATGTTCTCATTTCTGAAAACTAAAATCCAACTTTATTTAAAAAAAATCAAATATTATTAATAAAATCAGATGTATTTTAAACGTGGATGTTTTTATTTCTGAAAAATAACACCCAACTTCATTAAAAATAAAATATTATTCATAAAATCAGATATTTTAAACGTGGATGTTATTATTTCTGAAAACTAAAGCCCAAATAAAAAATCAAATATCATTGATAAAATCAGATGTTTTAAAACATGGATGTCCTTATTTTCGAAAACTATAACCCAACTTTATTATAAATCAAAGATTATTAATAAAATCAGATGTATTTTAAACGTGGAACCAAACTTTATTAAAAAATCAAATTTTATTAACAAAATCAGATGTATTTTAAACGTGGATGTACTTATTTCTGAAAACTAAAACTCAACTTTATGAAAAAATCAAATATAATTAATAAAATCAGATATATTTTAAGCGCGGATGTTCTGATTTTCAAAAACTATAACCTAACTTTATTAAAAAATCAAAGATTATCAATAAAATAAGATGTATTTTAAACGTGGATGTTCTTATTTCTGAAAACTAAAACCCAACTTTAAAAAAAATCAAATATAATTAATAAAATCAGATATATTTTAAACTTTGATGTTCTTATTTCTGAAAGCTAAAACACAAATTTATTAAAAAATCAAATATTATTAATAAAATCAGATGTATTTTAAACTTCGGTTTTCTTATTTCCGAAAAAAAAATTAATAAGAAAATCAAATATTATTAATAAAATCAGGTGTATTTTAAACGAGGGTGTTCTTATTTCTGAAAACTGAAACCAAACTTTATTAAAAATCAAATGTTATTATTAAAATCTGATGTATTTTAAACGCGGATATTCTTATTTCTGTGAACTAAAACACAACTTTATTAAAAAATCAAAGATTATTAGTAAAATCTGATGTATTTTAAGTGCGGATGTTCTCATGTCTGATAATTGAAACCCAACTTTATTTTAAAAAAAGCAAATATTATTAATAAAATCAGATGTATTTTAAACGTGGATGTTTTTATTTCTGAAAAATAACACCCAACTTCATTAAAAATAAAATATTATTCATAAAATCAGATATATTTTAAACGTGGATGTTATTATTTCTGAAAACAAAAACCCAACTTTATTAAAAAAATCAAATATTATTAATAAAATCAGATGTATTTCAAATGTCTTTTGAAAATATTGCTAGGGTTTTAGGGTATGCATAAAATCAAAATAAATAAAATAGTATCTATTCTAAGTGATAATATGACAGCCCTATGAGAGAAATGATAGAATAATGTCTTTTGAAAAGTATTGCTTAATATTAGGGTATGCATAAACTCAAAATTAATAAAGTAATGTCTATTCTAAGTGATGATATGACAGTCCTATGAGGCAAATGATAGAATAATGTCTTTTGAAAAGTATTTCTTAGTATTGGAGTATGCTAAAAAGTCAAAATTAATAAAGTAATGTCTTTTCTAAGTGATGATCCAACTTAATTAAATAAATCAAATATCATTAATAAAATCAGATGTATTTAAACGTGAATGTTTTTATTTCTGAAGACTAAAACCCAACTTTATTAAAAAATCAAATATTATTACCAAAATCAGTGAAAATCAAATATTATTATTGGAATAAGATGCATTTTAAACGTGGATTTTCTTTTTTCTGATAACTAAAACCCAACTTTATTAACAAAATCCAATATTATTGATAAAATCAGATGTATTTTAAACGTGGATGTTCTTATTTCTGAAAACTAAAATCAATCTTTATTTTAAAAGGCAAAATATTATTAATAAAATCAGATGTACTTTAAACGCAGATGTGCTTATTTCTGAGAACTAAAACCCAAATTTTTTAGAAAATCAAATATTATTAATGAAATCGGATGTATTTTAAACATGCATGCTCTTATTTCTGAAAACTGAAACCCAACTTTATTAAAAATCAAATATTATTAATAAAATCAGATATATTTTAAACGTGAATGTTCTTATTTCTGAAAACTATAACCCAACTTTATTAAAAAATCAAATATTATTGCCATAATCAGAGAAAATCAAATATTATTAATAAATCAGATGTATTTTAAACGTGGATGTTCTTATTTCTGAAAACTAAAACCCAACTTAACTAAAAATAGAATATTGTTAATAAAATCTGATGTATTTTAAACGTGGATGTTCTTATTTCTGAAAAATAAAATAAAACTTTATTTTAAAAAGCCAAATATTATTAATAAAATCAGATGTATTTTAAACGTGAACGTTCTTATTTCTTAAAACTAAAACCCAACTTTATTAGAAAATCAAATATTATTCATAAAATCAGATGTATTTTAAAGTTCAAGTTCATTTAATTTCTCAATAAATCACTACAAGACAAAATAACACTTTTACAATATGAATCAATGGAAAACAAAATATTTACAGAGGGTGCCTACACAGTGAGTTATACTCGAAAACAGGCACCCTAAAAAAATAAAAGAAATAATAATAATAATAACAAATGATGAAAAGAAATGATAATACACTAGATATACTGGGAAGAAAATGAGAAACCACACAAAACGTGGATGTTCTTATTTCTGAAAACTAAAATCCAACATCATTTAAAAAAAATCAATTATTATTAATAGAATCAGACGTATTTTACACGTGGATGTATTTATTTCTGAAAAATAAAACCCAACTTCAATAAAAAATCAAATATTATTAATAAATCAGATGTAGTTTAAACGTGGATGTTCTTATTTCTGAAAACTAAAACCTAACTTTATTGAAAATCGAATATTGTTAACAAAATCAGATTATTTTAAACGTCGATGTTCTTATTTCTGAAAACTAAAATCAAACTTTATTTTAAAAGGCCAAATATTATTAACAGAATCAAGTGCATTTTGAATGTGGACGTTCCTTTTTCCTAAAAATAACACCCAACTTTATTAGAAAAGCGCAAATTATTCATAAAATCGAATATATTTTAAACATAAACATTCTTGGTTTTGAAAACTAAAATCCAACATCATTTAAAAAAAATCAATTATTATTAATAAAATCAGACGTATTTTAGACATAGATGTATTTATTTCTGAAAAATAAAACCCAACTTTAATAAAAAATCAAATATTATTGATAAAATCAGATGGATTTTAAACGTAGATGTTCTTATTTTTGAGAAGTAAAACCCAACTTCTTTGAAAAATCAAAAATTATTAATAAAATCAGATGTATTTTAAACTTGGATGTCCATATTTTTGAAAACTATGACCCAACTTTATTAAAAAGATCAAATATTATTAATAAAATCAGATGCATTTGAACATGGATGTTCTTATATCTGAAAACTGAAACCCAACTTTATTAAAAATTAAAATATTATTAATAAAATCAGATGTGTTTTAGACGTAGATGTTCTTACCTCCGAGAACTAAAACACCACTTTATTATAAAATAAAATATTATTCATAAAATCAGATATATTTTAAACGTGGATGTTCTTATTTCTGAAAACTGAAATTCAACTTTATAAAAAAATCAAATATTATTAATAAAATCAGATGTATTTCAAATGTCTTTTGAAAAGTATTGCTTAGCATTGGGGTATGTGCTCGGGTTGATATTTACCGCTGGCCCCTATGTTCGTGGTATTTAGCCACCAGTGTTATACCAGTAGGCCACAACGCCACTGGCGTGTTAATATACGGGTGTCACCACTTATTGGAGGGAAGGCCCCGGCCCCAAAATATAATGTGATGCCGCGTCTACCACACCGGTTCTGCAAATATCGCATTTGGTACTACCCTATTTACAGTATACCCTGTCCCAGGGTATGATAACGCAATCGAGTGGTCAAATGGCCACTTTCTAAAGCCAAATGTAACCACCTTGGGTTACGGCTAGAAAATCTCTAACTCCCTCGTTGGAGGTAACAAACCCCCCTGTCAATATAATAATGACGGTATCTTGTAACTCTATTCCTACCCTGGATGAGTTACAAAAACTAGTACACAGTTTGTAGAAAATACCTTACTTGTATTCTTCCAAACGGTGACAATAAACACATCTATAAATTCCAATTACAGACTCCCTATAAGGGCTCTCAAAGTAGACTAATTCAAAAATAATAATCTTTACAGCACTGTTCATAGGGGCGGAGCTTCGCTTGGCCAAGCCAATCATCTCAATCCCCATTCATAGCAAATTCTACCTTCACAGCCCAATTATTTAATGACTCAAACCAGGAAGTACAAAAATTGAATTTACTTTAAAGCTTACTTATTGCAACACAACTATAGCTTAGCAACGAGACTTTTAAATTGTCATTGCGAATTATACTATAGGCAAATCTAAACAAATGTAATTAGAACGAAAACAGGTCATTTGTCTGAAAGGAAAAGAAACAGGGGTGGACCCCAACACCTCCCCCCGTAAGATAAATGACCGCCCACGCGCTACCTTGGTCCACCCTTACAAACACAAACACATAACTTCAACTTTACAAAATCCATTTTCCTTCTCTCTTCCGCCAGTGTATGTGCTACTACTTCCACCGCTTGGCTCTGGATCGGTCGTCATCGACACGTCTCTACTGTAGGACCACCATGGTATAAATCGTACAGCATCCGCATTAGGTTTTGAAAGTTGAAGTCCCCAAGATTCCTAGACAATGATTGTGCGCAGCACAATCAAAAACGAAAAATTTTCTCGCTCTCACGAATTTTCATTTGAGAGGAGCAGAGAATCAGTTTCCGGCACATTTGATGATGCCAGCCATCATGAAAAATTGACAGCACTAGCCTCTTAATTTCCATCTGTGGAAACAACCCCACATCTCAATAAAAAAGTAAATTGCCCTTTGGCATAATGCCAAATAATCTAAGGCCGAAAATGCCAAGGCCTGTGAAAACGATAAGGGTACTGGGAATGAAGTAAAATTTTGAGCGAACCATGAATCGCCTTTTTTCTGGGTTCCCTCCCCTGGGATAATTAAATGAAGTTAATGCGTTGATGTTAATTGAAGATGAAACTTGGATACATCTCCCACTGACTACAATTTGCCGGAAATAATTGTCGGTTCCCATGAAGAATAACAACTATGAATAGGGTTACTGGACAAAGGTTTAGGTGAAGTATGAAGTGACTGGGAGAGAGTATCCCCCAAGGACTCCAGATCAGAGTGGCAAAATCTCTGTAAAGGGATTACAACTTGTCCGCCAGTTGTGCATTGAGGAAAAGGGCTATCTTTCGCGACGTCCCGCAGGGGATCTTCCCCAAGGGAATCCTCCCACTCATAAAGGATCAACATATCTTACGAATTGATAATACTAATCTCAGATTCCATTCCAAGTTTTTCCAATCCTACTCGACATTCAATATCTCCCAACTTTCCCCCAACCCGTTGTAGGTCATTCCTCTCTTTTTTGTAACCATCTTGTTTTATTCCCTATGGGTCTTGGACCTCTTTTTCCCCCCTATTATTTATTTTATCAAGGCATAGCCCATCCAACATTTTATTTTTCTCCCTATTATTTATGTTATCAAGGCACAGCCCATCCAACGTTTTTTTATGTTTCGCCCTTTCAGGCTGAATCTCCAAATTTTGTCTCTTTTTTGCATTTATTTGTTCTTTTTCACTTTTCTCAATTTTGTCCTTCGAGCAAAATAATAAATCATCGTTAAATCTGATTTGGACTCCAGTATCTACAATCTTTGACTGCATTACTTCATTGTAGCTCCTTTTAATATCTCTTTTCTGTCTTTTAGTTTTCTTTATTCTTACCGCAGAAACAAATTATTTCGTCATCAAATGGGAACTGAACTCCAACATTGTACTAAAATTTCTCGAACTTTCCGAGGAAAAGCGCGTACAATAAATTTCGTCTCCTTATTCTCTGGTACAATCAGCGCTTCCTTTTGGCCTGTACTTGTTAGCGTCTCATATTCATTAAAAGTGTTCTCTAGTTTTCCATTTTCTGGAAATTTTCCCGAAAAGTCATTCTCGTGCGTCTTATTTTCAATATTTTGTGGTCTTTTAACTTCTGTATCCCATTTTTGTGGATAATCAACATTTTGAACACTCGTATCAAGTATTTCGTTTTTCCGACAGGGTGGTGCACCTCCCCCCGTAGTCAGCGAAGTTGTTTATTTTCTCGTAAAAGTGTTTAATGTTCGGTAATTTCCATTTTCTCGCAATTGATCCTTAGACAAATTATTATGGCTTTCCGACGATCTATAAGTAACTTGTAATAGAACGTCACTTTGTGAATTTCCCCAACGAGTTTTCATTAGTCTGTCAATTATTTTTGCAATATCTGGTAAAATTTTGTATCGGCCTCCCTACGGGCTTGTTTTTTTTCCTTTCTCTTTTATCTTTCTCTGTTTGTTTCCTAGCTTCCTCCTCTTTTAGCTCTCTGGCTTTTCTTTCAGCCTCTATACGTTCTTGTCTTTCCTCCTCTATTTTCTCTTCTACTATTTTATGTAAAGTAGAGGTGTATACTTTTCGCCTTTTTAAGGTTAGTTGGTCTCCATACATCCGGAACCCGGAAATTTTTCGGTTGATCCCTCTCAAAAGCCTCCAATAGGGCCTTGTCTCCTCTTTCTGCTTCATTTCTACGTTTCTTTTTCCCCCTGTCTCTTTCTTTATAGGCTACTCTAGCCCTTTCGTCCTCTTTTCTATTCTTTATAATTTCATCTTTCTCAACCTGCATTTTTTTCTTATATTCTCGGTGCTCTCTCTCAATGGCCTCCATATTAGCCTTTCTATCTATTTTCCTACTTTTTCTATGGGCTTCACTCGCACTCGGCTTCTTGGTATTGAGTTAATCTTATCTCTGTCCGACATTATTTCAAAATTCCGTTAACTTCAAAATACCTCTTCAGTCTAAATGAAAATTCGATTATCCATGTAACTTTCGGTCTCTCGCGAAAAATTGTTGCGTGTCGATTAGTCTTATATTTTTGCACACTAATTAGTTGCGCGATATATTGATTCGTAAATTTTTCAATTATGATCTAACAAGGCACGGCCCATAATAGATCTTCATAAATCTATTAATTGATTCTGTATTTTTTTTCTCTCTATATGTAATTACAATATGCTACTCCTGTAGGCTAAATTACTTGTCTCTTCGCAAACGCGGACTTCTTTTACTATCAGGTTTACTGATAGGATCTTTTCTTGCTGCCACCCATGTTCGGGTTGATATTTACTGCTGGCACCAATGTTCGTGGTATTTAGCCACCAGTGTTATACCGGAAGGCCACAACGCCACTGGCGTGGTAAAATACGGGTGTCACCACTTATCGGAGGGGACAGCCCCGGCCCCGAAATATAATGTGATGCCGCGTCTACCACACCGGTTCTGCAAATATCGGGTTTGGTACTACCCTATTTACAGTATACCCTGTCCCAGGGTATGATGGTATAACGCGATCGAGTGGTCAAATGGCCACTTTCTAAAGCCAAATGTACCCGCCTTGGGTTACGGCTAGAAAATCACTAACTCTCTCGTTGGATGTAACAAATCCCCTGTCAATATAATAATGACGGTATCTCGTAATTCTATTCCTACCCTACCTGAGTTACGGAAACTAGTACATAGTTTTCTAGAAAATACGTTGCTTGTATTCTTACAAACGGTCACAATAAACACATCTATAAATTCCTATTACAGACTCCCTATACGGGGTCTCAAAGTAGACTAATTCTAAAATAATAATCTTTACAGCAATGTTCATAGGGGTGGACCTTCGCTTGGCCCAGCCAATCATCTCAATCCCTATTCAAAACCAATTTTACCTTTCCAGCCCTATTATTCAATGACTCAAACCAGGAAGTACAAAAATAGAATTTACTTCAAAGCTTACTTATTGCAACACAACTATAGCTTAGCAACGAGACTTTTAAATTGTCATTAAAATTATACAATAGGTAAATCTAAGCAAATGTAATAAGAACGAAAAAAGGTCATTTATCTGAAAGGAAAAGAAACAGGGGTGGAACCCCAACAGTATGCATAAACTCCAAATTAATAAAATAATATCTATTCTAAGTGATGATATGACAGCCCTGTGAGGCAAATGATAGAATAATGTCCTTTGAAAAGTATTGCTTAGTATTGGAGTATGCTAAAAAGTCAAAATTAATAAAGTAACGTCTGTTCGAAGTGAAGATATGACACCTGTATGATGGAAATGATATTCTAAATGACGATATGACGGGCCTGTGATGGTAATGATAGAATAATGTCTTTTGAAAAGTACTGCTTAGTATTGGGGTTTGCAAAAAGTCAAAAAAAATATGGATGTTCTTATATCCGAGTACTAAAACCCAACTTTATTAGAAAATTAAATATTATTAACAAAATCAGATGTATTTTAAACGTGGATGTTATTATTTCAGAAAATTAAAAAGCCAACTTTATTAAAAAATCAAATATTAATAATAAAATCAGAAGTATTTTAAACGTGGATGTTCTTATTTCTGAAAACTAAAACCCAACTTTATTTTTTTGAAAAAATAAAATACTATTAATAAAATCAGATGTACTTTAAATGTGGATGGTCTTATTTCTGAAAACTAAAACCCAACTTTATTAAAAAATCAAATATTGTTAATAAAGTCATATGTATTTTAGACGTGTATGGTCTTATTTCTGAAAACTAAAACCCAACTTTATTAAAAAAGAGCAAATATTATTAATAAAATCAGATTTATTATAAACATGGATGTTATTTCTGAGAACTAAAACCTAACTTTATTAAAAAATCAAATATTATTAATAAAATCAGGTTTAAATTAAACGTGGATGTTCTTATTTCCGAAAAAAAACTTTATTAGAAAATCAAATATTATTAATAAAGTACGATGTATTTTAAACGTCTGTTCTTATTTCTGAAAACTATAACCCAACTTTATCAAGAAATCAAATATTATTTTTAAAATCAGAGAAAATCAAATATTATTAATAGAATCAGATGTATTTTAAACGCGGAAGTTCTATCTTCTGAAAATTGAAATCCAACTTTATTAAAATTGAATCTTATTAATAAAATCAGATTTATTTTAAACTTGAAGGTTCATATTTATGTAAACTAAATCCCAGCCTTATTTAAAAAAATATCGAATATTATTAATAAAATCAGTTATTTTAAAAGTGAATGTTATTATTTCTGAAAACTAAAACACAACTTTATCAAAAAAAAATATTATTAATAAAATCGGATGTATTTCAAACTTGGATGTTCTGTTTTCTGAAAACTGAAATCCAACTTTATTTTAAAAAGAATCACATATTATTAATAAAATCAGATGTATTTTAAACTTGGATGTTTTTATTTCTAAAAACTAAAACCCTACTTTATTAAAAAATCAAATATCATTAATAAAATCACATGTATTTTAAACGTGGATGTTCCTATTTTTGAAAACTAGAACTCAACTTCATTAAAAAAATCAAATATTATTAATAAAATCAGATTATTTTAAACCTGGATGTTCTTATTTTTGAGATCTAAAACCCAACTTCTTTGAAAAATCAAATATTATTAATAAAATCAAATGTATTTAAAACGTGGATGTCCTTATTTCTGAAAACTAAAACCCAACTTTATTTAAAAAAAATCGAATATTATTAATAAAATCAGATGTATTTTAAACGTGAATGTTCTTATTTATGTAAACGGAAACCCAACTTTATTAAAAATCAAATATTATTAATAGAAACAGATGTATTTTAAACGTGGATGTTCTTATTTCTGAGAACTTAAACCCAACTTTATTAAAAAATCAAATATTATTAATAAAATTGGATGTATTTCAAACTTGGATGTTCTGTTTTTTGAAAACTGAAATCCAACTTTATTTTAAAAAAGAATCAAATATTATTAATAAAATCAGATGTATTTTAAACTTGGATGTTTTTATTTCTAAAAACTAAAACCCTACTTTATTAAAAAATCAAATATCATTAATAAAATCACATGTATTTTAAACGTGGATGTTCCTATTTTTGAAAACTAGAACTCAACTTTATTAAAAAAATCAAATATTATTAATAAAATCAGATTATTTTAAACCTGGATGTTCTTATTTTTGAGATCTAAAACCCAACTTCTTTGAAAAATCAAATATTATTAATAAAATCAGATGTATTTTAAACGTGGATGTCCCTATTTCTGAAAACTATAACCCAACTTTATCTAAAAAAAATCAAATATTGTTAATAAAATCAGATGTATTTTAAACGTGGATGTTCTTATTTCTGAAAACGGAAACCCAACTTTATTAAAAAATCATATATTATTAATAGAATCAGATGTATTTTGAATGTAGATATTCTTACTTCCGAAAACTAAAGCCCAACTTTATTAAAAAACCAAATATCATTCATAAAATAAGATGTTCTTATGATCACCTTGTCGCATGATCACCTTTTCAGCAGTAACCGTTTCCATACGTTGATATCAATGATGCTATTCCAATTTTATATTAAATTGCGATATTAAATTTATATTAACTTGCCATCCTCTCAGACTTACCTTAACTGGTAAGCGATGAAAATTTCAGAAGTATGAGTGTACTTAAATCAATTGACTTCTGTACTTACCAACCCCTCAGACTTACCTGTAGTTGGTAATCGATTTTAATCCTTTTACTACTTCCATATGATCAAATTTAAAAAAAAAGAATTTTACTGTCCTCTGTTTCATCCTATTATTCAAATCATCAATTAAGATCATTCATACCAAATTGAGTTGCCTTTATCCAACTGAGATACCCTTGACACCTCTAATAATGTAAGCAATACAGGACGAGATCCCTGATAGCTATAAGCTACAGGTTACTAACCTGTTTATTATTAACTCTGAAACATGTCCGGCTTGGCACATGACCCTAGAAAACCTGTCTGCTAGCCTTATATGATCTAGTTCTGAATATCTAGTTCCAAATGTAACGTGTGATGTGAGATTCAGAGCAAATGTTTAGGGCACGATCGACAAGAGATGTAACAACACCTCTTTTCACTTGTGGGGGTGAGCCCCTAAGTTCATTTTCCCCATAATTCCAGAGTGATATTACATCATTCATATAACGCCCCCAACAGACATGTTTTAAAAATATGAATTTAAGGGCCAATTTTCAAGGTGTAATAACCCGGATAGTGGTGCTCCCATAGGGAAACCATTTTTTTTGTTGATAAAAAGAATTACGGAACTGAAAATACATTGAATACTTATTACAAATTTTGACTATGGACATTAAAACCTTGCAATCTATTCCTTTTCTTGAATCTTTAATTAAATGATAGTTTTCTTCTATTTTATTTTTTAATAACTGCTCAGATATTGCTACATAAATATTTGTGTACATAGAAACTATTTCAAAACTACTTACTACTGTATTTTCTGAAATGCTTGCACTTTTAAGTTTTTCTACTAAATCTACCGAATTAGATATGTACAACTTTTGGAAATAAAGCAAAGGTTTGAAGGCGGTATATAACCACTTTCTAATATTGGAAGCATGGGGTTTTCGTACATGCTACAATTGGCCTTAAGGGAATACCTTGCTTATGTAATTTCGGTAAACCATAAAACTTTGGGCAAAAGCTACCTCGGGGAAGAAATTTATTATACAATTGTGGGGTGATTATGCCATTTTGTTTTAGATTCTTTAATTCGGTTATAATTTCATTCTCAAACTTAGCAGTATGGTCGTGAGTCATGGAAGTATATGTATTTATGTCTTAATGACACACACACATATACTTCCATCTGTAATTCAAAGGGCATTATGCTGCAAGACGTCCATTTAACATGGAAGGTTTGAATCTTTTTTTAATGTTATTAACAGTCAATTAATGTTTTAATAGGCATCAACGATAGGGCACAGTCTATTATATATATATTTACGGCTTCGGTAATGCTAGAAGAAACCCTTCTATGATTTTCTACCCCCCCCCCATCTATGAGTAAAAATGCTAGAGATAACCTATTTCTATACATCCACCTTGTTTTATTTAACGACTGAGGTATCGGTTAAACTTTCAGAGACAGTTTGGCTGTAGGGAATCCTACAGCATGCTTACAGCATTTTTTTTAATATAAAGAACAATTTAGAAAAAATTTGAAAAATGTAGCTTAATAGAAGGACTGAATCTCAGCTATCTAGCAATGGAAAATTTTCAGTCATACATTAAAAAAATTAAAATCACTGGACTGCAGAGAAAAAGCATACGAAAACTTTAACAGGGACCATGAACCTAAAAATTTATCAGATGACATATTGTCATTTCAGCAATTTATGCAAAACGAACTAGCCATATGACTATACTAGTTAGCTATAACTATAACTAGATAGCTAACTAGCTATATGTAGAACGTAAACTACATTGCCAACAGAGATTGCAATCCAATTTAATTACTTAAGCTTTTTGTAAAATCAGGCATTATTTCTCAGCTTTGGCAAATTCGGAATGGTGGACGAAAACTTTAATATGACTTCGCTCCAACTTTCCATTCCTTCCCCCAGTAGTACCTAAGTATCAAATTTGCCCCCAAAACCTTTCATGATATATTACAAATACATTATTTCGATTACCTGGGTGCAAAAATTGTGGTCTTTGACATATGTCAAAATGTCAGGTACTTTAAGGCCCCCACAAGTTTTGACAATTGTAAATCGAACCCTCACGCCATCCCCGAGATATTACAAATAATTCAAAAAATTCAGTGCACTTACCGTCTATTGATTTCGTGATGTACATAAAATATACATTTTTTCGTAAAACACACTTACCGTCTTTTGATTTTGTGATTTACGTAAAATACACCTCTTTACGTATTTTCATAAAATACAAGTCTTGATTACATCTTTTCGTAAAACACACAGAAATAAACTACTTTGAAGTTTTATTTTTCTGTTTCCAATTGTTTAATGTTGTCAAGCATGCCAAGGAATATAATTTTATTGATATGATATAAGTATGTCCCTACCATTGTAAATGCTCATCAGTAATAATCCTCAAACATTTTGCTTCACAGACACTATTTGTTTTCTTTCCGGTTGAATTAAATATAACAATTAATTTATTTAGCCAACAGTAATTCACTCTACAAGCTCCAGAAGGGCTGTTTATTCAAGTTCAGTTCATTCGAACACAAGAAATAAGGACCAGCTAAAGTTACTTAGTGTTAATAATCTGAGATATATGCCAAATTTTTCCTTTGGGCAACTTTTTTTTTAGTATTGATAGCAGTTTTAGATAAAGCATGTTGGTATATTATAAAAATCAATTTTACCACAAGATAAAAATCCCTGGATGAAAAATTTTAAAATTGAATTATTTCTTAATACATATAGAATTATGTCTCATTGTCTCTTTATTAATGATGCTTATTAATTGGCCTTAAAGATATTCTTAAGAGTATCTTGGCATATTCTGGTCTTCGTATCTTCCAAAACACAAAATCTGGAGAAAAAAAACTGACAATATAAAAATACAGTAAAATAGCTTAACTCAAACATTTTGGGTTAGGTCAGAAAAAGGACTTTAAGTATGATTTTTAGTTGGTTGATCTGGCAGAGCAACTAACCATAGGTAAAACACAGCTGTTACTTTCACTTGTTGAGAACCTTCTCTGTTTTTTATATTTATATCAAGAGAGAAATAGCAATATTCGTGCGCTCATTACAATCAATTGAAAACAAATTAAAAAAAAACTTCAGACTTACATAGCATACTAAACTTAATTTCAGAAGACTTTTATCAATATTATAGCCTAGTGTAAATGAGGTAAAAGGAAGTGCCAAAGTATTCAATCAACCGGAAAAGATACAAAATATATCCTTATCTTCAGTAATTGCAAGCAGGCCATTATGTTGTTGGAAAATTCTTTCAACATTATTAACCGTTTCGCCACCGAAGCAGAGGACATCATTAGAACACAAACGTAGAGTCTTCATATTTTTTGAGCCGCAAAGAACTTTCATAACAGAGATTAGCTCTTCAATCTTAAAGGGATATTGCCGAAGGGATATATAGCGCAAAGCAGCAAACCTTTGTAATATTGCACAAAGATCTGGGGGCTGATCATATAAATCTAGATTGTTAGCTTCAAGTACAACAAGCTGCAAGTTAAAAACAGATAAAAAGGTTCCTAAATCCACTTCATCATTAAAAGAGCTACCACTGATATCAAGCTCTAGCAGAGATTTAGAATGAACTGAATTCATTAAGTAAATCAGGTCTTTAGAATTCAATCTGCAATTACGAAGGCGCAAGGATAATAAGGGATTCTTTAGTAACCATAATAAAGATTGTAAGCATTTTATATGATTCAAACTCAAATCTAAGGACCGCAACTGTGGAAGATTTCCGAGAGCCCCAGATATTGACAGTGAAGAAATGCCGCATTTAAGAAGACCAGAAGAGCCAAAGCTAACAGCGACCAGGTTCTGGTAATTGGGAAGTTCCAATTTCATCTCTGTCACTACTAACTGATCCAAGAGCGATTGTTCATTATGTATGCCAAAACTCTCAAGTTTTGATGTAGCATCCCTTAGTAAGAGCCCGTGAGGGTTTCCCCTAATTCCCAAATAGCCGAAATTGAGCTGGAGCTTGCAACCACTTTCATTATTAACCCTTGGGTTATTCTTAAGGATATCAACAAGGCAGTTGTTGCACTCTGCAGCTGTGAAGCTGTGTGTACATTCACAATGTTCAATCATAAAGTCTAATATAATTTCTCTGTCAATGTCACAATTTACAGCTCTAGCCTTTGATATTCTTTCCAGAAAACCTTCGATAATCTGGTGAGAACAATCATGATTACAGATCGGTAAAATTACTCCTCTCAGGTCAATTACTTTCACTGGAAAATGCTCTTTTCGTAAAATCAGGTCTATAAAAGAATAAAATATATAGCATGCATAATTCATTCGTTTAAGCACGCCAAAACACTCGCAAACATGATCAGATAAAATTTCATGAAGAGAGATGCAACAAACAGGCCAGTTTCTTAGCATATTATAAATTTGCATTTCCAATTTTAAACGACGCCTTTCATGCGTTTCAAATTGCCTTTCAAGGCATATTAGCATTAATCTATTGCACAATGAGAGTGGAATATCACACAAAGATTCCACCTTAGATTTTGCCAATACCCTTAATGATAAATCTTGAAGTTTAGGAACTGGATTCTTTGAAGCTTTACAGTACAAACAGTCTTCTTTAAACTCCAGAAGATATTTCATATGACAACTTCCATACCTTGGCATTTCTTCAAATGGATATACATCTTTCCCAAAAAACTCGTCAACAGCATTGCGATCTTTATGCATCATGGTTTAACCTAAGTGAAAAGATGTGGAGAGAATTTAAAAAAAATCACATCTGAGATACTCTAGTAAGGAACTAACTCTTTAATGCACTAGTGTTCAAACTCACTACAAATTCTTTGGAATTTGGTTCAGATAAGTTACTTCAAATTCTACCAATAAGTTATTATGAAAGTATTATTACTAGTAAAGTGATGTACAAACAATTTCCATTTTTCCTAGCAAGACTTACAGAATCTAAGAATTTACCAAAGTTAATTTTATGAGCGTCATCGTGAGGCAGCTTACTGGATGGCTGAAACCACTTCATCTTTTTTGTGATTAAATGAAAAAAAACAAATTTTTTTGTAACTGAAAGTAAGGAGCAAATTAAAACTTAAAACGAACAGAAATCATTCCGTATATGAAAGGGGCGTCCCCTCCTCAACGCCTTGCTCTTTACGCTAAAGTTTTTTTTCTTTAAAAAATAGCGTTGTGAGAAAGAGTCTAACTTTAGCGTAAAGAGGGAGGTGTTGAGGAGGGGACAGCCCCTTTCATATAGGGAATAATTTCTGTTCGTTTTAAGTTTTAATGTTGCTCCTTACTTTCAGTTAAAAAAAATTTGTTTCTTCTATTTAATTTTTGAACGTTTTTGAATTAATGCAGGTTTTGATTTTGGCTCACTGTACATGAATAATTAAAACAAAATATGCATATCAATTTTACTTTTATTTGGTTAAATGGCTTTCTCGAAAGTTGTTAAATCTTATTCACGAACGTTTTTATTAGTAATAAATATACGTAACTTACGAATTAACTTACGTAACGAACTTCTATATTTATATATTTTAATGCGTTTATTAAAGGTTCACCCCCTATTCAATACCACGCTCTTTACGCTAAAGTTCGAATGTTGTTCCAATTCTTTAAAAATGACTCCTTAATCACAAAGACCGTTAAATAGAATAAATAGCTCTTACGAAAGTACTAAAAATCTTTGGCGTAAAGAGCGAGGAATGACTAGGGGGCGAACCCAATCATATACGTAATAATTTCTGTTCGGTTTAAGCTTTGATGTTGCTCCTTACTTTCAGTTGAAAAACTTTTTTTTTATTTAATTCCTGATCGTTTTTTAAATAATGCTGGGAAACCCGGCGCCCCCTTCATAACAATGTCCCTTCCTCCCTGAAAACGTCCTCCATGGCATGATCCTCCCAAATAACCCCCGCCCCCCCCCCCCCACTACCAGAAAACATCCTCCTGAAAACGTCTGTATACTTCCCAATAACCAATACTATATGTAAACATTGGGTAAAGTTCATAACTTTCAGCCCTCCCCCCAGGGTTTTGGGGGATTAAGTCATCCAAAAAGACATATTTAGTATATTTTCGACCATGTTGAATAGAATGGCTATCTCAAAATTTTGGTCAGGTGACTATGGAAAAAAAATGAGCGTGGGAGGGGGCCTAGTCGCCCTCCATTTTTTGGTCACTTGAAAAGGGCACTAGAACTTTTAATTTCCGTGCGAATGAGCCCTCCCTCGATATTCTAGGACCACTGGGTCGATAAGATCACCGCTGGGGGAAAAAACAAAAAACAAGTAGGCCTAAACACGCATCCGTGATCTTTCTCCTGGCAAAAAATACAAAATTCCACATTTTTGCAGATGTGAGCTTGAAACCTATACAGTAGGGCTCTCTAATACGCTGAAGCCGATCGTATGATTTTCATGAAGGTTTTTTTACTTTTAGGGAGTTTTTCCCCTTTTTTCTAAAATCAGGCAATTTTTTTCAGGCGCGTAACTTTTGATGGGTAAAACCAAACTTGGTGAAACTTATATATTTGAAATCAGCATTAAAATCGGATTCTTTTGATGTATCTATTGGTATCTATCCGTTTTTTAGAGTTTCCGTTACTATTGAGCTGGGTCGCTCCTTACTTACAGTTCGTTACCACAAACTGTTTGATTAATTGAAATAAATCCTCGCCGAGAAACAACCATGTGCATCTCGAAAAGTTATAACACAAAAATTAAGGAAACATATACTAGTCAACGCTTGGAAACAAGAGTGGGGCTTATCCCTGGCTAAACTTCTAACGGTCAGAGTGTTGTCTACGTTTCACTGAATATGATTTTTACCTCTAACACTGTGCTTTTTTAAGACATCAACAAGGGCCAAAGAGGACAAATAAAAATTAAAGAAAGTTATAAGAACAAATACAATTCATAGAATAAATGCATTTTCAATTTAATTTCTCTATTATAATAGGGCTCTATTTCCGTCAATTAGTCTCCTTTTGATTCGATTGTCCTCGAAAATATGGAAAATATTTACCCAAATGCAACTTTTAAAGCAAACATTGGTGACTTTTCAGACACTGTGTGGAATATCAAAGCATATTTTAGACGCAAAAATAGAATTAGGTGTTTTTTTCCAAGGCCACACTACCTTTCTGTGACGAACAAATAAACGTTCAAGTGGGAATTAGTACATTTATTAGTAATGAAAACAAATACAAAAGATATTTCGACCACATAAACACTGTATATATTTTATTAATGCTTTAGTATGTCTGCTAATGACAATCACTGCATATTATACAGCATATTATAATTCAATAACTGGGCCTATCCAAAGTTTTGAGTTGTAAATTTTCTTCTTTAATTTTCCCTAAATGTAAGTTTAATTTATAGTCATATACTTGATTGGTCTACGACGTTTTTTGACGTAGTGCCTTAAGTTCGGTTTTCGGTTTTGGTTTTCAGTGTATGGACCATACCGTACAAACTTTCGATGACGAACAAACTAACGCTCAAATGGGGATGAGCCCATTTATTAGACAGTGAAAACGGACACAAAAGTCTGGATATCACGACTGCATTTGCACGTTTATTAATTCGTCATAGAAAAGCAGTGTGGTCTTAAAAAAAATCTAATTTATGACATTACATGGAGATTTGACCAAACCAACATATAACTATAAATTAGATTGTTTCAATGTAGTTCGACACAGTTTCAATACATTCCAAAGTATTTCACCTTAATATCCTTAGTTTTAATAGCAGCAGTAAAAGTAGTAAAGTAAAATTAAAAGTATTGGCCTTAGCTTTAGTGTCAGCAGTAGGAGTAGTAGTAATAGTAGTAGCAGCAGTAGTAGTACGAGTAGAAGCAGTAGTATTAGAATGCAAATATTTCCTTTGGGTTAGTTCAACATCCCCCACAACAAGCCCTGTTAGTTTCAACTTCACACACCAATCTGTTCCTAAGATATTGCTGTTACGCCCTTTTGACAACTTGCATAAATATGTCGTGTTATGATTCAATTAATGCTCCCCCTCAAAATTCCTTGAAAATTTCACCTTCATACCATTAGGCATAATTGTAACAGTAGTCATAGTAGTAATATTGGTATTACTAGTAGTAGTGTTAATAGTAATATCAGTAGGCCTTTTAGAATTAACGTATTGCCTTTTGGTCAGTTGAACGTCTCTCTCATCAAGTTCTGGAAGTTTCAACAAATACAATTAACCATTGTTATCACAAAGCTGAAATGTCCTTTTGATAACCTATATGTTTACAGCCTATACTTCATGAAATTTTCATCTCAACGCTCTTAGCCTTACAAGTAGATGCAACAGAAGTTGTAGTTGAAATAGTAGTAGGAGTAGTAGTAGTAGTAGTAAACGTGGCAGTGATAGTAGCACTAGTATTAGCGAGCAGATGCTGCCTTTTGGAAAGATGATCTTCCCCTTTAAGTATTCTCTCAAAGTTCCAACTTAGTACCCAAATCAATTAGTGACATACGCTCTTTTGACAATGTACATGCACATAGTATCATTTGATAAAGTTCAAATTTCCCCTCAAAATTGCAAATTGAGTAGTGTGACAATAGTAGTACTGGTAGTATGCAAATATTGTCTTTTTGATCATCTGGAGGGAGACAAGGAAACGAAGGAAGTAATCCCAAACATTAATGCCAAGCTGACTAAAGATACACTACGACTAAAAAGGTTGTTCTGTTCGTCTTAGGTTTAATATTAAGTCTTTACTCTGTAACTCTTTACTTTTCTCTAAAAACTTCTGTTCTGAATAAAAAAAATTTCAAATTAATTTCTGTTCATTTTTAATTACAGTTTTTTTTATTGGTTAATAAAAGGAATATTTGTGAATTATTTTTTTAATATTTCTCAGTTGTAGTAATTTTAGTGGTAGTAGTCGCAGCAGAAAGGGTAGTAGTCATAGAAGGCCTATCTGTAATAGTAGCAGTAGTTTTAGCAGCGACTGTAATAGTAGTCTTAGAAATAGCATCACTCCCAATAGTACTAGTTGTTGCAGCAGTAATCATGGAAGTAGTGGCCATTGTAGTCAAACATTACTAATTATTGATCTATCCGTTTAGGTTTCACTTATTTATTGATAGTGATGTATGTTCGTTTTACACTTGAACTACTATTTATTTAATAATAGTAATCAATTATGCTATTTAATTATAATATTTAAATTTATACTATTTAAATTACTAATATTATTTATTTAGATTTATTTAAAATTATACTATTTAAATTTATTTCTGCTTGTCTTAGCTCTTAACTCTTTAAAACTTCTTACTTTGTAACTCTTTACTTTTCTCTAAAAACTTATTTTCTTAATAATTTTTTTCCAATTAATTTCTGTTCATTATTAAATTATATGGTTTTTTTTTATTGGTCAATAAAAGGAATGTTTGCGAAGTATTTTTTTTTTATTTTTTCAGTTGTGGTATTCTTAGTGGTATTAGTTGCAGCAGTACTAGTAGTAGTCGCATAATTACCAGTAAAATAACAATATCATATCTAGACCTGTTTCTTCCAGCATTTGGGTAGTTTTGCACAATGTTAACTACAAGGGGCTGTGAAATATGTCATATATAAAATACGTGAAATACCAGTAAAATATGTAAATTGTTAATCTTACGAGGGTCTGTAAAATTACTGTACGATACCCAATTTTACTATTTACAAAACTAGAGCTTAATGAATAGGACTGATCACTTGCACATGATCATGCACATGATCACTGATCACTTGATCATGCACAAGATCACTTTCATTTATTTTCCGCACTTTACATTCATCAGAAAGAGTGTTTGTTTAAATTTAATTGTTCCCCTGAAATATCATATACTAAAATTTACACAAAATACTTTGAAACTGATCCACTTCCATAACAGAAGACAAGCAAATTTAGTGCTTGATTGGAATATCCTAATTTTATCAGAAACAGCAAAAATGTAGCCTAGATATAGATTTTTTTAACCTTCTTTCACAACTGTATCTATGCAAAAAAAAATGTAATTACAGTGAGTCCATACTCCACCACAATATGTCATAAAATGATTATAATAAACAACATTATATTCATAAGTCTTTAAAACAACATTAGGCATAATTATATTATAAAACAACATTATATTATATTCATAATTCATTATACTTGTCAAAATCTAGAGTTATGTTCAAATAGTATTACAAATTAGCCACATATTCGCTGATGCCCTTAGAAAAGTTCGTTCTGCATATGGAAAGCTTGTCCTGAGCAAGGCGAGATTTAGTCGTGATATTTTAGCCCGATTGTATAATGCATTTGTTTTACCGAGCTTTCTCTACATCTCTCCGTTTTGGAGTTGCTTCACACAGACAGAGAAGAAAAAGTTGTACACGGTTTACTTTGAATATGCTGAGTATCTGCTTGGAATACCACCATGGTCCAAAAACCGGTATTTGATCAGTAGATTTCGATTGATAGACCCTGCCTTGGCAGTTCCTGCCAGAGTAGCGAGTTTTCATAAAAAGTTCATGACTCTAGGTCATCCTTGGGTAACTCTTCAGGGACAGACTTGAGTTGAATGTGTTATTTGAATGTCGATGTTGAGGACCCATTTCATTGTATATATTCGTGTTAAACCGTACTTTGTTGTTTGTCTTTTTTTTTTCTTTTTGCATTTTTTTCACTTTTTTATACTCTGCCGCCCATTGTATCTTTTACAGTTTTGGCAGGTAATAAATCTATATTATTATTATTATTATTATTATATTACACTCTAGAGTTCTCTCTAGATTTTGACACTCTGTCAAAATCTAGAGTTATGTTCAAATGGTATTACAAATTAGCCACATATTACACTGAATAGCAGAGAAAAAGACAATAACATTTGAGGAAATAAAATTCTCTACTTTTTGCAAATGAGATATTTTTCAAGGGATACAATTTGGCTATGAGTTTTTGTTATATTGATAAATTGTCAGACATACATCCAAAAAAGTTTACCAGAATATTGAAATAACAACAGAACAAACTAACTGTGTTCAATAAATTTATTTCAACAAAACCATTTATAAATCTTTTGCGTCCCACAGGGGTGCCAATTATGGGCAGGGGGCAATTCCCCCCCCCTAGACTTTGAAATATGCCTTCTTGTTTATATTTCATAGCTATTTTCTATTTTGGCATAGCTAACTGGTTATCACCCCCCCCCCTCCCCCAGATATTTTGCAACTTGATGCCACATGACAATTAACTGTCAGAAAGCAACTTTTATTCCTTAAATGGAATTACCATGAGAAAGTGGTGATGAGAAGTTAACAAAACTATAGCCATTCAAGTAATAGAAAATTACTTGAAGAAAGAAATAAAAAGTATTGTTCATAACTAGGAAATTGGACATTCTTTTACTATTAGCATTTCCTTTCTATATGTTACAGCTCAGACAAATGGTACTTGAGCCAATGGTTAGAGACAAGATACTGCAGTTAGAAGACACTTGCTAGCACTGTATCTTTAACCTCCATTGAACACAGTAGGCCAGAAACAAGACTGGAAGAGAACTGACATTGCAACTATTAATCAGAAATGTGATTAAATACTACAAATGGAGATACATCATCCATGCATATGAAACTTGGCTCCCCTGGAATATTTGTGCAACTTTACAACCCAACTTGGGTGATGTACTGGCTGTACCAAGCCTGAAGACAGACTGTGTGCACCCTCAGATAATCAGCTTAGCATAAGTGGGATAGACTACTGTGCAGGCATGTTTTAATTAAATATTTAATATATAGAGTTGGTCAAGTTAGGTAGTAATGCGTTCTGGGAAGCCTGCTTTCCATAATTCTATGTTGTAGTTTCCATAATTTTGTTGCTAGAGTATTTTATTTTCATCATATTTTGGTATATTTCATTAGGATTAACCTAACTTCACTTCTTGAGTGTGGTCAGAATAACACATTAGTACCAAGAGTAATTTCGTGATACCCTAAGCACCACTAGAAGCACATGAGGATCTAAGGCAAGTGTCTAAAAAAAAAATTGGATGGGGAAATAAGTGAGAAATGTTCAGAAGAAACACTGTAGGACTAGGGCAGAAACCAATAGGTAAATAAGTGATACATCAAAAAATTGTACTAACAAAGCCATTTGAAAAATAGACAATATCAGTACACTTATGTGTGACTTAGAGCTGAGTTTGTTCCCATTGGAGGTGCGGGGGAGGGGCTTGATATGATGCATTTATGACCACAGTGATTATTATACTTTGAAGTTGCTTTTAGCTAAAAATTTATTGGTTGAATTGAAAATTGAAAAAGCTAAAGCTAAAAGCTAAAGCTGAAAAAGCTAAACAGAATTGAAAAATTTTTCAATTCTTGCCATATACTATAGGCTATCCATATTCAAATTTGTGAAAAGCTACTCAACTATACTTCTACTAAAGCAACCCTTGATTGGAAATAGTTGCAACACCTTCTTGACTCTAACAGCTGTTTTTAAAATTAAGTTTTAGCGCTAGAAGGTCATAAAATAAACTTATGACTTTATTTTACATCATGGAAGACATAGAATAGGTTAAGTCATAGAAAGTCATAATATAGGTAAAGGTATGAAGAACAGCTTACTGGAACATAATTTTGTCAATGAATTTATGAGTTAAGATTTAATTTAAATAAATTTGAGTAAGAGATAAGGCAGATAGCCTATAGTTATTTATAGCATTCTGGTTAAAATCAAATTTCCCTGCCAAATAGAACAATCATGAAAAAAAATTTGATGATATACTCATCATTGTTCTTAGACTACTGATCAGAACAGAATGATAAAAGACATTTGCAAGAGAATATATGGGAAACATATAATTTGGGCTATATATTTGCACATTGGGGGGTTGGGGTAAAGTATTTGGACAGTTTGAAGCTAGAAAACAATTCTTACTTCATAATATGCAGAATAATCATATCTAACAGATTTTGCATGCAGGGCTGTTATACTTTACGTTAACCCCCCTAATGTGCCAATATATAGCCTAAATTTGTTTCTAAAGCATATTTTCATAATATTTTGTGATGTTTAATTGGGATTGATCATCAAAGAAACAGGTTCTTATTAAATGAAGCACCTGACTGTGTGGTGTACAAGTACCACTAAAAGTTTTATTTTCTAACCTGAATCCTTTCTGAGATAGCAAAAAGTAGTTAAAATAGAATTTTATCAAAGGTTTAAGATCTTAGCACAATGATGAGCAAAAGAACAGCCTTTGAGTAAAATTTTAAGCCATATCAATGGGTTTTTATCTAAATTTAAGAAATGTATTTGCAGTTCTTTAAAACCTTTCATAATTGGAATTTAGCAAAGTTGTGGAGCTGAAAACAGTTTTCTTTTACTTCATTTAAGAAGAAGATCTCTTTTGCAAGGTTTTAGTTTTATAACACAAAGATTTTTACAGGTCATTAAAAGTCAATGCCTCTACAATGAGAAGGAGTGAGGGTAGGTACTTCAAAATACTTTCTTAGGGCATACATTTGTCTGTATACCCATCCCTGAAATTTTCATTTTTCTAACCTAACCCATTTCTAGCTACAAAAGCTACAAAAGTAGCTCCAACCAGAATTTTACCATAAAGTTTGCTGATTTTGTGGTTTAGCACTATTTTTTGTACGTAGTTCTCATCAACAGCTGTTTCACAATGCCAATTCAAAGAAAACCTCCACTAGAAGCACAAATATTTTGTTTATTGTCTATTTGTTTATATATTTGTACAGTCAACCAATCCCAACTAGCCTACTCCTAATTATCTAGACCTATAGTCATTCACATAAAGTAGTCCAAGATTAGGAGCCTATTGTCCCTGTTTAGGAAAAAATACCTCTTGATCAAAATATTTGCCTGAGTATATAGGGTTTTACCCTAAAGTCATGGGCAATATCAGGTCCCATAAGGGGAGGGGGCACAGTAACAATTGTGATGGCACCAATCACTATATTTCAAAAGAGTAGGGAAAAGGTACAAATGATTCAACAGCACAATTTTGGAACCCTTGTCAAAATTTCCCAACAAAATGGAATAACTCTGTTTAGCCATGACTTGGAGAGCCATCTCTTGAAGCCATTTCTGTATTTCAACAATAGAAAATGTTGACACAATATCCAGTACACCCAGATAAGAAAAAAACATTTAATTCAGTCAGTTTCCTGTTTTGGACAAGAATGGAGCTCCAAACAATTTTTCAGGTATACAATGTTCAAACTGCTGTTACTAGGTTATTTATTGCAAAAAAAAGTTGAGATTAGCATCAACGCATCAGGATTCATCTGATTTTATCTTAATTCTAGTCAAATTAGCTTTTTCTTGATAAAATTAAATTAAAATGGCAACACATATTGCATTGTCAAAACTAGGTTCCAAGTGACAAAAATTCTTGTTTAATGTAGTGGAATACCAGGTGCATTAAGAATATTCCTTTAGTCAAATTCAAACATAGATAATGGCTTCTATAAATTAATTTATTTACTTTGCAAATACCTTGTAGTAACCTTTTCAAAATTTTTGACAGACAGAAACAGGCCCTTTCAAAATATAGGTTACTCTGTCAAAACTTCAATGAACATGTAAAACAAATGAGAAATAATTGGTGTTGAAATTACAGGGTCCACTGACCAAAATATGTCTGTCAAATTTATGGGTGTCTGCTACTGCCAAAAATTGCAGAGCTTCTTTAAATGAAGTATATCTGTAATATCTCAGAAACAGCTAAAGTAATGAAATTGAAAAGTTTCAGGAGATGTTCACCAAATCCAAAACTATGTAAATCCAGATTGGCATGATGATTACTTTTATAAACCAACAACAAAAAAAATGTAGATTAAAAACAAACATAAAAAGAAAGTTAAACAACTAGACTGAGCCAAACAAGAAAAAATAAAATCAAAGAATGACTAAAACTGGAAACAATGGATATGGCTAAAAAAGGATAAATATGGCTTGCAAAAAAATAAGAATTACAATAAATAACAGGAGTGTTGTTTGGGGGGGGGGCAGTTGCCCCCAATAACATGGAGAAAAAAATTATTATGTCCCTTGCCCCTTGACTATCAAGATATAGACCCCTCTTCCCCCCCCCCCCCAAAAAAAAGAATACTGGAAATTTGCCCCTGATAAATAATCAAGTCTAACTTTAAAAACAGGAATTCCTGCAACCAGTATTTGGGCTAATACCCCTACGCCTTCTGAAGGCTAGAGCATCAACCTGCAAGAGAGACTTGAAAAAACAACTGTAAGAGACATCTTTGAAAACTCATTAGGGCTTTTCTTTTGCTCCAAGATCTTATATCTAAGATCTTTTTGCAAAGATTTCTGTTCTTTTTGTTCATCTTTGTTTTAAGATCTTACAGCTCACTGATGTTAGAAAAAAGTGTGAAGGATACCATTTTTCTGCCACATAGAACAATGATCCAAGAACTTTGATGATGCTCATCATTGTTCTTAGACTGCTGATCAGAGCAGAATGATGAAAGACCTTTGCAAAAGAATAGCATTAGAAGTAAGATCTTACTGCTAAGATTTTACTTTTAAGTGTTTTTTGCCAAGATGTAAGACCTTAGCACAAAGTTGAGTAAAAGAACAGGCCAATTGACAACAACCTTGGTAAAATTCTACTTTAGTTACTTTTGGCTATCTTGGAAAGGAGTTGGGTTAGGAAAATGAAACTATCAGGGATGGATGTACATGCTGAGGGTTGTCCTGGGAAGGTACTTTGAAGTACCTCCCTCCACTCATCCCCCCCTATATATAATGGTTAATTACTGCACATTATTAGTTGTTTTTAACTCATATTTCATCCTATATTACTATCATAAATATAAATCACTACTTACCTTACACAACTTCTGCTTTTAACCTTGTTCATTAAAATATATTCCAAAATCCTATTTAAATCCTAAGCCATTTAATTTTCAACCCATGCTGACTTTCTTTATGGTATATCAAACCAGGTTTGTTGTGATGTCACACTTGCCTTATCAGGCACCCTGCTACCCTTAAGGGTAGCAGGCACATGCCAAACAACTCTGTTGATAAGACCATTTAAACTGTATTAATTAGGGAAAGGATTTCACAAGAGAGATCAGTAAAAATAACCTAATCCTTTTTAGAGGACAAATTATGCTTCCCCCAATCTCAAAATTTTCTAAAATTCTGCTTTAGGAGCTTTTTAAATATTTCTAAGGCAGTAAGACATAGATTTTTAAAAACAAAGGACTCGACTTCAGAGGACACTTTATATCATGGGAAGAGTTTTTTCAAGTTACCCTTCCCCCCAAACTCAAAATTTTCTAAAATTATAATTCATAAGTTTTTAAGATATTTATAAATTACTAACAGATACCCTGCTAAAAACATCAGAATCGACATCATAGGACCAATTCTATCAAAGGCCTAGTCTTTTGAACTCCCTCTGCCGCCCCAACGCCATATCTTCAAATAGTCTAATTTTGTATGTTTTAAAATATTTTTTTTATTTACAAAGCGATCCGACATATATCACGAAATACATCAGAATAAACTTAAGAAGACAATTTATGTCATGGGAAGTGGTTTTTGAAATCTCCCTTTCCCCCAAACTCAAAATTTTCCAAAATTCTACTTTAGAGGATTTTTAAATATTTCTAAAGCGCTAAGACATAGAGTGCTAAAAACATCAGAATCAACTTCAGAGGACACGTTATATCACGGGAAGAGGTTTTTAAAATCCCCCTTCCCCCCCAATCTCAAAATTTTCTGAAATTCTACTTTAGGAGCTTTTTAAATATTTCAAAAGCGCTAAAACATAGAGTGCTAAAGACATCAGAATCAACTTTAGAAGACAATTTATGTCATGGGAAGATGTTTTTTGAAATCTCCCTTCCCCCCAAACTCAAAATTTTCCAAAATTCTACTTTAGAAGCTTTTTTAAATATTTCTAAAGTGCTAAGACATAGAGTGCTAAAAACATCAGAATTGACTTCAGAGGACACGTTATATCACGGGGAAGAGGTTTTTAAGATCCCCCTTCCTCTCACTCTCAAAGTTTTCTAAAAGTCTGCTTTATGATCTTTTTAAATTTTTCAAAAGCGCTGCGACAGAGTTCTACATACATCAGACTCAACTTTAGAAGACAATTTATGTCATGGGAAGAGATTTTTGACATCCCCCTTCCCCTCAATCTCAAAATTTTCCAAAATTCTACTTTAGGAGCTTTTTAAATATTTCTAAAGCGCTAAGACATAGAGTGCTAAAAACAGCAGAATCGACTTCAGAGGGTACCTTATATCACGGGTAGATGTTTTTAAAATCCCCCTTTTCTCAAATTCTGCTTTAGTCGATTATTAAATATTTCTAAAGCACTAAGACATAGAGTGCTAAAAACATCAGAATCGACTTCAGAGGACACGTTATATCACGGGAAGAGGCTTTTAAAATCCCCCTTCTCCCCAAACTCAAAATTTTCTAAAATTCTAATTTAGGAGCTTTTTAAATATTTCTAAAGCGCTAAAACATAGAGTGCTACGGGAAGAGGTTTTGAAAATCCCCCTTCCCCCAAACTCAAAATTTTCCAAAATTTTACTTTAGAAGGTTTTTTCAATATTTCTAGAGCGCTAAGATATGGAGCGCTACAAATATTGGAATCGACTTCTGAGGAAAAATTATGTTATGGGAAGATGTTTTTGGAATCCCCTTTCCCCCAAACTCAAAATTTTCCAAAATTTTAATTTCGAAGCTTTTTTCAATAGTCCTAAAGCGCTAAGACATTGAGCGCTAAGACATAGAGCGCTACAGACATCAGAATCAACTTTAGAGGATAAATTATATTATGGGAAGATGTTTTTGAAATCCCCCTTCCCCCCAAACTCAAAATTTTCCAAAATTCTATTTTAGAAGCTTTTAAAATATTTCTAAAGCACTAATAGATAGAGTGCTAAAAACATCAGAATCTACAAACATCAGAATCGACTTTAGAGGACAAATTATGTTATGGAAAGATATTTTTGAAATCCCCCGTCCCCCAAACTCAAAATTTTATAAACTTCTGCTCTAAAAGATTTTTAAATATTTCCAAAGCACTCATAGATAGAGTACTACAAATATCGGAACCAACTTCAGAGGGCAAATTATTTTATGGGTAGATGTTTGTGAAATCCCCCTTCCCCAAACTCAAAATTTTCCAAAATTTTATTTTCGAAGCTTTTTTAAATATTTCAAAAGCGCTAAGACATAGGGCGCTACAAACATCAGAATCAAATTAAGAGGAAAAATTATGTAATGGTAAGATTTTTTTGAAATCCCCCGTCCCCCCAAACTCAAAAATTACCGAAATTATACTGTAGTAGATTTTAAAATATTTATAAAGAACTAATAGATAGAGTGCTAAAAACATCAGAATTGACATCACAGGACATCCTATATTACGGGAAGAGGGTTTGAAAATCCCCTGGAATAACCCTCACCACATTGACCAAAATTCTAATTTAGACTGCATTCTATCTATTTATTAAGTACAAATGAATAGAGCAATACAAACATCAGAATTAGAGTCAGAGGCCAATTTATTCTTTTTTACGCTCGTGTTGAAACCACTTTTCCACCCACACTCAAAATTTTGAAAAATTTTGAGTTTTGGGGGAGGGTGGATTTCAAAAACATCTTCCCGTGATATAATGTGTCCTCTGAAGTTGATTCCGATGTTTTTAGCACTCTATGTCTTAGTGCTTTAGAAATATTTAAAAAGCTCCTAAAGCAGAATTTTAGAAAATTTTGAGATTGGGGGGAAGGGGGATTTTAAAAACCTCTTTCCGTGATATAACGGGTCCTCTGAAGTCGATTCTGATGTTTTTAGCACTCTATGTCTATGGAAATATTTTAAAAGATTCTAAAGTAGAATTTTGGAAAATTTAGATTTTGGGGGGAAGGGGGATTTCAAAAATATCTTCCCATAAAATAGTTTATTCTCTAAAGTTGATTCTGATGTTTGTAGCGCTCTATGTCTTAGCGCTTTAGAAATATTTAAAAAGCTTCTAAAGTAGAATTTTGGAAAATTTTGAGTTTGGGGGAAGGGGATTTTCAAAACCTCTTCCCATGATATAACGTATCCTCTGAAGTCGATTGTGTATTTTTAGCACTATATAGCTTAGTGCTTTAGAAATATTTTAAAACCTTCTAAAGTAGAATTTTGGGAAATTTTGAGTTTGGGGGGGGAAAGGGGATTTCAAAAACATCTTCCCATAACATAATGTATCCTCTCAAGTAGATTCTGATGGTTGTAGCGCTCTCTGTCTTAGCGCTTTAGAAATATTTAAAAAGCTTCTAAAGTAGAATTTTGGAAAATTTTGAGTTTGGGGGGAAGGGAGATTTCAAAAACATCTTCCCATGACATAAATTGTCTTCTTTGATTCTGATGTCTGTAGCTCTCTATGTTGTAGCGCTTTAGAAATATTTAAAATAATTTAAAAGCTTCTAACGTAGAATTTTGAAAAATTTGGAGTTTTGGGGGAGGGGTGATTTTAAAAACATCTTCCCGTGATATAACTTGTTCTCTGAAATTGATTCTGATGCTTTTAGCATTGCATGTGTTAGTACTTTATAAATATTTAAAAAGCTTCTAAAGTAGAATTTTAAAAAATTTTGAGTTTGGGGGGAAGGGTGATTTCAAAAACCTCTTCCCGTGATATAACGTGTCCTCTGAAGTTGATTCTGATGTTTTTAGCACTCTATGTCTTAGTGCTTTAGAAATATTTAAAAAGCTACTAAAGCAGAATTTTGGAAAATTTTGAGTTTGGGGGGAAGGGAGATTTCAAAAACATCTTCCCATGACATAAATTGTCTTCTTTGATTCTGATGTCTGTAGCTCTCTATGTCGTAGCGCTTTAGAAATATTTAAAAGCTTCTAAAGTAGAATTTTGAAAAATTTTGAGTTTGGGGGAGGGGGGATTTTAAAAACATCTTCCCGTGATATAATGTGTCCTCTGAAGTCGATTCTGATGTTTTTAGCACTGTATCTTTTAGTACTTTAGAAATATTTTAAAAGCTTCTAAAGTAGAATTTTAAAAAATTTTGAGTTTGGGGGAAGGGTGATTTCAAAAACCTCTTCCCGTGATATAACGTGTCCTCTGAAGTTGATTCTGATGTTTGTAGCTCTCTATGTCTTAGTGCTTTATAAATATTTAAAAAGCTTCTAAAGTAGAATTTTGGAAAATTTTGATTTTGGGGGGACGGGAGATTTCAAAAACATCTTCCCATGACATAAAGTGTCTTCTTTTAGTCTTAGTTCTGGAGTGCTCTATGTCGTCTCGCTTAAGAAATATTTACCATATTTTAAAAGATACTACAGTAGCATTTTGAAAAATTTTGAGTTTTGGGGGAGGGGGGAGTTCAGAAGAAATTTCATGGACTGTCACTGGTTCTTTGTATTCAAGTCTGATGCTTTTATTTTATTCTGTTTTAGTACTTAGAAATATTTAAAAATCTTATAAAGTATAATTTTAGAAAAATTTGAGTTTGGGGGAAGGGTGATTTCAAAAACCTCTTCCCGTGATATAACGTGTCCTCTGAAGTTGATTCTGATGTTTTCAGCACTGTATATTTTAGTACTTTATAAATATTTCAAAAGCTTCTAAAGTAGAATTTTAGAAAATTTTGAGTTTTGGGGGAAGGGTGATTTCAAAAACCTCTTCCCGTGATATAACGTGTCCTCTGAAGTCGATTCTGATGTTTGTAGTACTCTAAAATTTAGTACTTTAGAAATTTTTTAAAAGCTTCTAAAGAAGAATTTTAGAAAATTTTAAGTTCGGGTGGAAGGGGAATTTCAAAAACATCTTCCCATGACATAATTTGTCCTCTAAAAAGGATTAGGTTATTTTTACTGATCTCTCTTGTGAAATCCTTTCCCTAATTAATACAGTTTAAATGGTCTTATCAACAGAGTTGTTTGGCATGTGCCTGCTACCCTTAAGGGTAAGGGTGTCTGATAAGGCAAGTGTGATCACAACAAACCTGGTTTGATATACCATAAAGAAAGTCAGCATGGGTTGAAAATTAAATGGCTTAGGATTTAAATAGGATTTTGGAATATATTTTAATGAACAAGTTTAAAAGCAGAAGTTGTGTAAGGTAAGCAGTGATTTATATTTATGATAGTAATATAGGATGAAATATGAGTTAAAAACAACTAGTAATGTGCAGTAATTTACCCTTATATAGAGGGGGGATGAGTGGAGGTAGGTACTTCAAAGTACCTTCCCAGGACAAACCTTAGCATGTACATCCATCCCTGAAAGTTTCATTTTCCTAACCCAACTCTGTTCCAAGATAGCCAAAAGTAACTAAAGTAGAATTTTACCACAACCTCAAATTTTATACCCATTCATCAAAATTTATTTCCAAAACACATTGCCTTTTAGGATTGACATTATAGCCCCAATTCTAGATAAATAGGCTAGGTTAATATTTTGTTAATTTAAATGTGTAATCACCTATGGATATGAATTGCAAACTGAGAACAAAACTGTTTTATAGGCTATAATAACTAGCCTAGAAACTTTGACTGCATTAATTTAATGAAGAAATGAATTAATAGGGCCACATGCATACACTAGGCAAGGTGAGAAAGTGTGCAAGTGACTTGGTTGGTATAGGCTAATTTGTTTGGAAAGATCACACAACGAGGGATCAAGTAGCCTAGGTTAACCTTGTCAGTTATGGAATCTTTTATGCTATATTTTAGCCCCGTTATGTTCTATACTATAGGGTTGGATTATAATGGTAAATTACATAGAATAGATCAACAAGTAGGATTAGTTAACCATCAAAATGTAGCTTAGCAGGCTCTATACAAAATACAACTTGGACGATATAACAGCGTTGTCATCTGAAACACTGATGTCAAACCTCATAAAATTCAATTTTCTTAGTTATTTGACAAAAAATGCCTTTCTGTGCCAGTAGCATTTATTTCGAACAGATACTCATTCATAAGAAAAAGAAAACATGATTTAATCAGGCCAGAAGTTGTATCCAAAAGTTTTAAATGCCCGTATTCTTCTGCCTCCCCATCAGAAAAGTAAAAATTACTTTTCAAAAAAGTATAAAATTAATAAAATGCTACCTAAACCAATGAAATAAATCAGACCGCATCTGAATGGGGTATTTATTATTAAACTCTACCGTGGTAAACCTGTAATTTGTCATTAATTTTGATGTATTTCATTGGCACGGAAAACCCATTTAATTTACTTTATATTAAATATACTTTCACTTAGCTCACGTAACTTAGGCTACTTAGGAAATTAAATATTTTTCAACCTAGTGATAATCACACGAGAAATTTATAATAGCCTATATTTAAAAAATGGCATCAATTATAATATGATCATTGACTTTATTGAAAACAGACCATAAATATTCAGTCCAAAGACCGAAAATTTGAAGGACACTTTCCAAAATGGAATAATTGTCTAGAATTTTGCTACTTTGTTTGGATTATGGCCTTGTAATGTTTCAATATTTGTTTAGTGAACACAATTTTAGGAATTGGTCTATAGAATAGTAAAATTGTATAAATTTGATTACAAGTATGAAGTTTGAGCTGAATTGTTTGATACTGATAATTGTTTGAATAGGACTGATTTTCTTCCGCTGCGACTGTACTTTGTAGCGTGCACGCGCCAACTGGATTCGGTAGAGAACGTTCCTACCTAACGAACCAATATCTAGTCAGTTGTCTCCAAGCACCTGAAGAGTCAGGACCATCATTTTTGCGTGACGTGGTAGTTTTTAGTGTTGCTAGTTTTGACTTTGACTACTGTTATGCGCCCTTTTTGACTGTATGCAACTCTTATAGTATATAACTTTGTACATAAAATACTGTAGTATCATGGAATAGTATTGTATATGATACTATAGTATAAAGTCTATAACACTGCTCAATTATCCGCTTGATTTGATTCACTAGGCAGCAGTGGTTTTGGTACCGGGGCTTTTGTTGCTGAATGCAAGCATTACGCTAGCTTTTGGATAAGAGCTCCACGCAGGAGTGCAATTTGCTATTGAGCAGGGGGGAGCAACAATAACCCCAGGACCTGAGTTTCCCTCTCCCCCATCTGATGAAAATTTTTACAAAACTAAGATAAGCCTGCATAATTGAAGCATCCACAGAAATGGGTCAGTTCTCTTTAGTATAATTTTGCCTTTATGGTACTATATGGCTGATTTTTCAATTTTGACTGTTATTTTCACTTGATTGGGAAACTTTTTCTAGCTTTTCCCTCCCCCCCCCCCCAGAATTTTGACAAAATTGCGCCACTGGATCCAATGTTTAGAATGTGTGAGTAGTGGGGCCTAGATGGTTTTAAACACATGCCCTTCCCGGATTGTAAACTCAGGCCCTGGACTCCCATGGAAACCAGGTGTTTACTTTCGGATGTTATGTAATATGGATGACACAACCCTGCTTCAGTATTTGAAAAAACTACATTTCCTTTTAAAAAACCTACATTTACCTTAAAAAGCCTTCTTTCTCTTTAGAAAACCTAAGATTCTCTTTAAAACCTATATTAACCTAATATTCCCTATATATCAAGTGACCATTTTTTTTTCACAATTCTTAGCTATTTTGTGTAGGGAAAACCGTTGTAGAGTCTAAACGTCTATTGAATTTCTGGAAGACACCCAGGATTCCAGATCCTCTGTATTATCCTTCCTTTGTCCCAGGGGTACCATAAATAGAAGCCTCATGCAATGCCGTTGTGCCCGGGGTGCTACAAATAGTAGATAGAACGGGAATCAAGCCACAGTCTCAGTCTGAATTTAGAGAGTGACAGATCATTTATAAAAAAGCAAAAGCGAATATGTCTCAATATCGAGAAGTAAGACTCTTTCTAAATTACTATTATTTCAAAAGCAAAACAATAACCCCTCCCCTTCCTCCTCTCCCCATCACATATTAAGATGAACATCCATTTTTCAGCTCATATTATTTCTCATATGAAATTAGCATGTAAAACCCCACCCCCTTAAAGCCGCTTTTCATCATGGGTATGTTAATGTATTCCTATCGTGTCGAAATAAATGCAATTTACTATTCGATAAAAGCTATCATTTTGCCCCACATCGACAGAAACTTTGGCATGGATTGGAACTTTGACCATGGATTAACTTTGGCAAATGGACCAATGGGCTTGCCTGCGCAAGCTCATGGCGTTGGCCCCCATCATGCTAGGGGTTCATCGATCCATACATTGCTTGGGCCATCCAGGGCCACGCTACGCCAGTCCCCTGGTCCCGATCATGCTGCTGTTTCATCAATGCAAGACCGTAATGCGTTGTCTTGGGCCATCGACCCCCCGTAAAGCTGTTGCTGATCTAAATGTAAGGCTTGCTCTTTTTCTAACTAATTTTATTCTTGTTTAGTTTATTATTTGAGAGCCCCCCTCCTAGGGCATTCATTTCGCCTTTTCAACCTATTAAAGGTGTTACAAGGCATTTTTCGCTATTTTTATGTGATTATACACCCTTCTCAGGCTCTATTTCGCTAGTTTTGAACGGTATGAAAATGCCCTAAAGGACATAGTGTCTTACTCTTGAAGGGTCCTAATAATGGGGAAACTATCAGAGGGAGAAACTAAAATCTTGTATTGAAAATTTTCGATTATTCGTTAGTTCCATAGTTCCAATTATGTTCTAGACCTGTTAGTTCCATCTACACCCACGTTATTTTTGAAGGCTTTTTCAATATAATAGCGGTAGGCCTGTTATATTAATAGTTTCAAGAGAGAAATATTTACGTAAGACATTCTTTTCAGGAAATAGCCAGAGCCTTGTATTGAGATGTCGTTTTCTTTGGAGGCTGGCACCTGGCCGTATAATTTCTGAAGGCTTTGAGGAGCCCCTAGATTAATATTCTTTTCACTGCTAAAGGGAATACGAATTTTTGTTTCTTTTCAGGTCGATCTTGACATTATAATTTATGACCACTTCACCAACCTCCTAGGAGCTGCATTGATGAAGGACGACGCCACTTATGCAATAATGGCATGAGCCAAGAATTTGTTCGAGATTTGGCCAGATATAATTCCCCCTCAGTAAGATCTTTTAAAAAAAATAAGCGCTTAACTGCAAGTGATCCAAGGGGAGTCCTCCATGGTATATACTCTCAATAAATCCAAAGGGGAGCCTTTTAGATGATTTTTACATTCATTGCCGGTATTATGGGTTCAACGGAGTCTTTGGAGGCCCATTATACTTATAGCGAGTAGTATGGGGTCTCTTAGTTCGAGGGGTCACAATGCCCTTCTAAGAACATTACATGCTGATGAGGTCCTTCAATCTCACTCATAACTATTATATTCCCTTTTCATTGGATGAATTACTCTAGCAATCTAATATTCTCCTATTATTTTTCTAGATTCACAGAGCATTATCTCAAGGGGTCTACAACCTCTAGGAGGATATAAAGTCGCTTATGAAATTGGAACAGTCCCTGGAGAGTAGTGAATGCGACGGAGGTTTAAGTTCTGGGGTTTTAATCCGGTTAATACAGCTTCCCCTATGTTTGATTTAGATGCGTTTGTGCGGGGTCTCGGTCTTGTTAAGGACTATGGATTGGTCAAAGTTACCCACAAATGAGGTCGTGATAGGATCCATACCGCAAATTGATGAAGAGGGAGCAGGACAAAATGATGCTGGTTTACCCCATGTATTGCCTGACTTGTATTTAGCTAATACTGCTTTGCACCATATTCGTGTTATTGGGCTGAGATTGGAGACCCTTTCATTACTCTTAAAACTGGTAGCATCCATACGGATCCAATTGACATTGTCTACTTCTATGTCGGAAAGATTTAGGCCCTTCTTGAAAACCATATTCGGGAGGCGGGAGGAAGCGATAGTATGAAGACGTTAATCAAACTTCAAAAAATTTCAATTAAAGAACAGGTGATTTTCACCCGTATTACCTGCAAACGGCAATGCAGACGTTTCACCCTGACCAGCATGAGGGTATTTTTTCGTATTGGCTGGGAAATTGGAAATTCTTAATAGGATGGAGGGGTATAATAAAAATGGGAGTGGATTGGTTGTTTTTTATGAAAAAATTAGAAGCTAATATCACAAAATTTTCAAAATAATTTGTTTTAAAAGGTGGGAGAGGGAGTGGGAAGTCTTATTTTGGAAAATATAATGCAGATTTAGAGGGGTGTAGTGGTGTGCAACACTTTTGTTTCGATACGGGCTTAGAGTGCTTCAAATATTCCGCCCTCGTCGTGGGGCTTGAACCCGAGAAAAAGGATGTTAGTAAGACATATTTGGACGGCTTGAAAGTTAATGGGGATGAGGAGGGGGCAGAGTTTCCTAAATACAGAGTATGAAGAGGGGGGGTACTTATTTGTAAAAAGGGCGTTTTATATTCCGTAAGGACTCCGTCCATTGAGTCAATGAAACACTGGGTATGGCTTCTATACGATCCAGCCAAAGATCCTGAGTTAATTGGACTTTTATTTCCTATTCCACATATTAGTTGGGTTAAGTGAGGGGTCAAAATATAATCAAGGGGGGTTAACATGCTATTACTGTCCAATGTGCTGATATATATTTTATAGAGAGTTAAAATTGAAAAATCACTTGAGACACTAGTAGGAACCTATCATGAGTTCCGGACGGGACATAATTTATGCATGTTTTTATGGTTTTTGTCACTGAGAATGAAAAAACAGGATTTTTCTCACTTTGATGTATTTTCATGGTTTCGATGAAATTGATTTACATAATTGCTGGGGAGAATATTTTTATGGTTTTTGACACTGAGAATGAAAAAACAGGATTTTTCTCACTTTGATGTATTTTCATGGTTTCGATGAAATTGATTTACATAATCGTTGGGGAGAATGTTTTTATGGTATTTGTCAATGAGAATGAAAAAACGGAATTTTTTTCACTTTGATGTATTTTCATGGTTTCGATGAAATTGATTTACATAATCGAGGGGAATTATTGATTCAAGAAAGGGGTGAGTATTTCTCAGAGCTTGATTTGCATAATCGAGGGGAATTATTGATATACGAAAAGGGGAATAAAGAAACAAGTATGGCTTCTTTGATCTTAGGTCTGAGGGATAAACGCTCTTTAGGTCAGAGAGAAAAATTAATATTCTATTTTCAAATAAGGGTTCGTTAATCTTTAGTGTCAGGAATTAGAAATGACATCACATGTTATCTTGGAATTATACGGGACTCTAAAGAGATAGAAATTATATTTTTAAAAACGGCTTCACTGATCTTTAAGTCGGAGAGATAAATTGATATTCTAACGAAAACTTAATAGTATAGCTAGGAATATTTATGATATGAAGAGATTAACGCGGGAAAGGGTTTCCTAGGAATTTCAAATGTGACAGCGCGGCGATGCCAAAACAAAAGGAACAAGTAGAAATTACGTTTAGGGATTATTTGGGTGAAATAGTCTCGAGACATTTTAGAAGATGATTTGAGCGAAACCGGTTGAGGCATTTTAGAAGATGATTTTAGAAGAGGATTTAGAAGATGATGTGAGGTTGAAACTCTGTGGTCGTTATAATACATAAGCTCCATTTGAACTGTGGTATGAGGTCCCTTACTCGACAGGACCCCTCTTACCCCCACTCCCAAGGCCCCCCGGGCCCCCAACCCATTTTTTAATACTTTTTTGCGCACTTGAGACAAAGAAGGGCCCCACATTTCAAAAGGCTTTATTATATCTTTTCAGAACAGGTTCTTTTATTAATGTCCATCCTAAACCCATTTTACAAGTTGAAGTACCCATCCTTTTCACCCACAACTTTACTTTGCAGCTTTTTGAATGCCCCAACACCAAGCAATACTTTTCAAACGACATTTTAGAGCAAGTTTTTTTCTTAGTGACCCTCCTAAACCCATTTTACAAGCTGAAGTACCCTTACATTTCACCCACAACTTTACTTTACAGCTTTTTGGATAATCCAATACCAAGCAATACTTTTCAAAAGGCATTTCAGAACAAGTTCTTTTCTTAATGTCCTTCCTAAACCCATTTTAGAAATTTAAGTACCCATCCTTTTCACCCACAACTTTACTTTACAGCTTTTAGGATATCTCAACACCAAGCAATACTTTTCAAAAGGCATTTCAGAACAAGTTCTTTTCTTAATGTCCTTCCTAAACCCATTTTAGAAATTTAAGTACCCATCCTTTTCACCCACAACTTTACTTTACAGCTTTTAGGATATCTCAACACCAAGCAATACTTTCAAAATATATTTCAGAACAACTTCTTTTCTTAATGTCCCGTCTAAACCCATTTTAAAAGTTGAAGTACCCATTCTTTTCACCCACAACTTTACTTTACAGCTTTTTGGATACCTCAACACCAAGTAATACTTTTCAAAAGGCATTCAGAGCAAGTTCTTTTCTTAGTGAACCTCCTAAACCCATTTTACAAGCTGAATTACCCTTCCTTTTCACCCACAACTTTACTTTACAGCTTTTTGGATACCTCAACACCAAGTAATACTTTTCAAAAGGCATTTCCGAACAAGCTATTTTCTTAATATCCTTCCTAAATCCATTTTACAAGTTGAAGTACCCATCCTTTTCACCCACAACTTTACTTTACAGCTTTTTGGATACCTCAACACCAAGTAATACCTTTCAAAAGGCATTTCACAATAAGTTCTTTTCTTAATGTCCCTCCTATACCCATTTTACAAGTTGAAGTACCCATTCTTTTTACCCACAACTCAACTTTACAGCTTTTGAATGCTCCAACACCAAGCAATACTTTTCAAAAGGCATTTCAGAACATGTTCTTTTCTTAATGTCCCTCCTAAACCCATTTTACAAGTTGAAGTACCCATCCTTTTCACCCAAAACGTTACTATACTGCTTTTTTGAATGCTCCAACACCCAGCAATACTTTTCAAAAGGCATTTCAGAACAATTTAATTTCTTAATGTCTCTCCTAAACCCATTTTACAAGTTGAAGTTCTCATGCTTTTAAACCACACCTTTACTTTACAGCTTTTTGAATGCCCAACCTCCAAGCAATACTTTTCAAAGGTATTTCAGAGTAAGTTCTTTTCCTAATGTCCCTCCTAAACACATTTTAAAAATTGAAGTACCCATCCCTTTTGCCCAAAACTTTACTTTACATCTCTTTCAATGCTCAAACATCAAGCAATACTTTTCAAAAGGCATTTCAGAACAAGTTCTTTTCTTAATGTCTCTCCTAAACCCCTTTTACAAGTTGAAATACCAATCCTTTTCACCAAAACATTACTTTACATCTTTTTGGATACCTCAAGACCAAGCAATACTTTTCAAAAGGCATTTCAGAACAAGTTCTTTTCTTAATGTCCCTCTTAAACCCATTTTACAAGTTGAAGTACCCATCTTTTTCACCCACAACTTTACTTTACAGCTTTTTGGATACCTCAACACCAAGCAATACCTTTCGAAAGGCATTTCACAATAAGTTCTTTTTTTAATGTCCCTCCTAAACCCATTTTACAAGTTGAAGTACCCATCCTTTTTACCCACAACTCTACTTTACAGCTTTTGAATGCTCCAACACCAAGCAATACTTTTCAAAAGGCATTTCAGAACATATTCTTTTCTTAATGTCCCTCCTACACCCATTTTATAAGTTGAAGTACCCATCCTTTTCACCCAGAACTTTACTATACTGCTTTTTTGAATGCTCCAACACCCAGCAATACTTTTTAAAGGCATTTCAGAACAAGTTATTTTCTTAATGTCCTTCCTAAACCCATTTTACAAGTTGAAGTTCCCATCCTTTTCACCCACAACTTTACTTTACAGCTTTTTGAATGCACCAACACCAAGCAATACTTTTCAAAGGCATTTCACAACAAGTTCTTTTCTTAATATTTCTCCTAAACCCATTTTAAAAATTGAAGTACCCATCCCTTTTACCCACAACTTTACTTTACAGCTTTTTGAATGCTCCAACACCATGCAGTACTTTTCAAAGGGCATTTCAGAACAAGTTCTTTTCTTAATGTCCCTCCTAAACCCATTTTACAAGTTGAAGTAATCCTTTTCACCCACAACTTCACTTTACAGCTTTTTGGATACTACAACACCAAGCAATACCTTTCAAAGCATTTCAGAACAAGTTATTTTCTTAATTTCCTTCCTGAACCCATTTTACAAGTTGAAATTCCCATTCTTTTCACCCACAACTTTATTGTACAGCTTTTTGAATGCCCCAACACCAAGCAATACTTTTCAAAAGGTATTTCACAACAAGCTCTTTTCTTAATATCCCTCCTAAACCCATTTTACAAATTGAAGTACCCATCCTTTTCACACACAACTTTACTTTACAGCTTTTTGAATGCTCCAACACCAAGCAATATTTTTCAAAAGGCATTTCAGAACAAGTTATTTTCTTAATATCCTTCCTAAACTCATTTTACAAGTTGAAGTTCACATCCCTTTCACCCTACTTTATAGCTTTTTGAATGCCCCAACACCAAGCAATACTTTTCAAAGGCATTTCACAACAAGTTCTTTTCTTAATGTCCCTCCTAAACCCATTTTACAAATTGAAGTACCCATCCCTTTGACCCGCAAATTTACTTTACAGCTTTTTGAATGCTCAAACACCAAGCAATACTTTTCAAGAGGCATTTCAGAACAAGTTCTTTTCTTAATGTCCCTCCTAAACCAATTTTACAAGTTTAAGTACCCATCCTTTTCACCACAACTTTACTATACTGCTTTTTTGAATGCTCCAACACCAAACAATATTTTTCAAAAGGCATTTCAGAACAAGTTATTTTCTTAATGTCCTTCCTAAACCCATTTTACAAGTTGAAGTTCCCATCCTTTTCACTCAAAACTTTACTTTACAGCTTTTTGAATGCCCCAAGACCAAGCAATACTTTTCAAAAGGCATTTCAGAACAAGTTCTTTTCTTAATATCCCTCCTAAACCCATTTTACAAATTGAAGTACACACCTAGCAATACTTTTCAAAAGGCATTTCAGAACAAGTTCTTTTCTTAATGTCCCTCCTAAACCCATTTTACAAGTTGAAGTACCCATCCTTTTCACCACAACTTTACTTTACAACTTTTTTCTTATTGTCCCTCCTAAACCCATTTTACAAGTTGAAGTACCCATCTTTTTCACCCAGAACTATACTTTACAGATTTTTCAATGTCTCAACACCAAGCAATACTCTTCAAAAGGCATTTCAGAACAAGCTCTTTTCTTAATGTCCCTCCTAAACCCATTTTATAAGTTGAAGTACCCATCCCTTTCACCACAACTTTACTTTACATCTTTTTTTCACATCACAATATCATACAAGTTTCCTCTTCAGCTCAGATTTTTCCCAAAGAGATAAAAAAATTTAAAATACTGTTCCAAATTTTTCATAGAAGATGGAAAGTTAAAGTTATCTTCTGAATTTTATTAAAGAACTTACAGTTCAATTCTAATTTCTCAAGAGAAAATAAAAATCTTCCACTTCAGTTCTTAATTTCACAAAGACACAAGGAAATTTAAATTTCTATTTGAAATTTTTCCGTAGAAGATAGAAAAAGCTATACCATAGTTGTGAATATTTTCCCGGAAGATAAAAAGTTCTACTTCAATTTTAAATCTTCTCAACGAAGTGAAGAAAAGTTCAAGTTCTAGTCTGAATTTTCTCAATGAAAAAAGAAATTAGTTATTGATCAATTCTATTTTTTCCAAATAATATTAAAAGGTTCCACTTCAGTTCAGATTTTTCTCAAAGAGATGAAAAAATTTTAAATACTGTTCTAAATATTTCTTATAACGTAGAAAAGTTCAAGTTCTTTTTTGAATTTTACCAAAGAACAAACTTCAATTCTAATTTCTCCAGAGAAAATAAAAATCTTCCATTTCAATTCTTTATTTCACAAAGACACAAGGAAATTTAAAATTCTATTCTAAATATTTCCATAGAAGATGGAAAAGTTATACCTTAGTTGTGAATATTTTCCCGGAAGATAAAAAGTTCTACATTAATTTTAAATTTTCTCAAGGAAGTGAAGAAAAGTTCAAGCTCTCTTCTGAATTATCTCAATGAAAAAGAAATAAGTTACAGATCAATTCTATTTTTCAAGAAAAAATAAAAACTTTCCACTTCAGTTCAGATTTTTCTCAAAGAGATGGAAAAATTTAAATTACTGTTCTAAATTTTTCATAGAAGATAGAAAAAGTTATACTTTGATCATGAAAAGTTAACTAAAGTTTGAATTTTATTAAAGAACTTACAGTTCAATTCTAATTTCTCCAGAGAAAAATAAAAATTTTCCACTTCAGTTCTTAATTTCACAAAGACACAAAGAAATTTAAAGTTCTCTTCTGAATTTTCTTAGAGAAAAGAAAAAAGTTATAGTTCAATTTTAATTTTTTTCAAAAAAAATAAAAAATCTTCAACTTTTTAATAAACATTCTAAGTGCTTAACATGCTAACGTTTCTTAAGAAATAGAAATATAACAAAGTAATACATAAAATATTTTTATTGAGGTAACAACATGTAGTAACAACATAAAAATATGTTATAGACATTATTTTACATTATTAAAATTATTGAACAACATTGAACATTCTGAATCTGTTCCATAAAATAATTTATCGAGTTCTCTCTCTTGATACTAGAGTTACTCGCTTCTCTTATTTCATAACCAATAGAATAATCATTAATCCATTTTGAGTCATATGCAATTTCCACTGGGATGTCACCTACTGATTCAATGCAAGGTTCATCATAGTTCTTATTAGATTTATTGACAATAAGATGAATAGTTGTAATAATTCTCAATTATGATTAAATTTCGGGTCAATTTGTAATTATATTAATTGGTAATATTGTCTATTAGTTCTCTTTTTATTTTACCAGCAATTACACTAACTATTATCAGATTAGTTTTAAAGAGGCAACAGTTCGGGCACTTTGACAATATATGATTTATAATGTTGGTGTAACAGTAGGCCCTTCTTTTCCTGTCTGATTTCATTTGAACGCTAAAACCGGAAAGATAATAATAAGATCTATCAACGGCTAACATGTTACCAGAACCATTAGCTAGAAGTTGTCCATCTTCATCAACTATTATTTTTATATTGGCATTCTCTCTGAGCACTAACTTCTCTGGAAATGATACTTTCACATATCCACCTCTTGAACGATCAAAATTCTTGACTACTCCAAAGGAATTTAACTCCTCACTGTCATGACAACTTAGGCAAACATTCCCAATAAGATCACCACTACTACTTGTTCCATAGTTCAAATATATCTCTTTGTCAGCATTCAAGACAACAATGACTTTATCATCAGCACACTATTTCTTCGAATAATTCATTTTCACGTCTTTTTTTTAAATGTGGTTTAGGTGACTATCTCTCCAATAAGAAAAAATTGCTAATTTAACACGCGCAATAAACTAAATATTTTCGATAACCTACAATGGAATACCATTGAAAATCCCACTTCCAGTATAAGAGCAACCATAGAGTACGTTTGCTACAGCCGCAAGCATGCATAGTGAGAGAGAAATACAAAGTCGACCTGGGGGGATTTTCCAGAGAGTATGGTTAGGTTAGGTTAGGTTTGACTAGATTAAGTTAGGTTAGATTAAGTTAGGCTAAGTCAGGTTAGGTAAGCTAGGTTAGGTTAGCTAACTTAGGTTAGGTTAGCTAGTAAACATCTCTCCATGTTTAAGTTAGGTAAGGTTAGGTTAGGCTAGATTAAGTTATGTTAGGTTAGGTTAGCCTACGTACGCGGGCGTACGTAGGCTAACCTAACCTAACATAACAAAACTTAATCTAGCCTAACCTAACTTTACCTAACTTAAACATGGAGAGATGTTTACTAGCTAACCTAACCTAACTTAACCTAACTTAGCTAACCTAACCTAACTTACCTAACCTGACTTAACCTAACCTAATCTAACCTAACTTAATCTAGTCTTACCTAACCTAACCTAACCATACTCGCCGGAAAATCCCCCCAGGTCGACTTTGTATTTCTCTTGTAGAACTTGAACTTTTCTTCCTTTCGTTGAGAAAATTTAAAATTGAAGTAGAACTTTTTATCTTCCGGGAAAATATTCACATTTATGGTATATCTTTTTCTATGTTTTACGGAAAAATTTCAAATAGAACTTTAAATTTCCTTGTGTCTTTGTGAAATTATGAACTGAAGTGGAAGATTTTTATTTTCTCTGGAGAAATTAGAATTGAACTGTAAGTTCTTTAATAAAATTCAGAAGATAACTTGAACTGTCTATCTTCTATGAAAAATTTGGAACAGTATTTTAAATTTTTTTATCTCTTTGAGAAAAATCTGAACTGAAGTGGAACCTTGAATGATATTGTAGTGTGCAAAAAAGTTGTAAAGTAAAGTTGTGGTGAAAAGGATGGGTACTTCAACTTGTAAAATGGGTTTAGGAGGGACATTAAGAAAAGAACTTGTTCTGAAATGCCTTTTGAAGACTATTGCTTGGTGTTGGGACATAGCAAAATCTGTAAAGTATAGTTCTGGGTGAAAAAGATGGGTACTTCAACTTGTAAAATGGGTTTAGGAGGGACAATAAGAAAAAAGTTGTAAAGTAAAGTTGTGGTGAAAAGGGTGGGTACTTCAACTTGTAAAATGGGTTTAGGAGGGACATTAAGAAAAGAACTTGTTCTGAAATGCCTTTTGAAAAGTATTGCTAGGTGTTGGGGAATTCAGAAAGCTGTAAAATAAAGTTCTGGGTGAAAAGGATGGGTACTTCAACTTGTAACATGGGTTTAAAAGGGACATTAAGAAAAGAACTTGTTATGAAATCTCGTTTGAAAAGTATTGATTGTTGTTGTGGAATTCAAAAAGCTGTAGAGTAAAGTTGTGTGTGAAAAGGATGGGTACTTCAATTTGTAAAATGGGTTTAGGAGTGAAATTAAGAAAAGAACTTGTTCACAAATGCCTTTTGAAAAATATTGATTGGTGTTGGGGCATTCAAAAAACTGTAAAGTAAAGTGGTGGGTGAAATGGATTGGAACTTCAATTTGTAAAATGGGTTTGGGAAGGACATTAAGAAAATAAATTGTTCTGAAATGCCTTTTGAAAAATATTGTTTGGTGTTGGATCATTCAAAAAAGCAGTATAGTAAAGTTGTGGGTGATTAGGATGGGTCTTTCAACTTGTAAAATGGGTTTAGGAAGGACATTAAGAAAAGAAATTTGTCTGAAATGTCTCTTGAAAAGTAGTGCTTGGTGTTTGGGTATTCAAAAAGTTTTAGAGTAAATCTTCGGGTAAAAAGGTTGGGTACTTCAATTTTTAAAATAGGTTTAGGAGAGAAACTAAGAAAAGAACACGCTCTGAAATGCCTTTGAAAAGTATTTCTTGGTGTTGGGGCATTCAAAAAGCTATAAAGTAGGGTGAGAGGGATGTGAACTTCAACTTGTAAAATGAGTTTAGGAAGGACATTAAGAAAATAACTTGTTCTGAAATGCCTTTGAAAAGTATTGCATGGTGTTGGGGCATTCAAAAAGCTGTAAAGTAAAGTTGTGTGTTAAAAGGATAGGTACTTCAATTTGTAAAATGGGTTTAGGAGGGAGATTAAGAAAAGAACTTGTTCTGAAATGCCTTTGAAAAGTATTGCATGGTGTTGGTGCATTCAAAAAGCTGTAAAGTAAAGTTATGAGTGAAAAGGATGGGAACTTCAACTTGTAAAATGGGTTTAGGAAGGACATTAAGAAAATAGCTTGTTCTGAAATGCCTTTGAAATGTATTGCTTGGTGTTGAGGTATCCAAAAAGCTGTAAAGTGAAGTTGTGGGTGAAAAGGATGGGTACTTCAACTTGTAAAAGGGGTTTAGGAGGGACATTAAGAAAAGAACTTGTTCGGAAATGCCTTTTGAAAAGTATTGCTTGGTGTTGGAGCATTGAAAAAGCTGTAAAGTAAAGTTTTGGGTAAAAGGGATGGGTACTTCAACTTGTAAAATGGGTTTAGGAGAGACTTTAAGAAAAGAACTCGCTGTGAAATGCCTTTGAAAAGTATTGCTGGGTGATGGAGCATTCAAAAAAGCAGTATAGTAAAGTTGTGGGATAAAACGATGGGTACTTCAACTTGTAAAATGGGTTTAGGAGGGACATTAAGAAAAGAATATGTTCTGAACTGCCTTTTGAAAAGTATGGTTTGGTGTTGGAGCATTCAAAAGCTGTAAAGTAGAGTTGTGGGTAAAAAGGATGGGTACTTCAACTTGTAAAATGGGTTTAGGAGGGACATTAAGAAAATAACTTATGCTGAAATGCCTTTTGAAAGGTATTGCTTGGTGTTGAGGTATCCAAAAAGCTGTAAAGTAAAGTTGTGGGTGAAAAGGATGGGTACTTCAACTTGTAAAATGGGTTTAAGAGGGACATTAAGAAAAGAACTTGTTCAGATATGCCTTTTGAAAAGTATTGCTTGGTGTTGAGGTATCCAAAAAGCTGTAACGTAAAGTTGTGGGTGAAAAGGAAGGGTTCTTCAGCTTGTAAAATGGGTTTAGGAGGGTCACTAAGAAAAGAACTTACTCTGAAATACCTTTTGAAAAGTATTGCTTGGTGTTGAGGTATCTAAAAAGCTGTAAAGTAAAGTTTTGGGTGAAAAGGATGGGTATTTCAACTTGTAAAATGGGTTTAGAAGGGACATTAAGAAAAGAAATTGTTCTGAAATGTCTTTTGAAAGCATTGCTTGGTGTTGAGGTATCCAAAAAGCTGTAAAGTAAAGTTGTGGATGAAAAGAATGGGTACTTCAACTTGTAAAATGGGTTTAGGAGGGAGATTAAGAAAAGAACTTTCTCTGAAATGCCTTTTGAAAGGTATTGCTTGGTGTTGAGATATCCAAAAAGCTGTAAAGTAAAGTTGTGGGTGAAAAGGATGGGTACTTCAACTTGTAAAATGGGTTTAGGAAGGACATTAAGAAAAGAACTTGTTCTGAAATGCCTTTTGAAAACTATTGCTTGGTGTTGGAGCATTCAAAAAGCTGTAAAGTAAAGTTGTGGGTGAAAAGTAAGGGTACTTCAGCTTGTAAAATGGGTTTAGGAGGGTCACTAAGAAAAGAACTTGTTCTGAAATGTCGTTTGAAAAGTATTGCTTGGTGTTGGGGTATTCAAAAAGCTGTAAAGTAAAATTGTGGGTGAAAAGGATGGGTACTTCAACTTGTAAAATGGGTTTAGGATGGACATTAAGAAAAGAACATGTTCTGAAAAGATATAATAAGGCCTTTTGAAATGTGGGGGCCCTTCTTTGTCTCAAGTGCGCAAAAAAGTATTAAAAAATGGGTTGGGGGGCCCGGGGGGCCTTTGGGGTTGGGTTATGAGGGGGCCTCTGGGGTAGGGAACCTCACAACACAGTTCAAATGGAACTTGTGTATTATAACGACCACAGAGTTTCGACCCTCAAATCATCTTCTAAATCATCTTCTAAAATCATCTTCTAAAATGCCTCAAGCGGTTTCGCTCAAATCATCTTCTAAAATGTCTCGAAACAATTTCACCCAGATAATCCCTAAACATAGTTTCTACCTGTTTCTTTTATTTTGGCATCACTGCGCTGTCACATTTGAAATTCCTAGAAAACCCTTTCCCGCGTTAATCTCTTCATATCATAAATGTTCCCAGCTACACTATTAAGGTTTCGTTAGAATATCAATTTATCTCTCCGACTTAAAGATCAGTGAAGCCGTATTTAAAAATAGAATTTCTCTCTCTTTAGACTCCCGCTTAATTCCAAGATAACAAGTGATATCATTTCTAATTCATGACATTAAAGATCAACGAAGCCTTATTTAAAAATAGAATTTTAATTTTTCTCTCTGACCTAAAGAGCGTTTATCCCTCAGACCTAAGATCAAAGAAGCCATATTTGTTTCTTTATTCCCCTTTTCGTAAATCAATAATTCCCTCGATTATGCAAATCAAGTTCTGAAAAATTCTCACCCCTTTCGTGAATCAATAATTCCCCTCGATTATGTAAATCAATTTCATCGAAACCATGAAAATACATCAAAGTGAAAAAAATTATGTTTTTTCATTCTCAGTGACAAAAACCATAAGAACATTCTCCTCAACAATTATGTAAATCAATTTCAACGAAACCATGAAAGTACATCAAAGTGGGAAAAATCTTGTTTTTTCATTCTCTGTGACAATGACCATAAAAACATGCATAAATTATGTCCCGTCCGGAACTCATGATAGGTTCCTACTGACACTACAAGCGTCATGGATACCAGTCCACGGAGACGGTTTTAGGCAACAATGCCATCTTACGGTTCAAACATTTTCAGAACAAGCTCGTGCAGAGCGACAAGGTGACATTGGACATCGAAGTTTCACTCATGGATGTGTGCGATCCATTAAATTCGAATAGTATTAAATAACACGAAGCCATTGTAGTTTCTTATACCCACGTACGAAGAGACTCAAGTAATACCGTGAAAGTGGTAGATGTAGTTGAGACATTGGGTGAGGAGAAATGTGTAGGTGCAGCTATGGTTGCACTAATTAAAAGAGCTAATAAGGTAATTTGACGGCAGCGCAACACACATTATCCAATGACTCTATTATCGGAAGACGAGTAGGCTATTAAAAATAAAGATATATGCCAGGCTTGTAATGAAAAAACTTGTTGAGGGTAGTGTGGATTGGAAAGTCCGCGACCATGATAATTTAGTTGACCTTATTCAATCGGGAGGGAGTAACTTTTGGGGGTTTGCGCATAAATCACATAATGTAAATGTTAAGCAACAATACTTTCTACCGGTTTACATGTACAATTTCAACTAAGATTTTAAATTAATATTACCAGCGTTGGCACGTTTGCAGAAAGGTGAAGTTGTAGATGGTGCAAGGGTAGATGGCTGTTTTTCATACATTATCATAAATAAATCATCTGAGAAGTTGCTAGTCTTAGAATTTCAATGGAAAGAAATTGTAGATAATAATACATTCTTAAATAAAATCCATTTTTTAGAACCCAAAATATATAAGTCAACTCATTCAAATCGATAAAAAAATGATGATCTGAATAGTTTTACTCACCTCAAACAGCACTTTCCAGATGATGAAATGTATGATATATTAACGTGTAAGGATATATACCCGTACGAGTACTACAACTCCGCTTCAAGGCAATATGAGACAAAATTACTGGCCATCGAAGATTTTGGTGATTCACTTCGCGATCGTCAATGCACCACTGCCGATTACGAATTTTCCAATAGGGTTTGAGCTAAGGAAGGATGTGAAAAGAGGCGGGATTATTGTAAAATGTATCAGGCAAATAACATTTCCACTTTGTTGGATATTATCCGTAACAACACAAATAAAATTCATGAGGAGTTTGGGTTGGATTTAGGTATTATTTTTCAACTCTACGTCAGATGATGGATTTAATTCTGAAAATTAGTGATGCAAAAATAGGTCTGATCACCTACATGTATCAGCTCTTATTTCTAGAGAGATCCATGTGGTGAGGGTATGTTTTTCAAGAGTATCATATTCTTGACACCGACCTGACTGCACAACGTACCGGTGAGAAGTCGAATGCAGTTTTCTTGTATACGAATTCCCTTTTTCCGTCAACAGTGTCTCACTTTTATTTGCCGTGTGGAAATTACCAATGGCTGGACGATCCTTCTGCTCCAAATTTCGCAAAAGTTCACACTGTTTAGTAGAATGGACCTCAAGGATGGTTTTTCGAAATTGATGGTGAAATACCTTTGGAAGTTCATGATTCGGTAAAGAACTTTCCATTGCATAATAAGACCATTGCCTAGGGACTCTTTGAGTCCCTATAATTTATCTTTTGTAGAGGATGAGGGTATGCACTGGACACTTTCAAAACAGAAGCTTATTGCCGACATACAGCTGAAACGGAATATTGTTGTACATCCCGTTCTTTGGCGATGGATGCTGGCTAACGGTTTCAAGGTCACAAAAATCATAGAACCCACCAGTTTGATTAAAAGCCTTATATGAAAACATTTGTATTTACCTTTGTTAAGAAACGATCTGAAGCGAAAATAAAAGTCGAAAAAAAATCTTTAAACGCATTTTGATTTGGGTCTTTGGTAAGATATGCGAGTGTGTGTGCAGCAGGAGTCGTTGTGACGTTGTGACTGACCCAAAAGAATTTTCTTGAATTATTGAAGATCTGAACTTCAGATCATTCACGATCATAGACTCCAATTTGGTCCTTTTACATAGAAAAAACAAGTTTTAAATAAAAACATTGCCGCTGGCAGTGCCATATTAGAAATTTCAAATAAACTCATGTTGGAGTTTTATTACAATGTGTGCAAGCTTCAAGGGCCGGGAAAGGGGCAAGGTCAAGTGTATAATGGAGACACTGATTAACTCCTGTTGAAAGTTAAAACAGAGAGTCTGTTGCAAGACTTGGAAAATGATACGCACATTAGCTCCCGAATATACTACACCAACTGGGATGAGTCTTTTTATCCGCAGCTAGTGAAATACCAGGCCCCAAATCAAATATTAAAGTTAAATTCCGAGACGGGAAGCGACTTGGTATCCAAAGGTGTGCTTCCTGGTTTAGAAGGTGTACTCTTTAGAAACGCACAATGAGTTTACCAAACATTTCTGCAAGGGAGTGCCTTCGCTCTATGTAAAGGAAAATTTCAACATGAGTCTATAGGAAATGTGTTGAAAATAAGTTAGTTCCAAGAGTGAAGAACATGGCCATTTGCTCTTTAAAATATAAGAACTCCACTATTAAAATCGCAAAAAATGCCTTGACAGCCATATCGGATAAATTCTATCTCCACGCAGACGGTGTGTGGGTACTATTACACGATCACTATCTTACTTTAGATCGAGTTTATTTTTTATACTATAGAAAACAACTCGGTCTGGAGAAAGTCCTATAGTTGGTAGGAGGGCGAGGGGGCCTATTTGTTCCGTCATTGGGGAGAGGAGGGACGATCAGTCTCCAGCTCAGCAGTGTGTATTTTTTGTATTTTATTTATTATATTTATTTTTATATATTTTACATTTATTTATTTACTTTTTTCTTGTGCAAAGTGGTAAATTAAAGTGTTTTATGTTTTTTTATGTTACCTCCCGGCCCCGTCGCCAGTCGCAGCAGCAGGCACTGCGCCTTTTGGGCCAGGCTTTGGCATTTGCAGCGGCCTCCCAACTCGGTTACATGTTCAAGTGTTTTCATTTTCAAGTGTCTTTTATTTTGTTTTCCTACCGCGTATTTAAATACGCTTAATTGCTTGTGTAAAGATGTTTTAAATATTTGTTATGTATTTACTTAGGAATTAAAGGAAACTTGTATATTCTAATTTTTAGTATTTATTGAACAGATTGAGGTTAGGTTTGATTAGTTGTATTTTGAAATTGGAGGAGTATGTATCACTTTAAAAAACATTCAGATGATTTCTTTGTGGACCATCAATGTCTGGCGAAACAACACTATTAACGAAAATAAGTCAAAATCGAGATAAAATATTTTTTAAAAAATGTGAAAAATATCTATTAATGCTATAGTGTATGGCAAGAGCCCTATGACAAAATAAAAAGTATTGCACCAAGCACAAAATTCATATAAGGAATTGACGTTTTTAATATTATTGTATCAAACTTAGGGTTTATTTTAAACAATTTCACCGAATCTATTAAAGAATGGTATCAAAAGATTCTATGATTATTCACGGTCTGGTCTCATCAAGAAACAATTTCCGTAACTGTTGTTTTCCATTATATTTTTGATCCTAGTGAATGTATGAGAACACTTAAATTGAATTGCACTTACTATATTATATATAGGGTTGTTTGCGATTCAAGGTCTCTTATGACTCTAAACAGACAAATCTACCTTCGTGAACCAAAATTTTTACTCTTTGCGTATAATCAAGCTACTAATAAACCTTATGGGTACATTCTGTTGGACCTGAATTAAAACACTCCGAAGAGTTTTGTGTAGTCACTGATATTTTTGAAAATGAAATTACGGTACACCCGTAAATAGTAAAAAGGCCGTTAGTAACCATCATGACGATAAAGAAGCCACATTAAAACAGACATTTATTTTCCATCCCAGTTAATTCAAAACCGCGGCTAAGGAAAGCTATACTCAAAGATTATATTGACACTAAATTTATCAACCTTTTACCTAAACTTTGTTTAAATTTAACGGAAGACAATTTTCAACTGTCAAAATGTGTTAGACAACTTACAAAGAAACATCGTTCACTTATGCATGCCCTAGCCGGCAAAAAGAAAGGAAATAACAAAATAAACAGCTTGTTTGAGAAGGTGATAGTTTCTTTTGACTAATATTGCTGATAATCACCGGACTTGTAATCACTATTCTCTAGAAATTGTTAAACCCTATAAATTTACGCCAGTTGAACTAGGTCTTTCACCAAATGAGCACTTTGAAGATAATCTTGATAAATTTATTAATAATGTAAAAATTGCCGATGATAAAAAATTAATGTTGGTTCAAAATGGCCTTCGACATGTCAACAAACATTAACTTTACCGTGAAAGACCACCAAAAGAAAATGTTATTGATCAACCTTCTGAAAGTACTGAAATTTTGAAGCTTTTAAAAAGCCAAACAAATAAGAAGTTTATTAACATGTGATGTAGGCTTATTACCCCCATCCTATCGTGACCAAAGAAAAAGACTCTTTACCTATTTTGCAGAAAAAGAACATATTGACAAGAAAAAGAATGAAGTTATAATCTAGGGCAAGACTTAAAACTTAATTGATTTGTTATCAGATTTGATTGCAAATCGTAGAAGACTTGAGTCCTTTGATAGTCATTTATATCAATTTTTAAAGTCATCAAATTTTCCCAAAAGTCTTATTAGAATTAAACATATTTTAAAAAAAATTAGGGGAATTTGGAGAATATAACAAGATATATTAAGTGATAGCACGTCAAGTGGGCCTGGTAAGAGTATTAGTCAAACACGTCCTCCCACCTTATTTAGTAAGCAAAAGGGTAGCAGCAGCTTCACACCGCGTTTACGTTCAAAATGGATCAAGTTTTGAAGCGGGCTTAAGAAAATATTGGAAAAGTGGGAAGTTCAAGTTCTCCCACTACACTTTATAATGTCACCAGAGCTGAAAAGAAGTTAGCAAAACAGTATTTATAGAAGGAACCCAGTTATACTCTTCATCGAAATCATAGGACCAGAGGTCGTGACTATCGAAATACTAAAGCTTTGTTCCCATTAAATATATTACAAGTGGATCTTTTGACTCTAGAAGAGATTCAAAGATGCCATAATAGACCGTACAAGTTTATTTTATTTTCAATAAGTGTATTTAGTCTCTATGCATATGCAGCTCCATTGTAGGAAAAGAAATGTGATGAAGTTTCTAAAGATGTAGAAAGTATTCTTGAACAGGATTCTTATAGAAAAATTCAAAAAGATCGGAGAAGTGAATTCGTTGATCCACATGTAAAAAGGTTTTATTGAAATATAATAAAGTACTCTATCATACTCGTAGTCTTATAAAGGGGACATTGGCAGAACGTTTGATAAGTACTGTTGGACTATTAATTTCAAGATATCGTACATTGAAAAATAATACTTCATTTATTCAAGATTTAGATAAATTCATTTTGATTTATAATCAATAGCCTTATCGACCCTTGTCCAATGTTACTCCTCTTGAAGTTCATCACAGTGACAATACACTTTAAATTTTTCTGAAGCAATATTCTAATGAATAGGCTGGGAAGAAAAAAATTAATATTGGTGATACTGTTCGAATCAATCGAACAAGAAATATTTTGGAAAAGCTGAATTACTTGTGGTCCACTGATTCTATGTAGACAATGCATCCGCTTTCTCATCTGACAATTGTATATTTCTTTTACGCATCCTTTGTCGAGAGATCAAGAGTTGGTAATAACAATATCTCACTCCTACATATTCTAGAACGAAAAACCTCTAGTAAACACATTCACCATAAAAATATAAAGCACCTTCAATACATTCCAGTCAAATGTTCGTATTTGGAGCTCTGTTAATCATCGGCAGCGCGCTAGCGCTGCCTAAGTAAAGAACGATGTGGGCACAATGTGTTTTTTCTCCACCCGGGCACTTCGTATCGAAGGAGTTGTCGTAGAAACTTCGAAAAGGGCTCATTCGATTGGAAATGGGAGTGGCTGGTGCCCTTTTTAATAGTCGAAAGTGATTGGAGGGCAACTAGCCCCCCCCACGCCCATGATTCCCCCAAACACATCCAATCAAAATTTTGAGATAGCCATTTTGTTCAGCGTAGTAAATTTCCAGAAAGAAAATATATTTTTGAGGAGGACACTCCCCCACAGTCCTCAGGGCAAGGGTTTTAAGTTATGCCTTGGGGGCATATAAGGTTTTTATAGAAGGTGTTGTCGTAGAAACTTCAAAACATGATCATTCGATTGGAAATTCAAAGGACTAGTACCCTCTTGAATAGTCGAAAGTGATTGGAGGGCAACTAGCCCCCCACGCCCATCATTACCCCATACACATCCAATCAAAATTTTGAGATAGCCATTTTGATCAGCGTAGTTGTTTTCCAGATAGAAAATATATGTTTTTGAGGAGGACATTTCCTCACGACCCTCAGGGCAAGGGTTTTAAGTTATGGCCTGGGGGCATACAAGCTTTTTATAGAAGGTGTTGTCGAAAAAACTTCAAAACAGGCTCATTCAATTGGAAATTCAAAGGGCTAGTACCCTTTTTAATAGTCGAAAGTGATTAGAGGGCAACTAGCCCCCCCCCCGGCCCATCAGTCCCCCGAACACATCCAATCAAAATTTTGAGATAGCCATTTTGTTCAACGAAGTTTTAAGTTCTGGAAATTAGGTCTTTGAGGATGACAACCACCTCACAACCCTCAAGACAAGGGTTGTAAGTTATGCTCTGGGGGCTTATAAAGTTTTTATACAACGCAACGTCGTAGAAACTTCAAAAATGGCTCATTTGATTAAAAATTGAAATGGCTTGTGCACTTTTTAATAGTCGAAAGTAATTGGAAGGCAACTAGAACCCCTTCCACGCCCACCATTTCCCAAGACACATCCAATCAAAATTTTGAGATTGCCATTTTGTTCCACGCAGCTGAAGTTCAGAAAATTATAACTTTGAGAAGGACATTCCCCCCATAGTCTTCAGAGCAAGGGTTATAATTTATGCCCTGGGGGCATATAAGTTTTTATTGAAATCTTTGTCGTAGAAACTTGAAAAGGGGCTCATTCGATTGGAAATTCAAAGGTCTAGTGCCCTCTTTAATAGTCGAAAGTGATTTGAGGGAAACCAGACCCCCTCTTTCGCCCACCTTTTCCCCCAAACACATCCAATCAAAATTTTTAGATAGCCATTTTATTCAGTGTTTTGGATTTCCAGATAGAAATTATATTTTTGAGGAGGACACTCCCCCACAGCCCTCAGGGCAAGGGTTGTAAGTTATGCCCTTGGGGCATATAAGGCTTTTACTGAACGCTTCGTCGTTGAAACTTCAAAAATGACTCATTCGATTGGAAATTGAAATGGCTAGTACCCTTTTTAATAGTCGAAAGTGATTGGAAGGCAACAAAAACCCCTTCCACGCCCACCATTTCCCCAAACATATCTAATCAAAATTTCTTGATAGCCATTTTGTTCCACGAAGTTTAAAGCTCAGGAAATTATACCTTTGAGCAAAAAACTCTCCCCATAGTCTTCAGGGCAAGGGTTATAAGTTATGCTCTGGGGGCATATAAGGTTTTTATTAAAATGGGCAACTAACCCCCATCTCACGCCCACCATTTCCCTAAACACATCCAATCAAAATTTTGAGATATCCATTTTGTTCAACGTAGTCGAAAGTTCTGGAAATTAGGTCTTTTAGGATTAAAACCCCATCTGAGCTTTCAGTGCAAGGATTGTAATTTGTGCCCTGGGGGCATATGAGGTTTATAAAGAAAGTTGTTGTAGAAATTTCAAAAGGGGCTCATTTGATCGGAAATTGAAATTGCCCTTTTTAATAGTCGAAAGCGAGTGGAGAGTGATTAACCCCCCTCTCACGCCCTCCATTTCCCCAAACACATTCAATCAAAGCTTAGAGATAGCAATTTTGTTCAACTTAGTTGAACAAAAAATACAAACGAATTTGCACTGTCAGTTTAATATACATTTTACTGATATTTAGTAATCAAAATCTTAAAATTATTTGATTTATTAAAGTTATAAAAGTAAAAACTTTTATATTTTTTCAGTAAAGTGCAAATTATGTTCTGGCCTTTGGAAGGCATAAGGGCGTTGAGCCCAACTTATGTTAATTTCAGCTCGTTTTGAGTTTGACTCGGTTATTTATTGTAATTTCTGCTCGTTTTGGGTTTCATTTATTTATCGATGGTGATTTGTGGTAGTTTCACGCTTTGTAGATTATTTTATTTTATTTTTGGTCATTTTTTGTTTAATAGAATTCTTTATTTTTCTTTGAAAAACTTACTCTATGGGATTTTTTTTAATTAATTAACATTAAGAAGGGAATGGGAAGACCCTTTTGCAATAACAAAGGCTTGACTGTGATTACATGTCATTTTTGACCCAGTCAGTAAGATGGCTAATAAAATTCATTTTGTTGGTCCTGATACTGATTGCTAGGTTGCTAATCTTGGACTACGACAATTGGGTCATGGAATGGACTATTACAGGGGTCGTTCGTCAATGTACAGGTACGGTCGCGGCAATTGGTTTGCTAAGTTGTTTTACTCTGGATTACCCCTGGCTAAAAAAAATATTGCACCGGTTATCAAAGATTTTGCGTCCTCTACACTACATAATTGGGGCCCTGGGAACGTTTTTAATTTAAGTGCCTCAAAAAATCTCATTTCCAGTGCCTGATCCCTCGGTTAGCGATTGCAATCACGAAAAAGCGGAAAAGATTTAAAAGGGGTTGGAAACACATCATCACTCATCAGTCTGAACTCAGCCAGGAAGCGTAAGGCATCAAACAAGAAAAAGAAAGTAAAAATTGTTAGATCGAAAAGGAATTTCTTTTCCTGAAAATGGCATATCTACTACATAAGAAATCTAATCCTTCAGTCAAGTCATCTCTAAATCTTTTCAATGCAGAAAATGTAGATGTGAGTGTAAAATGCGGTTACTATGAAAAAATTTATCAGCAACAGCCGCTCTCTGAAAACGTTGGTCTCATAAATTATTCATTGTTTTACACATGTTCATTATGCTTGTATACATTGGAAAGCTGGTCATCCTGTGACAATTGTACCTTTGCTGATGAGTTTGATGAAAAGTATAGATTATGCGATCCATGTAAATTGCATGTAAGATATATTGTGCAAATTTAAGAGTGTAATTCCTGTCTCAAAGTGATTTGTGACTCTCATACTAGAGGTTTCCTATGCTCCAATTGTCACTATGATAAATTTGATCAATGGGAAAATACTTACCCTGGCATGATTGCAAAAAACTCTAAAGGTTATTGCAGTTTATTTTTGAGAGACTGATATCGTCGTGATTTTAAATTGTTTTGGGAACAAGAACCTTGTCTAAGCTTCAATTTCTGGAACAATAAAAGACTCTGGTGTTTATATCATCGCTGGGAAGATACCGGCTACTATGATTATAAACCAAGAGACTTTTATTTAGCTGTTATAGAAAGTGATTCTTTGTATGAGAATTTTGTGTGTGACATCGCTTCAAATAAGCAAATTGAAACACATGAATTTTATAATATGAATCGGAAAAGAAGTATTGACTTTAAAAAGAGATTTAATACAAGTGAAGTTACAATTTATTGTAGAAAATATAAACCCCGACTTTGCTCTCCAAGATGAATAGAAGTTGAATCCCAATGATCTGCCACCAGTAATCGTTGTCGAAGACGACGACAACGTAAATGACGATGAAGAAGAAGAAATCTAAACGATGAAGAGAAAAGAATTTTTATAGTGTATATATATATTATTAATACACAAACTTAAATACATTTAAAGCATTTCACTCTTATAGCACCGAAATTTATATTATAGAAGTATATATTTCCGTGTTAGATATAGATTCCGTGAAAATATAGAATATTTTCCGTGCATTTTTCCATAAATGACTTTTGAACCCAGGAAATGTAGGCCTCTATAATTTAAGATGGTGAAATATTTGATAAAAAGGAGGGTTGTGTAAAGTATTTATAGGCATGTTATAGGGAAATATTTTATATTTTTAATTTTGTCTTCAGAATTGTATAATGTTTCCTTTTAAGTAGGCCTAACTGTCGGCTAATACCAACCAATATAAAATATATTTCCCTATATGTCAAATATATCTTGATCTAGAGCTTGTGGTATAAAGATCTCTTTTTTGGATAAAACCCTGTTTTACATTGTGAGTGATTTCCCAGTGGACTCTTATTTGAAGAGTCTTATTTATAATCGGCTTATCTTTTGTCTGGTAATTTTGACCTCTGTGATTTCCCCTGGGAACAATTATTTTAACTCATTGTTGCCGATTGGAGGTTGCCAATAGACGATAGTTTCCGCCAAATCGTGTATAAAAAAAATTTAGCCAAATTACTAGAATTCAGTCAATTTAAACCAAATTTCAACCTTTTCTTAAGGTGCGTCAACAGTACCGCGTGGATCGCTTGGGACCAAGCAGAAGAGGGGAGAGAACCTGCCTTAAACTACAGGGGAGAGGTGAGCAGGTCTCGACGTTTTCCTTGCTCCCGGTGATGTCTGTGCGGCTATTCAACCTTGTTTCTCACTAAGTGAGATACCTGCTGTATGTTTGTTTGCTAGATACAATGTGGAGCCAGCAGCTTGTATGGTCTCCAGTCTTGAACTTTTTATACCGTGCCCGGGCTGTGGGGAATGTCCACGCCGATATTGCGAAAACTGGTGCGGACTTTTTTTTAGCACTGATTCGTTAATGGAAGCAAAGAAAATACTGTGGAATTTTGCAAACTGAACGAATCGTCCAAGTGACAGGCATAAAGCTGCAGATAAATGTCTGGACATGCTAAGAAATTTTAAAAGTGTGATGAAAAGCAGATACCCCTACCCTGTTTCGTGCTGTACGAGCCTGACGAAGTACCATTTATCGAAGGGGAATCAAGTGCTACACTTACTCGTAAAGTTATCGAATTATGTGTCAGATTCGATAATTACGTTCTGTTGAAGCGCAACCCGCTGCCTTCTTTGTCTCAAGCCCCCACACATTCATACAAACCCTCTTTTGCCGTTATATTAAAGAATCCACCTTAATCGCTTAATGACCCCAGGGATAATTTTTTTTTATTGATAACTTGTGTAGTGACTCGAAGTCGGCGATAACTGAGCTTAGACCGGGAAAATATACTTGGCGCCTCGTCGTAAGTGACAAAAATGAAGCTCTTGCTGTAGCTGATGCTGATTAAATCTAAGGACCAATCGCTATGCTTACAGCAATAAGTTCCAGTATATTATGGAATTGTCCGTTTCGTTCCTGACAGTGTTACTGACGGTCAGTTGCAGATCTTGATAACTAACTGTACCGAAGTCTCCCGTATTGGCAAAACTAGGTCCTACAAGCTTCGGCTCTCTCGCCAAGAAGACTTATTAGCAGCCATTTCCTCGTCAGTGACAATAGAGTACAGCGAATCCGCATTGGTAAGTTTCTCCCTCTCCCTCCTCGCTGCTACAACTGCCAAGCTTATGGACATATTGCCCAGCACTATGAAGCTCTTACTCGCTGTTCGCGTTATGCGCAGACAGGACATTCGAACAAGCCAGAAACCCGCTGTCAAAAAACATGAATTGTGCACTGTGTAACCAAGCTGACCATCCTTGTTACAGCTACAAATATCCTGTCGCACAGAAACTTATGAATCGCCTAAAATGAGCACTGATCTACGCGTTACATCATGGAATATTAATGTGTATTTCCAGTTGAGCCCTCCATATCTCGAGGAAAGAGCGCAAAGATGATTTATCAGGAGGTCACTACTTACAACGAGAATCAGTATATACAAGCCTGCCATGTTTCGAGTACCGGGGCCTGGCCTCGAAATCGGCTACGTATTTCTTTCCTTAAACTGGTACATTGACATTTCTGGCTCCAAAACCAATCTAAATATGTCAGAGATTTAAGGGAAAAGTTGTATTTTTCCCAGAGTGTTAGTATCGAACCCATGGGGATGCTAAGACATCAAAAGCAGGTTCACATTCTCAGCGGTTAGAAGACAAGCGACAACTGGTATAAATATATACTAGCCTGCCTCTTAGTCGTACTGGGACTTGGGCCATGATACCAAGAAGAGGTTCACATTGTCTGCTGTTAGAGCATAAGTGCCAATGAAAATCATCATATACAAGCCTTCTGCGTAGCTGCGCCAGGACCCGGACTCAAAATTGGCTACATAGTGGGCTTATTTCCTCTTAAAACTGGCATAGACCTACTCACATTTCTAGCTCCAAACGATCTAAATACATCACAACTTTAAAGAAGAATTTTTAATTTTACCAAGGTGGTTGTATCGAGTCTATAGTGACACCATGACATCAAGAAGAGGCTGCACAATGAGAGCAAATATATACAAGCCTGCCGCAAAACCAGTCCAGGTTCCAGCGGTGTAACTGCCAGGCGAATGGATATATATATATATATATATATATATATATATATATATATATATATATATATATATATATATATATATATATATATATATATATATATATATATATATATATATATATATATATATATATATATATATATATATATATACCAGTTGTCGCTTGTCTTCTAACCGCTGAAAATGTATTAAAAATCTATGCATTAAAAATTATCAAAAGGTTTCTTACCATAGTTTGAATAAAAATGAAATAAAGCTATTAATTAAAATGAGTGCTTATAGTTTGGCCCTGGGCCAAAGAAGAAAGTTTATCGGGAGATAAAGTTCGAGGGCTGGTCCTTATTTTTGTCCTATGCGTGGAGGTTTAGATAAGAGCGTATATCACTTGATGTGTGAATGTGAGGAGCTGAGTGATTGGAGACTTGAAGTGTTTGGTAGGGGGGATTATTATTTTGAGCGGTTGGTGAGAGTGCGTGCGGATGCGTGTTTTATGGGGGTCAGAAGCTTGACACGGTTCCTTAGTCTCGCGATGAATCATAGAAGTAGATTTCTGTAGGATTTGGGCAATTTCTTTGTAATGGTTCTTTGTTTATATTTTTTGCTATGGCCTATGGGCTTTTAGCGCAAATAAATTCTAGTTTATTCTATTCTATGCTGTTTAGAGTTATTTCCCAGAGGGTTAACTCAACCTACAGATGAATGGCCATGAAATACTTAGTCTAAACAACTATCGGTCTAGGGATAGTATTCACCAGGCAGTTATTAAAAACCGTCACCTTTATCAACTACTAGCAGAAAGCTGTCAAGCCAACATTTTCAAAAAGACCTAAATTGGCAGGAAAACGAACCCAGGCCGCAAGTAAAAAGGCTCTAAAAACCTAGTAATATGCTATTTGCTGTATTAAATGAAAATAAAAGAATAGCATTTTGAAAACCTTGCAGAGTCCTGACTGAGACCTAGTAATATTGCCCATTTATTAAGGTAAGCTGAATAGGACTATGGAAGCGTGATGAATTAAAAAAAAATTCAGACGAGTTTTCACAATTCAGTCGTAGCTAGCATTGTATCTTCGCACCATTGCACTTAATTCTTTCAAAAGCACTTATTGAAACCAATTGCAATTTGCTTATTGTGCTTCAAACTTGACACACGCCAATTCGTCCTTCTTAGGTAGAAATTTTTGGAATATTTATCTATTAGTATTAGTATACGCTAACAATGCATTTGGTTAGCTTCAAAGCTTCCACTGGTAAGATTTTTTTTTCCTTGTTTTTGTAAGTTTCATTTTGATGCTTAAACCGCGCTCAATAGAGCGCAATATTTACTCATATTCAATAAGTTATTGCAATTAGTTGCAAATAAGTTAGGGTGAACTGAGTCATTTTTTTCGATTCATTTTGGATATAGGAATACAATTTTCCCAAGCATCCATATTTTCTAAATTCTAAACTATGTCTCCAATTTTATTCTGATCAATCCATCATAAATTTTAAGAATGAGAGTTGATCATTGTCCCTACTCAACAAATTAGTACTAAAACATAAACTGTGACACGCGTAGTTTGATTTTATCCTCAACTGGGATAATAATGTGGCCATGCATTAAATCACTTACCTAGCCCTCTCTCCAATGATTCAGGTCATCCATCAGTAGATTTACGTTTACGTCTCCATTATGTCTAGTGAATATCTCACTCCCATCAATTTTACATTGGAGGATAGCTACGCGTTCAATATAGCGAATTTTAATTAATTCCAATGACAAATTGAATATGCACAATTACTAAGCTTTATTAAATGCCGTTTTGACAACAGGTTCCTGCTCCACATATCCTTTTAAGAAAGGCTCTAACGGGAAGATTTTAAATTAATCCTAATTGATAACTATACAAATAATTATCCATCTAGTAAACAGCAAATTGCAGCTTATTCAGCTCTGACACAAAATAAGCAAACAGAAAATTTTGACAGGTTTCATTAAGGGCTACTGGAGGCAATTCACTAATCACAATTGCCTATTGAACAGTAAAAATTAACAAATTCTTTACAATAAGCTTATTGACCATGGGGTGAATCCTACTGTACCAAAAATTTGTTGAAAAAAAAGTTAAAAATCCTGCAGCTATCAGGAAGATTTTTAATTTAGGTAATGTTGGATTATATGTAACACACGCGAGAAGTGAAGTTTGGTTAATGCTAATGAAATAAAACAAAATAGGATAAAATTTAATCTTTTAGAAACAAGTTTCGGCTATATATTTGCACATCAGGGAGATGGGGGTAAAGCATGGCATATATTAAATACGTAACCTAACCTAGGGACCTTTTTTTGCCCCTAAACCCCCAAGAAACAAAAGTTTAAGTGTTGTAAACGCAGTGATAAATCGCTGTTTGCAATCCTCAGCATTGGAATTGCCCGTTGGAAGAAACCTGTTTGACTAGCTTCTTTAGTATGTTCAATGTAAAATATCGCACGTGTTGCAGATAATACAACCGTACCACCTTTTCCCCTCCGATTTTCATTAGCCCTTTTTTAGACGAATTTCAGTCATTGCTCCAAAATCAATGATAGTTGAAGGGGTTTACGGACCCTAAATTGAAAATTTACAATAGATAGATATAACTGAATTGCAGAGGTTAAATCCCCTCTGCTAAGAAATGTTCTAAAAACCACGCGGCTATATTTCATTTTTTTTTTTTTTTACTTTAATTGTTCTTGTCATCGGGACCAAAGAAATTGTAGTACCTTTAGCTCAATATAGTACCTAGAATAAACTTATGCACTTATGCTAAAAATTGAATATATGGTAAAATTCTACTTTAGGCTAGCTACTTTTGGCTATCTTGGAAAGGGGTTAGGTTAGGAAAATAAACCATTAGTAGTAACCTATCTAGTACTTTCAATTACACATGGAAATATACATTGAAATTGCTGTTGTTTTCAATTACACATGAAAATATACATTGGAATTGCGCAAGAAAAACCCATGCCTTTGACACTGAATTTACACGTGAACATTTTAAAAAGCTAATCTGCCTTGGAAACAGTTTGATGTGACGATAGAGATAAAGGGTTAAGGTGATTAGCAATTGCGAGTGGGGATTCCCCCCTGTTTTTTTTTTAATCGAAAACTAGAGATTGTCCGATTGCGTATTTAGGAATCGTTTTGATTGACATTTTTGCAAAAAGGGATAAGGAATTCGCAAATTGGACACTATAAACGATATTAATTAATGTTTTGAATAATAGGAGTGTGATTGATTCTAATTAGTGATTGGATAATTTTTTAACATGAAATCTCTGAATAAAATATTTTTTGGGGGAGATGGGTTGATTGTGTACTGTATAATACACAAGTGATGTTTGAACAGTGTTGCCAATTTAAAATAGTGTCTAACGTTTTAGTATACTAAAAAGTTGATACTAAGAGAGATGTAGATGATAAGAAAAGAAATAAACGGAATCTGCCTCAAGGGGAAGGCTCAGAGGCTCTTCGTTCCCCCATTTCTGAGGGCAGGGGAGGGGGGGGAGGGGGGAGTCAATTTTGGAGGGAAAATCAAAAATACTCAGAATAAAAAATAAAGGGAGTCTGCCTCACGAGGAAGGCTCAGAGACCCGTCGTGCCCCTATTTCTGAGGGCAGGGGAGGGGGGAGTCAATTTTGGAGGGAAAATCAAAAATACTCAGAATAGAAAATAAACGGGCTCTGCCTCAAGGGCAAGGCTCAGCGACCCCCCCTTCCCCCCTGTCGGCGGGTAGGGAGAGGGGGGGTCAATTTTGGAGGGAAAATCAAAAATACTCAGAATCAAAAATAAATGGGATCGGTCTCAAGGGGAAGGCTCAGAGGCCCTTCTGTTCCCCCATTTCTGAGGGCAGGGGAGGGGGGGGGGTCAATTTTGGAGGGAAAACCAAAAATACTCAGAATCGAAAATAAATGGGATCTGCCTCAAGGGCAAGGCTCAGAGGCCCCTCCTTCCTCCATTTCTGATTTTTCTTCACTTGGTGCCCATTAAAAACGAAATTTTTGTGTTAAATAAGTAGTTCTTGTATCTTTTAAAAGAGCTTTAAGGGGTTTGAGAGACTCGGTTGCCTGATTCCGTGTGGTTTTTCTTTATTTTGTGTACATTAAAAACGAAATTTTTGTTTTAAATAATTAGTTTTTTCATCTTTTAAAAGAGCTTTAAGTGGTTTGAGAGACTCTGTTGCCTGATTCCGTGTGGTTTTTATTGACTTAGTGCATATTAAAAAAGAAGTTTTTGTGTTAAATAAGTAGTTCTTGTATCTGTTAAAAGAGCTTTAAGGGGTTTGAGTGACTCGGTTGCCTGATTCCGTGTGGTTTTTCTTTTCTTAGTGCTCATTAAAAACGAAGTTTTTGTATCTTTTAAAAGAGCTTTAAGGGGTTTGAGAGACTCGGTTGCCTGATTTCGTGTGGTTTTTCTTTACTTAGTGCTCATTAAAAACGAAGTTTTTGTGTTAAATAAGTAGTTTTTGTATCTTTTAAAAGAGCTTTAAGGGGTTTGAGAGACTCTGTTGCCTGATTCCGTATGGTTTTTCTTTACTTAGTGCTAATTAAAATCGAAGTTTTTGTTTTAAATAAGTAGTTCTTGTATCTGTTAAAAGATCTTTAAGGGGTTTGAGAGACTCGGTTGCCTAATTCCGTGTGGTTTTTCTTTACTTAGTGCTAATTAAAAACGAAGTTTTTGTGTTAAATAAGTTTTTCTTGTATCTGTTAAAGAGCTTTAAGGAGTTTGAGAGACTCGGTTGCCTGATTCCGTGTGGTTTTTATTTACTTGGTACCCATTAAAGACGAAATTTTTGTGTTAAATAAGTATTTCTTGTATCTTTTAAAAGAGCTTTACGGGGTTTGAGAGACTCGGTTACACTGTATTTTTAATAATTTTCTTACAAGAAGCTAGAGTTTGTGTTAAGTAAGTAGTTCTTGTATCTGTTAAAAGAGCTTTACGGGGTTTGAGAGACTCGGTTGCATTGTATTTTCCATAATTTTCTTACAAGAAACTAGAGTTTACGGCCAAATACCCTTATTAGCTAAGATTTTATAGAAATGGTTTTACTTTTCGATCCAAAAATAGACTAAAGTTTCAGATTTGAACCAGAGAATTGTATTTTCCATAATTTTCTTACATCTTTGGAAATCATTAACGATAACAAACATGTTTTCGACCAGATGGGTTTTGAAAGCACATTCAGCATTGTGTGCGCTATTTTGTTTTATCATGAACCCTTTAGAGACCAATTTGATCAACTTGGAGAAAGTTCAAATAGAATCGTTACTGATATTGATATTAGTGCGTAAACTACAAACTGACAAAAAATATCCAGAACTTTTTTTGTTATAGCTTGACTTTGAAGACGTTTCTTCATCTTAATTGGCTTTAGAAATATCATGCAAAATAAAACTAACCAAACCGTCGTTGCTTTGTCAAATTTTGAGGAAACAAAAGGATTGTAACACATGATTGGCTCGTTTGTATGCAATTTCAAGCCAGTGAAAAGAACGAAACGTCTTTGAGTCACATTAAAAAAAAAGTAAATTGGTAGTTTATCTTTGATTCAATCCCAACGTCCCCCTACTCTGAGTGTTGAAAATGATTTCACGACATTATTTTAGTTTTTTTTTTCTTGCCCCAAACTATTTTTTTTATAACGAACCCAATAGAGATCAATTTGATCAACTTGGAGAAAGTTCAAATAGAATCATTACTGATATTGATATTAGTGCGTAAACTACAAACTGACAAAAATATCCAGAACTTTTTTTTCTTATAGCCTTGACTTTGAAGACATTTCTTCTTTTGTAGGTGTGTGTTGTCTAAAACCTTTAGTTTGGGATGGTATTTGGGCTTTTCAGAGCTAGGTTTCTTAGTTTCTCATAGGTGTGTGTTGTCTGAAACCTACAATTTGGGGTGGGTAGTTTGCTATTTTTGACTTTTCTGAGCTAGGTTTCATAGCCTTGTTTAGGTTTGTATTGTCTGAAACCTATAGCTTGGGATGCTATTTGGGCTTTTCTGAGCTAGGTTTCTTAGTCTCTCATAGGTGTGTGTTGTCTGAAACCTACAATTTGAGGTGGGTAGTTTGCTATTTCTGGCTTTTCAGAGCTAGGTTTCTTAGTGTCTCATAAGTGTGTGTTGTCTGAGACCTACAATTTGAGGTGGGTAGTTTCTTATTTCTGGCTTTTATGAGTTAGGTAATAAACTATTCCTGTAAAATCTGAGCTAATACGGGTTTTTGGCCGTAAACTCTAGTTTTTTGTAAGAAAATTATGGAAAATACAATTCTCTGGTTCAAATCTGAAACTTTAGTCTATTTTTGAATCGAAAAATAAAACTATTTCTATAGAATCTGAGCTAAAAAAGGATTTTTGACCGTAAACTCTAGTTTTTTTTTGCAAGAAAATTATGGAAAATACAATTCGTTGGCTCATAGGTGAAAATTAAGTCCAGTTATGGATCGAAAAATAAACCATTTCTATAAAATCTGTTTTAATAAGGGTTTTTTGCAGTAAACTCTATGTTTTTTGCAACAAAATTATGGATAATACAACTCTCTGGTGCAAAACTAAAAATTTCTTCTATTTTTGGATCTACAAACAAACTATTTGTGGAAAATCTGAGCTAATGAGGTTTTTTGACTGTAATATCTAGTTTTTTTTTGTAAGAAAATTATGGAAAATACAATTCGTTGGCTCATAGGTAAAAATTAAGTCCAGATATGGATCGAAAAATAAAGTTTTTCTGTATAATCTGAGCTAACAAGGGTTTTTAGCCGTAAACTCTAGTTTTTTTATAAGAAAATTATGGAAAATATAATTCCCTGGTTCAAATGTGAAACTTAAGTCTATTTTTGGATCGAGAAATAAAACTTTCCGTAAAATCTGTGCTAATAAGGGTTTTTGACCGTAAACTCTAGTTTCTTGTAAGAAAATTATGGAAAATACAATTCTCTAGTTCAAATGTGAAACTTAAGTCCAGTTTTGGATATTCATAATGATGAGGACTGATGATTCTAATTCAATATTTTTTCCATAAAAACAGACTATTTTTTTTAAACTTAGAAATTATTCAACTTTATTTATTTTGTATCTTTTTTTGTACGTATCTTAATATGACAAAATATGCCTACGGCTCAAACAATTCTACTCTATGATTGGTCAGAGATATGATGTGGTTTTCCCATTGGTATTCTATGTCCGGTTATTGACCAACCTAGTCCTAGGTCGGTCATTGCATGTATTAAACACCAGCTAGTCTATTGCATGTATTAAATCAGTATTTTTTACGCAGTGGAACGATAAACACATGTCATATCTTTAAAAAAAAGTGAAGATGGAGCATTTTAATACAGTGTGTTCACATAACAAGTTTATTGTAGCATTGAATGACGACAAGGAGAAGTACTTAAACTATGAAACAAGTACAAGTGGTTGCACTATTGGATGTATGTATGAATTGTCATGACAGTAAGGAATTCAATTTCTTTGGGATAGCGAAAAAATTCAACTCTTATATTGGTGGTTATGCGAGATTGAGATCTCCAGAGATGATTGCACTCAAAGAAAATGCCAACAAAAAAATAATCGTTGATGATAGAGGACAACTCCTTGCTACTGTTGCAGGTAACACATTACCTACTGATACATCCTATCGTCACCTTTCGGGTATTAGCATTCAACGGAAGATCAAAAAAAGAAAGGCCTACTCTTCTACTAATATCATAAGCAATATCTTGTCTACGTGCCGAAACTGTTACCTGTGTAAAAATAATGTGATAATAGACAGTGAAATTGCCAGAAAAATAAAATGGGCATTGTCAGAAAATATCACTATGGAATATAAAGATGAATCGATGGAAAACAAAGCACCAGCAAGCGTTACTGCCATTGATCAAACAGTCAATGAACCAAATAATACCAAAGACGAAAAGCATATTGAGCCTGTTGATGAGACACCAGTAAAAATTGTGTATGACTCTAATTGGAATAGTGATTATTCTACTGATTACGAACTAAGAGAAGACAATAGCTACAGTATCAAGAGAGAACATGGTGAACTATTTTATGGAACAGATTCAAAATGTCCAAAGTTAATCATTGATATTAATAATGTATCATAATATATTTTTGTATTAATATTCTACATAGCATTATCTCATTAAAAATATTTTATGCATTTCCTTGTTATGTGTTCATTATTTTTAGAGTAAGCTAGCATATCAAATGTTTAGAATGTCTATTAAAACATCGGAGATGTAAGAAAAGGAATTTGCATACATCTATTGTCAGACACATGGGATAATATTGACAAAATCTAGCTATCAGAATGAATAAATTCTTTATCAACATCCGTTGTTGGATATGTTATTATGTCATTATGAAAAAATTGTAAGTAAGTAGGTAAGTAAGTAATTAAGTAGGTAAGTAAGTAACTAAGTAGGTAAGTAAGTAAAAAACTCTTTCTTGAATTCACCTCTTGGATACACAATACAGAAATTTAATTCAGGAAATTATGAAAAAAATTGAACAAATTCTTTATTAACATTCTTTATCAATTGAAGTCGCTTCCTAGACAGTCAATACAGCAATTTCACAAAATCGAAGTATCAGATTGATTAAATGCTATATCAACATCCATGTGTCAGATGCATGGAGATGAATTTGACAAAATCTAAGGGTTAGATTAGATAAATTTTCTTTATCAACATCTTTTGTCAGAAAAATCGAATAAAATCGAAACAATCTAAGTGCCAGAGTGAATAATTTATTTTTTGTCAACATCTTTTATCAGTTACAACAATTATAAATAACAAAATCTAAATATCAGAGTGAATAAATGCTTTTTCAGCATCCTTTGTTAGCTATCAGAATGAATAAATTCTTTATCAACATCCGTTGTTGGATATGTTATTATGTCATTATGAAAAAATTGTAAGTAAGTAGGTAAGTAAGTAATTAAGTAGCTAAGTAAGTAACATATTTTATTCAACATATCCGACAAAGGATGCTGAAAAAGCGTTTATTCACTCTGATATTTAGATTTTGTTATTTATAATTGTTGTAACTGATAAAAGATTTTGATAAAAAAAATAAATCATTCACTCTGACATTTAGATTCTGTCAATTTTATTCGATGTATCTGACAAAAGATGTTGATAAAAAAAATAAATCATTCACTCTGACACTTAGATTTTGTCAATTTCATCCGCATGTATCCGAGAAATGGATGTTGATATAGAATTAATCAATCTAATACTTAGATTTTTTGAAATTGCTGTATTGACTGTCTAGGAAGCGACTTCAATCGATAAAGAATGTTAATAGAGAATTTGTTCAATTTTTTTCATCATTTCCTGAATTAAATTTCTGTATTGTGTATCCAAGAGATAAATTCAAGGAAGAGTTTGTTACTTACTTATCTACTTAATTACTTACTTACCTACTTACTTACAATTTTTTCATAATGACATAATAACATATCCAACAACGGATGTTGATAAAGAATTTATTCATTCTGATAGCTAACAAAGGATGCTAAAAAAGTATTTATTCACTCTGATATTTAGATTTTGTTATTTATAATTGGTGTAACTAATAAAAGACGTTGACAAAAAATAAATTATTCACTATGAAACTTAGATTCTGTCAATTTTATTCGATGTATCTGACAAAAGATGTTGATAAATAAAATCTATTCACTCTAACTCTTAGATTTTGTCAATTTCATGTTTTGTTGTGCTTTACCTTGTCACAGTTACATTCTGTTGATTTTCATAGTTCATTTTGAATTTCTTTCATTGAAATGCAAGTTGGAATATTTCAGTAGTGTTTTGTTGTTCTGTACTGTGGCACGGTTACATTATCTTGATTTTTCATAGTTTATTTTAAATTTTTTTCATGAAATGCAAGAACTAGAATACCATTTGTTCAACTGAAAGTAAAGAGCAAAACATCATAACTTAAAACTTTGATACAAAATAAAGATACTTTATTCAAGAAATTATGGAAAAATCGCAAGTAAGTAAAAAACTCTTTCTTGAATTCCCCATTTGGATGCACAATACATAAATTTAATTCAAGAAATTATGGAAAAAAAATGTAAGTAAGTAAGTAACAAACTCTATTCTTTTTCTGCATCAATTGTCGGATATGTTGAATAAAATATGCAAATTCAACATAGCTTTATTTCATTTTTTAAGGTTAATTTAGACGAGGTTACGTGCGCGCACGTAACCTCGTCTAAATTAACCTTAAAAAATGAAATAAAGCTATGTCCTTTGTCGGATATGTTGAATAAAATATGTTACTTACTTACCTACTTAATTACTTACTTACCTACTTACTTACAATTTTTTCATAATGACATAATAACATATCCAACAACGGATGTTGATAAAGAATTTATTCATTCTGATAGCTAACAAAGGGTGCTGAAAAAGCATGAAGTCAGTCTTATATTATGATTTTGTTAATTCTAATTGCTGTAAACTATAAAATACTTTGACAAAAAATATGTTTAACGATCTGGAATTAAGATTCTGTAGATTGCATAAGATTCGCCTTACAAGAGATATCGATAAATAAAATCTAGTCACTAACACTTAGATTTTGTCAATTTCATCCCCATGTATCCGAGAAATGGATGTTCATATATAATTTAATCAATCTGATACATCGATTTTGTGAAATTGCTGTATTGACTGTCTAGGAAGCGACTTCAATTGATAAAGGATGTTAATAATGAATTTGTTCAATTTCTTTTTCATAATTTCATGAATAAAATTTCTGTATTTTGTATCCGAGAGTTAAATTCAAGGAAGAGTTTGTTACTTTCTTATCTACTTAATGACTTACTTACCTAATTACTTACAATCTTTTCATAATAGCATAATAACATATCCAACAACGGGTGCTGATAAAGAATTTATTCATTCTGATAGCTAGATTTTGTAAATTTTATCCCATGTGTCTGACAATAGATGTATGCAAATTCCTTTTCTTACATCTCCGATGTTTTAATAGACATTCTAAACGTTTGATATGCTAGATTACTCTAAAAATAATGAAGACATAACAAGGTAATGCATAATATATTTTAATTGAGATAATGCTATGTAGAATATTAATACAAAAATATATTATGATACATTATTAATATCAATGATTAACTTTGGAAATTTTGAATCCGTTCCATAAAATAGTTCACCATGTTCTCTCTTGATGTTGTAGCTATTGTCTTCTCTTAGTTCGTAATCAGTAGAATAATCACTATTCCATTTAGAGTCATACACAATTTTTACTGGTGTCTCATCAACACGCTAAGTATGCTTTTCGTCTTTGGTATTATTTGATTCATTGACTGTTTGATCTATGCCAGTAACGTTTGCTGGTGCTTTGTTTTTCATCGATTCATCTTTATATTCCATCGTGATATTTTCTGACTTTGCCCATTTTATTTTTCTGGCAATTTCACAGTCTATTATCACATTATTTTTACACAGGTAACAGTTTCGACATGTAGACAATATATGGTTTACGATATTATTAGAAGAGTAGTCTTTTCTTTTATTGATCTTCCGTTGAATGCTAATACCCGAAAGGTGACGATTGGATGTATCAGTAGGTAATGTGTTACCTGCAACAGTAGCAAGGAGTTGTCCTCTATCATCAACGATTATCTTCATGTTGGCATTCTCTTTGAGTGCAATTATCTTTAGAGATCTCAATCTAACATAACCACCAACATAAGAGTTGAATTTTTTTGCTATTCCAAAGAAATTGAATTCCTTACTGTCATGACAATTCATACATACATTTCCAATAGTGTTACCACTTGTACTTGTTTCATAGTTTAAATACCTCTCCTTGTCGGCATTCAATGCTACAATAACCTTGTTATGTGAACACACTGTATTAAAATGCTCCATCTTCACTATTTTTTTAAGATATGACTTATGTGTTTATAGTTTCACTGCGTAGAACATACGTATTTAACACATGCAATCGACTAAGTAGTGTCAACAACCAAGCATAGAACATCAATGGGAAAACCACATAATATCACTGACCAATCATAGAGTATAATTGGTAGAGCCGTAGGCATATTTTGTAATTTTAAGATACATACAAAAAAAAAAAAATAAAGTTGAATAATTTCTAAGTTTAAAAAAAATAGTCTGTTTTAATGGAAAAAAATATTGAATTAGAATCATCAGTCCTCATCATTATGAGTATCCAAAACTGGACTTAAGTTTCACATTTGAACTAGAGAATGGTATTTTCCATAATTTTCTTACAAGAAACTAGAGTTTACTGCCAAAAACCCTTATCATCTCAGATTTTACTGAAATAGTTTTATTTTTTGATCCAAAAATAGACTTAAGTTTCACATTTGAACCAGGGAATTATATTTCGCATAATTTTCTTATAAAATAAACTATAGTTTACGGCCAAAAACCCTTGTTAGCTCAGATTTTACAGAAATACTTTATTTTTCGATCCATATCTGGACTTAATTTTCACCTATGAGCCAACGAATTGTATTTTCCATAATTTTCTTACAAAAAAAAATAGAGTTTACAGTCAAAAACCCTTATTAGCTCAGATTTTACAGAAATAGTTCATTTTTCGATCCAAAAATAGACTAAAGTTTCAGATTTCCACCAGAGAATTGTATTATCCATAATTTTCTTACAAAAAAACTAGAGTTTACAGCAAAAAACCCTTATTAGCTCAGATTTTATAGAAATAGTTTATTTTTCGATCCATAACTGGACTTAATTTTCACCTATGAGCCAACGAATTGTATTTTCCATAATTTTCTTGCAAAAAAAACTAGAGTTTACGGTCAAAAATCCTTTTTTAGCTCAGATTTTATAGAAATAGTTTTATTTTTCGATCCAAAAATAGACTAAAGTTTCAGATTTGAACCAGAGAATTGTATTTTCCATAATTTTCTTACAAAAAACTAGAGTTTATGGCCAATAACCCGTATTAGCTCAGATTTTACAGGAATAGTTTATTACCTAACTCATAAAAGCCAGAAATAGCAAACTACCCCGCTCAAATTGTAGGTTTCAGACAACACACACCTATGAGACACTAAGAAAACTAGCTCTGAAAAGCCAGAAAAATTAAACTACTGACCTTAAATTGAAGGTTTCAAACGACACACACCAATGAGAAAGTAAGAAACCTAGCTCAGAAATGCCCAAATAACATCCGAAGCTATAGGTTTCAGACAATACAAACCTACAAAAGGCTATGAAACCTAGCTCAGAAAAGTCAAAAATAGCAAACTACCCACCTCAAATTGTAGGTTTCAGATAACACACACCTATGAGAAACTGAGAAACCTAGTTCTGAAAAGCCCAAATAGCATCCCAAACTATAGGTTTTAGACAACACACACAACAAAAGAAGAAATGTCTTCAAAGTCAAGGCTATAAGAAAAAAAAGTTCTGGATATTTTTGTCAGTTTGTAGTTTACGCACTAATATCAATATCTGTAACGATTCTATTTGAACTTTCTCCAAGTTGATCAAATTGATCTCTATAGGGTTCTTGATAAAAAAAAATAGTTTGGGGCAAGAAAAAAAACTAAAATAATGTCGTTAAATCATTTTCAACACTCAGAGCAGGGGGACGTTGGGATTGAATCATAGAGAAATATCGAATTTACTCTTTTTTTTTAAATGTGACTCAAAGACGTTTCGTTCTTTTCACTAGCTTGAAATTGCATACAAACGAGCCAATCAGGTGTTACAATCCTTTTGTTTCCTCAAAATTCGACAAAGCAACGACGGTTTGGTTAGTTTTATTTTGCATGATATTTCTAAAGCCAATAAAGATGAAGAACCGTCTTCAAATTCAAGCTATAAGAAAAGAAGTTCTGGATATTTTTTGTCAGTTTGTAGTTTACGCACTAATTTCAATATCAGTAACGATTCTATTTGAACTTTCTCCAAGTTGATCAAATTGGTCTCTAAAGGGTTCACGATAAAAAAAAATAGCGCACGCCATGTTGAGTTTGTTTTCAAAAACTTATCTGGTCAAAATTATGTTTGTTTTTGTCTATGATTTCAAAAGATTTATAAAAATTATTTAAAATATCATCCCCTGTCTGAAATCTAAATATTCATTCTATTTTTAGATTGAAAGATAAATCCATTTATACAAAATCTGTGCTAAGAAGGGCTTTTTATATTAAAAACTAGTTTTTTGTAAGAAAATTATGGAAAATACAATGCAGCCGAGTCTCTCAAACCCCATAAAGCTCTTTTAACAGATACAAGAACTACTTATTTAACACAAAAATTTCGTTTTTAATGGGTACCAAGTAAATAAAAACCACACGGAATCAGGCAACCGAGTCTCTCAAACTCCTTAAAGCTCTTTTAACAGATACAAGAAAAACTTATTTAACACAGAAACTTCGTTTTTAATTAGAACTAAGTAAAGAAAAACCACACGGAATTAGGCAACCGAGTCTCTCAAACCCCTTAAAGTTCTTTTAACAGATACAAGAACTACTTATTTAACACAAAAACTTCGTTTTTAATGAGCACTAAGTAAAGAAAAACCACATGGAATCAGGCAACCGAGTCTCTCAAACTCCTTAAAGCTCTTTTAAAAGATACAAAAAATGCTTATTTAAAACAAAAATTTCGTTTTTAATTTGAACTAATTGAAGGAAATCCACACAGAATTAGGCAACCTAGTGACACTAACTCCGTAAAGCTATTTTAAAAGATACAAAAACTACTTATTTAAAACAAAAAATTAGTTTTTAATGAGCACTAAGTAAAGAAAAACCACACGGATTCAGGCAACCGAGTCTCTCAAACCCCATAAAGATCTTTTAAAAGATACAATAACTAATTATTTAACACAAAACTTCGTTTTTAATTAGCACAAAGTAAAGAAAAACCACACGGAATCAGGCGACCGAGTCTCTCAAACCCCTTAAAGCTCTTTCAAAAGATACACGAACTGCTTATTTAAGACAAAAAATTTGTTTTTAATGGGCACCAAGTGAAGAAAAATCAGAAATGGAGGAAGGAGGGGCCTCTGAGCCTTGCCCTTGAGGCAGATCCCATTTATTTTCGATTCTGAGTATTTTTGGTTTTCCCTCCAAAATTGACCCCCCTTCCCCAACACTCAGAAATGGGGGAAAGAAGGGCCTCTGAGCCTTCCCCTTGAGGCCGATCCCATTTATTTTTGATTCTGAGTATTTTTGATTTTCCCTCTAAAATTGACCCCCCCTCCCCAACCCTCAGAAATGGGGGAAGGAGGGGTCTCTGAGCCTTGCCCTTGAGGCAGATCCCATTTATTTTCTATTCTGATTATTTTTGATTGTCCCCCAAAAATTGACTCCCCCCTCCCCTCCCCTCAGAACTAGGGGAAGGACGGGTCTCTGAGCCTTGCTCTTGACGCTGACTCCATTTATTTTCGATTATGAGTATTTTTGATTTTCTCTCCAAAAGTGACTCCCCCTCCCCCCCTCCCCTGCCCTCAGAAATGTGGGAACGAAGGGCCTCTGAGCCTTCCCCTTGAGGCAGATCCCGTTTATTTCTTTTCTTACCATCTACATCTCTCTTAGTATCAACTTTTTAGTATACTAAAACGTTAGACACTATTTTAAATTGACAACACTGTTCAAACATCACTTGTGTATTATACAGTAAACAATCAACCCATCTCCCCCAAAAAATATTTTATACAGAGATTTCATGTTAAAAAATTATCCAATCACTAATTAGAATCAATCACACTCCTATTATTCAAAACGTTAATTAATGACGTTAATAGTGTCCAATTTGCGAATTCCTTATCCCTTTTTGCAAAAATGTCAATCAAAACAAATCCCAAATTCGCAATCTGAAAATCTATAGTTTTCGATTAAAAAAAAAAACAGGGGGGAATCCCCGCTCGCAATTGCTAATCACCTTAACCCTTTTTCTCTATCGTCACATCAAACTGTTTCCAAGGCAGATTAGCTTTTTAAAATGTTCGCGCGTAAATACAGTGTCAAAGGCATGAGTTTTTCTTGCGCAATTCCAATGTATATTTTCATGTGTAATTGAAAACAACAGCAATTTCAATGTATATTTTCATGTGTAATTGAAAGTACTAGATAGGTTACTACTACCATTCAGGGCTGGGTCTACAGGCTAATATATACCCTGGGAAGGTATTTTGAAGTACCTACCTTCACTCCTTCTCCCTTTAGAGGGTCCTGACCTTTGATGATCTTTAAAATCTGTGTGTTATAAAAGTGAATCGATGTTACCGTTCAGCTAGACTCCCTAACTATGGGCCCATTTTCATGGGGAAGAGAACTGGATCACAGTCGTTACTTCATGTCAACCATGTTTTTACGCTTGATTTTTGCAACGAAAGCGTGTTTTGCTTTAACTTAAGATACTATGTAATGAAAACAAAGATTCATTATTTGCGTAGCATTCAAAGCCATATGTTTTTTTTTTTTTTTATTTAAGACACACTTTTACAGAATCTTTAAAACTTCGTGACACAAATGATTGTTATATTTGGATTCAGGATGAAATTTGATTCTAAAGGTATGTATTTTGGTAAATTTCTACCAAATAATATTATTGAGTTAGGACTAAAGTGAATACACCATTCGATGCCTTTTTTTATGCTGATTACGAATATAATAATCATTTCTATTGGAAATGAATTTCAGCCCCCCCTATATATGCCAATTCAGGGTTAGGTTAGGTATATATAGGGGGGGGGGGGGACTGAAATTCATTGCCGATAGAAATGATTATTATATTCGTAATCAGCATAAAAAAGGCATCGAATTGTGTATTCACTTTAGTCCTAACTCAATAATATGATTTGGTAGAACTTTACCTGTATTTTTAGCTATCCTATTATCGAGTTAATCAGAAAAGTTGCCAAAAGCAGGGCTTGTAGTTCATTTATTGGAGAAAGGGTTATAGGGAAGAAGTGATCAAAAAGTTTCGTGGTGCATAATTAAGGCTCTACAAATTTTCTTTAACATCACAACTAAATTTGAATTCCTTTATTCTTTTTACTGTTGATAACCAAATACTAAAAAAGGAACGAAACTATACTGACAAGGGCGGATCCAGGATTTTTTTCGGGGGGGGTTACAAATTTTTGAATTTTTTTTTTTGGGGGGGGGGTTACTAAATTTTGACTCCCTTTTCGACTAATTTTACTGATTTTTACCTAGGTTTTACTAATTTTCGACTCGGTCAAAAATTTCGGGGGGGGGGGGTTCAAACCGGGTAACCCACCCCCCCTGGATACGGCCTTGTATAATGACAAAACCAAAAACCAGCTTTTTTCTTTTCAGAAAGCGGAAAAAAGGGACAGCAATACTCGTCAACATTGAGAGTTTTTCATCCAGTTTTTTTTTTTTATAAAATGGACATCTGGATTATTACAGTGAATTCAGGTACTTGAAATTTTTCTTTTCTCCAAAAATGCTGAAGAGAATGCCACGAGTATAGATTTTAGCTATAGATGACCCTATGATAAACACAACTAATAGTGGTTCAGACAATAACTCTTTCAAATAAGTTATTTGGCAAAAACTAGTGGAAAAACAACAAGACAGCTATATCATCTAATCTGTTTCATAAGATCTGTCTAATAAGACAGCTATATCATCTAATCTAATCACAACTTGAATAGTTACCAAATGAAGTACTTGAATCGAAATCTTCCATTTTTTTGCACGGGTAATGAGCTTATCGGGGACATTCCATCGTTCAGCATCCGGCACCTCCCTCTTGACGTGCATGATGTCAGAGATCGCGTCAGGGAGAAGTCGATTCCTAAACGGGGTTTTGACCATTTTTATGGTTGAAAATTGCCGCTCTGTAGAAGCACTACTGTGTGGCAAGCTCATCATTACCCGCATAAACTTTGGCAAGACAGTGAAAGTTGGATCTCCTGTTCCATCTTTGATAGATGAAAGACAACTCTAAAATTTCTGGACTGAACCTTTAGCAGCATTAAGCTCATCTTTTAAAAGGGGAAGACGTCTCCATTCCCTGTTCAACAATTCTACGTTGATACTCTCTTCAAAGCAAGGTTGGAAATGCCGGAATAAAGCTATGGTGGAGGGAACCTGGCCTGATATTGCTGTTTTGGGAGACAACCAGTCTAACATTTTTAAAAGTGGGTCTTCACTGTCAATACGAGTTTTAATTTCTCTGCATAAAGCTATGTAGAATGTGAGACAGTTCGTTTTAACGGAAGTGAGTCGCCGGTCATCTAATATCTCTTTGTTGTTGTTGTTGTTTGGGGTTTGACGCGTTCGACCAATCGGTCATATGCATTCGTATCACTCAATTATTCTGTGCTTTCTGTAATCACTAGCTTGCTTGGGTGTCACTTTAGTCAATATTCATTGAGCCATGTCAGGTATCAGTTATTGTGCTATTGGTAGGGGGTAATTCACCTGTAGCAAATGCCTGCGTCGAAAAACAAGAATCAGAGCAATTCAGCACTGCTTTGTCATAAAACAATTAAAATACAATTGCAACACAATTAAATAAATAATGCCAATATATATCATTCCTGTCACATACGCCAACTAAAAAAAAAAAAAAAAAAAAAAAAAAAAAAAAAAAAACTGATAGAACATAGATAAAAGGAAAAAATATACTAAGTATGATGACTCTAAAATGAGCTAATATAAGGGTGTAAAAAAAAAACAAAAAAAAAAAAAAAAAAAAAAAAACCCTTAAAGGGAATTAACCAAACCAGTAGTATTAACAAATCTACCTAAAAGGTTTGTGCTTAGTTGTCTAGCCCAAGGAGGAGACGTGTAATGTCCCAGAACAGAGTGCATTGTTAATGCCTTAAATGCCCTCTCACAGCAACTCCTTAGTATTTCTCTCTCCTTTTCATATTTTCTACAGTTGAAGATGATGTGACGTATGTCTTCGTACACTCCACAAATGTCGCAGTTGGGGGAATGGGTTATCTTCCAATGGAATAGTGTTGATTGAGTCCTTTCATGGCCACATCTAAGACGACAGAGACAAGTTGAAAGGATGCGAGATTAGAGGTACATTTCTTTTGATGGCTGCTTGTAATTATGCAGATCCAGGACCTGGGTATGGAAAAAACGGAGCCAAGCCTCTTCTACCTCTAAAATTTTTCATCTGATTTAAGACAGGAGTTCAAGACTAGTAATAGGGGTTTGAGTAATCAAATCCAGATAGATGGCTTCTTTGCAGCCTAGTCTGCTATTTCATTTACCTTTCCACCACACTGTGCTGGGACCCATATAAATAGGACTGATATACCCTTTCTTGCAAGTTGTGTAGTCAGATTTTCAATCTCCATGGCAACATTTCTTGCTTGGTGTTGCTGGTGTGAAAGGTGAATCAGTCAGCTGAATCAGTCAGGTGAATCAGAGCTGACAGTGAATCAGTGCAGACAATAAACTTCCGATTTTTGGTCTCTGTTTGGCTTGCTATGGCTTGAAGAGAACACTTAATTGTCATAAGTTCTGCAGAGAAAATTGTCTGGTTGGGGGGTAAACAGTAGGAAAGAGACAGGCCCTGGGAGGGTATAACTACGGCACAGCTGCATTTTGTTTCTGTCTTAGAGCCATCTGTGTAAACTTGGATGTAGTCCTGGTATTCTGCCAACTTTCCCAGGAATATGATTTTCATCATAGCTTGGGGGAGTTCCTTCTTTTTTTCAATGCTGATCTTAGGAATAATCAATTCCCCAATTACTTTGGAGGCGCTGGGAGAATCATCATCCAAATTAATAGTCAGCCTGCCATTCTCTGTGAACTCTTCCATGCCAGGAAGGCAAAGGAATCTCTGAAAAGAGGGCATCTCTGTTGGTTTGTAGAGGACATCAGGGTTGTGGTGGCTAATGATTCCTTTGTAGATAATGCGGTTCTTGAGTTTTATCTTATTTGCAAAATATCTTGCAAGGAGATATTTTCTTCAGGAGTGAAGGGACTGGATCCCCACCTCACAGTACATAGCTGCAATAGGAGTTGATTTTAGGCAGCCAAGGGCTCTTCGTAAGATTGCATGGAGGGTAGTGTCAAGTTTCTTGAGGAGACATTTCTTGGCGGAACCATGTATAAATGATCCATTGTCTATCCTGGATATCACCACTGGCTTGACAATAGTTGTAGCAAAGGTAATAGGGGCTCCTCTTCCTCCAAGGCAAAGAGCATTAATGAAGGTTGGTCTTTGTTTGAGACTGTCAATCAGCTCATCCAGATGGAGTTTCCATGTCAGTTTTTGGTCAAATACAATTCCCAGAAAGCGTTTATGTTCTGCAACCACAATCCCATGTCCATTCAGTTTCACCAGTGGTTTGAAAGCATCCAGGTTATGCATTTTGTGGAAAAACACACTAACTGACTTATGGCTTGAGAAGACCATATTATTACTTTTTGCCCAAATTGATAGCATATCTACAGCTTTTTGAGAGGCTGACTGTCAGCATACAGGGTCTCTAATAATGTCCCTTTCAATGCTGTCAAAAACAAATATTTCGAACTGAGCTCCATAGTAAATTTCTTTTTCTAAGTTCTTAAAGTTCCTAGGGTTTGTGAAGTTAATTGCAAACGGTGATCCCTTAGCAAGAGTGAATCCTTCATCATTGATAAAATTCCGCGCAATTTCTGTTAATGTTTCCCCAACATATTTGAGTAGTCGGTGGACTTCAACTTCAGTGCTTTGAAATTCTAAGTTAAGCCTGTTGACTGTTGGAAGAACATAGGTCAAAAAGAAATAATACAGTTTTACAGAGGGGTCTTTCAAGGCTCCATACAATTTGGTGGCTTGCAGATCTCTTCCTTCCTGTGCAGGAATAGTGAAAAACAAAATCAAAGCCTCCCACTGCTCCAACAACCGATCAGCTGCTGCCTCAAAAGCGAGCCATCTAGTGGCAGAGGGGTAAAGCAAAGCATGCCCTGCAACATTGCAAAATTCTTGAACTTTCTTAAACTCTCTTAGCCGCTTAGCACTGTTGGAGACATAGGTGTAGATGTCGTTGCTGAACTTTACAATTTCTGCAGGAAGCTTTTCACAGGCTGCAGCAGAGCATAATGCAAAGCTGTGATATATGCAACCAAAAACTGAGAGCCATGGAACGTCTTTCTTGATTTGAGCAGCAAGTCCATTATTCTTGCCAAGCATAACGCTTGCATTATCTGACGCAAATCCCACAAGATTCTTCAAAGGAATGTTTTTACCTTTGAATACTTCATAAATGAGTTTCTTTAAGCCAGCAGCAGAAGCATCAGTAACGACTGGGAGAGCAAGAAAGTCCTCTTTTACTTCAGAAGTACTCGTGTCAATGACGAGCTATCAGAACTAGAAACTTTGTGCCTGTTTTATCTGTACTTTCATCAACAATTAATGAAAAATTTCCGGCACGAAGTTTAAGACTAAGTCGGTCAATAGTATATGAAGCAATTACGTTTTTTAGAATGCAAGTGGTTTTTGTTCTTCCACATATTTATCACTATATTTTCGAAGCTTTTTTACGCTCTTTCTGCATTTAGAACTAGGCTTATCGCTATCATTGGTGTATGAAGGTTCAGCTGCACTTTCATCCATCTCAATATTTCCGAGCACTGAGCCACAAGAACTAGATTCACAGTTTGGTTCAATCAGTTCTTTCTGTTGTTCCCGCCTTCGCTCACGGTCCCATTCTTTTTCTTCGGCTTCCGAGTCTCTCTCCTCAAATTCACTTTGCTCCAAGTCAGTTTTCTCGCTCTTAGCAGCAACATCTGGGACAGAAGATTGAATGCCCACTTTTGAGAAAAACTTCCGAATGTCCATGGCAGGATTTGTATCTGCAAATAATTAATTTTTAGGGACAGCAACAGTGGCTAATGAAATCTTTTTTTCTTATTATTCTTCTTTTTCATTTTTAGAGTTTTGCTTACTATTCAGCCGGGTTGCTCCTTACTTACAGTTTGTTACCATGAACTGGTTAATAATGTCAATTCAAAAACGGAATTTAAAAACTTGTGTGTAGCCAAGGATTTACCTTCGCATTAGATATCTTCTCATCATGCTCCCAGAAACAGTGACCATGTCTGTATCTTGACTTAGATACTAGTAGCCAAAAAATACCTTGAGATACAAATACAAGTAAAAATATCTTACTGTACATAATTTAGGGTAAAAATCTAGACAGGCAATTATTAGCTATGTTGGAAAGTGGTTAGCTCAGGGAAATGAACGGATGGATTTAGTCTACAGACCAGCGTATGTCCTGGGAAGATATTTTGAAGTACCTAACTCCACTCCTTCTATTTTCAGAGGGTACTGACCTTTGATGAACTTTAAAAATTCTCAGTATTACAAAAGTGAAAGCTTGCGAAATAGTGTTTCCGTAAAATTGTAGTTTAGCTACTTTTTGCTTTCTTGGAAAAGGGTTAGGTTAGGAAAATTAAAATTTCAGGGATAGATCTACAGACTTAAGTATGTCATGGGAAGGTGTTTTAAAGTACCTACCTCCACTCCTTTTCCCTTTAGAGGGTTCTGTTCTGACTTTTGATGACCCTTAAAAATATTTGTGTTATAAAAACTTGTAAAATAGATGTTGTGCTGAAATGGAGCACAAAAAAACTGTTTTCAGCTACACAGCTTCGCTCAATCCTGCTTTATAAGGTTTCAAAGATCTGTATATACAGTTCCTAAATTTAGAAAAAAAAGTTGGCCTGGCTTTGGTTTATTTAAATAACTAGGATTGTGTTTTCAAGACTGAAACCAAACAAAAATAAATCAAAAACCAGAAATTAAAGTAAAGTATTGTTTTGTCAAAATTCAAATCACTGGCTATTGAAAATAAACAAAATAAATCATTAGTATCACTGAAGAAAATTCTTATTGGGCCTCTAAAATGAGGCTGAACCTTTTTTGATCAAGGCTAAAAAGGATTATTCAAGCTCTGGTCACTATCTACTTAAAGATAGATTGGTTATTGGCAACTGGAAAACAGCTTGACAATTGCTTATGAAAAAAATTTTGGTAAGGTTTATGTTAAAAGAGCATCCAGTTAGCTAAGAAATAAACCTACCTCAATAGTCAGAATTGCATCCTGAATATAAATTTAACATGCTTTTAAGTCGCAAATGAACTTTATCCCACCCCTATGTATACTAATTCAGGGTATAAATTTGCAAATTAGGAAGGTGGGGGTAAAGTTCATTTCTGATGCAAATGAATGTTAAATTTGGATTCAGGATTCAATTCTGACTATAGAGATAAATTTATTTCTAGCTACCTGAATAGTCTGTTAATATAAACCTATCCTTATCCAAAACTTAAACCTCATGAAGTGGAAGAAGGTGTCTTGGGAAGGAGCGTTAGAAATGCAACTAGGAATATTACCAAAAACGCTTTGAACCTGGGGTAGAAAAGAGGACAGGAGGTTTTTGACTAATAAATATTAAGAGAATATGGTAAGGGATGTTGACAATGTATGAAAATATTAACCAAGGAGGCGGGACATGGAGGTCATGGATCAAATTGCCAAGTATATGGAAGATGCGAGCAGAAGGCAATATTAAAATAATGTTTTGGCATATTAAAAAATTGGGAGGAAGAACCCAGCCTCGACCTGTTCCAGTTAAAAATATAAACGAGGCCTAAATTAGTGATAAGAAAATGTAAAAAAAAGAGATGTGTTCAGAACATTTTGAGACTATGTTAGACTGTGATGAAGTTTCAGGATCAAACAGTTCATGGTAACGAACTGTAAGTAAGGAGCAACCCGGCTCAATGGTAACCGAAACTCTAGAAAACGGTTTTTTGATACCAATAGATATATCAAAAGAATCAGATTTAAATGCTGATTTCAAATATGTAACTTTCATCAAGTTTAGAGCTACCCATCAAAAGTTACGCGCCTGAGAAAATTTGGCTGATTTTCAAAAAAAGTAGGAAAGACCCCCTAAAAGTTATAGAACCTTAATGAAAATCACACCATCATATTCAGCGTATCAGAGAACCCTACTGTTGAAGTTTCAAGCTCCTATCAAAAAAAATGTGGTTTTTTGCTTTTTTTGCCATAATAAATATCACGGTTGCGTGTTTATTTGTTTGTTTTTTTGTTTTTTTTTTTGTTTTTTTTTTTTTTCCCCAGGGGTGATCGTATAGACCCAGTGCTCTTATAATATCGTGGGAGGACTCAGTGGAACTGAAATTAAAATTTATATTGCCCTTTTTAAGTGACCAAAAAAAATGGAGGGCAACTAGGCCCCCTCCCACGCTCATTTTTTTCCCAAAGTCACCCGATCAAAATTTTGAGATAGCCATTTTGTTCAGCATGGTCGAAAATATGATAAAAATGTCTTTTAGGATGACTTGATCCCCCAAAGTCCCCAGGGGAGGGCTGAAAGTTATGAACTTTACTCAATGTTAACATATAGTATTGGTTATTGGGAAGTATACAGACTTTTTCAGAGGAGATTTTTTCTGGTAGGTGGGGGAAGGAGAGTGGCGGGGGCTATATGGAAGGATCTTTCCATGCAGGACGTTGTCCGGGGGGCAGGGCCATGGCTAGGAAGGGGGCGCCGGATGTCCAAGCATTATTAAAGAAAAAGGTAAGGAATTAAATAAAAAAAAAAACAAGTTTTTCAACTGATCAACTGACTGTGATTAAGAGGTCATTTTTAAAGAACTGGAAAAAAAAATTTGAACTATAGTTTATAGTGCAGGGTATTGACTAGGGGGCGAACCCCCTAATATACGTGTTAAAAATTTATGAATATAGAAGTTCGTTACGTAAGTTAATTCTAAGTTACGTATATTTATTACTAATAAAAACGTTCGTAAATAAAATTAAACAAGTTTCGAGAAAGCCATTTAACCAAATAATATGAAATTTTGTTTTAATTATTCATGTACGGTGAGCCAAAATCAAAACCTGCATTAATTCAAAAACGTTCAAAAATTAAATAAAAAAAACAAGTTTTTTTAACTGAAAGTAAGGAACGACGTTAAAACTTAACACGAACAGAAATTATTCCGTATATGAAGGGGGCTGTCCCCTCCTCAACGCCTCGCTCTTTACGCTAAAGTTTGACTTTCTCACAACTCTATTTTTTTAAACAATAAAAAAACTTTAGCGTAAAGAGCGAGGCGTTGAGGAGGGGACAGCCCCCTTCATATACGGAATAATTTCTGTTCGTTTTAAGTTTTAACGTCGTTCCTTACTTTCAGTTAAAAAAACTTGTTTTTTCTATTTAATTTTTGAACGTTTTTGAATTAATGCAGGTTTTGATTTTGGCTCAAGAGAGTTGCAGTATATGAAGTTGCAGTATATGAAGTTGCAGTATATGATAGATAAAAGAAGGGAATTTTTTGACAATTCGGAAGTAAATGAAGATTTATTTTGCAGAGGAGGTAGAGACGGTTCTAAAAGGATGTAAAAATAATGAGGCATCAGATGCTGATAGTCTTGCCAATGAGTTTTTAAAATATGATGGTTACGAAATTAGGGATAAATAATTGAATTATGAATATGATTCTCGAAAAAAGGGAAGTGCCTGGGGATCTTAGGAAAACTTTTTATTAAAGCACTTCATAAGAAAGATGATAAGAGTGAGTGAGGTTATTATTGAGGCAGTAGCTTGGTTTCTGTACAAAGCAAATCACTTACCATGACGATATTTGTTAGAATAGAAGATGTTGCAGATAAAGTCTTAAGAAAGGAAATTTATGGTTTTAGGATAGGCAGCGGATGCCTTTAGCAAATTTTCACATAAATAAATATCTGAGAAGAAGCCAATAGAAGAGCTTTTGTGAAATTACTGTCCTTGTACGAATATATCAACATAATTAGAGCTATGTATGAGAACAATAACGCTGCAGTTAAGGTAGTAAGTAAGGCTAGTAGCTAGTTTGGTGTTGAATAAGGAGTTCAGTATGGTTGTATCCTATCCTCGTTTATATGGAATATTACGATGGGCTTGCCCTAAAGACAGCGAATGGGAGAGCATGGAATCAAACGGGAAGGTAAAACTCTCCTAGACTTAGATTATGTAGATACAAGGCCGTATCCAGGGGGGGGGGTTGAATCCCTCCCCCGAAATATTTGTCCGACTCATAAAAACGTAACAAAAAAGAATATAAACTAATTTTTGATTTGTTTTTTAAAGTTTTTTCGTCCCCCCCCCACTCCGAAAATATTATGTTGTTAAAAAAAGATTGGAAGAATAGGACGTTAAGGTTGAAAACTAATATTAGAACATTGGAAGCTACAGTAATGACGGTGTTAGGGTAGGGTTCTGAAATGTGGGCTCTACGAAAGGTACAGGAAGATTTAATAAATTTATTTCACAGGAATTGTCTAGATAATCGTTAAAACCAGTACGTGCTCTTTGTATCGTTTGACTGACCGCAGGTCAAACAGAAAATTAAACTAAAAAAGTGTTTTCCACTTCGACGGGCTATAATGATAGAAAAGTTGAGATGGCTAGGACACATCTTACGGATGAATGATGACAGATTGTCAAAGATTTTTTGGCAATTTATTGTCATTTTTGACCATTTATTTGGGGTCAAACGAAAAACAGCTCGTCCCCGAATGGGACAGGGGGAGTATATATTGAAGGATTAAAAAGAAATTGGACCTACTTGGGAAGATTGAAAGAGTGGAGCTTTTTTGGCTCAAGGAGGAGCGTGCTCAACAGTGCTGGCCTCAGGTGGCTTAGTGCTGCAGTGAGTTGTTTCTAGTAGTATCAGTGACACACTGGGTAGGTTTTCACTTTTTTTCCTCAATTTTTACAATTAGTTTCTTTATTCACTCGTTCCTTTCTTTTTATCTTTTCATCCTGACTTATATGCCCTTTTGCTCAAAATCATATACACTGTAGACTAATTTTGTAATAGTAACACCGTGTCTGTATTCAGATTTGCGTTAGCTCATACTGTGTCATAAAATTCATCATGGACACAAGGATCTCTTCAGACACTAGGGTTTCTGCTTAAAAAAGGCGCATTTTTGAGCCAAAACGACATATTTCAGGGTTAATTATTTATTTTAAAACCGATTAACTTCGATTATTTTAGAGAAAGATGAGTTCAAATATAACCGTCCACAGAAATTGCTGCTCAAGTTAAGCCAGGTAAACCTTATAATGGATCTTTTGTTATACAGATCTTCATTTTAAACTATCACGCTACATGAAACCTCCCTATAAACATATTATACTGTCAAAAGTTATAAATATTAGAAATTAATTAGATTTTAGATCCAAATTCCGGCGTAAGTGGACTTCATTAAAATTATTAGACATTTATGAACACTAAAACTTAAATGTCAAAGCAAACACACATAAAGCTATATACTTTGAAACTGATCAGAAGAAAAATGAATATTGTTGTGAAAGACAGCTACGACTGTCTAATCAATTTAATTAGATATATATATATAATTATATATATAATTATAATTTAATTATATATATATATATATATATATATATATATATATATATATATATATATATATATATATATATATATATATATATATATATATATATATATATATATATATATATATGTTCTTATGATCACCTTGTCGCATGATCACCTTTTCAGCAGTAACCGTTTCCATAGATTGATATCAATGATGTTATTCCAATTTTATATTAAATTGCGATATTAAATTTATATTAACTTGCCATCCTCTCAGACTTACCTTAACTGGTAAGCGATGAAAATTTCAAAAGTATGAGTGTACTTAAATCAATTGACTTCTGTACTTACCAACCCCTCAGACTTACCTGTAGTTGGTAATCGATTTTAATCCTTTTACTACTTTCATATCATCAAATTAAAAAAAAGAATTTTACTGTCCTCTGTTTCATCCTATTATTCAAATCATCAATTAAGATCATTCATACCAAATTGAGTTGCCTTTATCCAACTGAGATACCCTTGACACCTCTAATAATGTAAGCAATACAGGACGAGATCCCTGATAGCTATAAGCTACAGGTTACTAACCTGTTTATTATTAACTCTGAAACATGTCCGGCTTGGCACATGACCCTAGAAAACCTGTCTGCTAGCCTTATATGATCTAGTTCTGAATATCTAGTTCCAAATGTAACGTGTGATGTGAGATTCAGAGCAAATGTTTAGGGCATGATCGACAAGAGATGTAACAACACCTCTTTTAACTTGTGGGGGGTGAGCCCCTAAGTTCATTTTCCCCATAATTCCAGAGTGATATTACATCATTCATATAACGCCCCCAACAGACATGTTTTAAAAATATGAATTTAAGGGCCAATTTTCAAGGTGTTCTACATAAAGGTTCGCTAATAACCCGGATAGCGGTGCTCCCATAGCGAGACCACTTTTTTTGTTGATAAAAAGAATTACGGAACTGAAAAATACATTGAATACTTATTACAAATTTCGACTATGGACATTAAAACCTTACAGTCTATTCCTCTTGTTCAATCTTCAATTAAATGATAGTTTTCTTCTTTTTTATTTTTTAATAACTGCTCAGATATTCCTATATCAATACTTGCATACATAGAAACTATGTCAAAACTACTTACTATTGTATTTTCTGAAATGCTTGCATTTTTAAGTTTTTCTACTAAATCTACAGAATTAGATATGTACAACTTTTGGAAATAAAGCAGAGGTTTGAAGGCTGTATATAAAGACTTTCCAATACTGGAAGCAGGGGCTTTCGTACATGCTACAATTGGCCTTAAGGGAATACCATGCTGATGTAATTTCGGTAAACCGTAAAACTTTGGGCAAAAACTACCTCGGGGGAGAAATTTATAATACAATTGTGGGGTGATTTTGCCATTTTGTTTTAGATTCTTTAATTCGGTTATAATTTCATTCTCAAACTTACCAGTATGGTCGTGAGTCATGGAAGTATATGTATTTATGTCTTAATGACACAAACACATATACTTCTATCTGTAATTCAAAGGGCATTATGCTGCAAGACATCCATTTAACATGGAAGGTTTGAAGCTTTTTTTTATGTTATTAACAGTCAATTAATGTTTTAATAGGCATCAACGATAGGGCACAGTCTATTATATATATATTTACGGCTTCGGTAATGCTAGAAGAAACCCTTCTATGGTTTTCTACCCCCCCCCCCCATCTATGAGTAAAAATGCGAGAGATAACCGATTTTTATACATCCACCGTGTTTTATTTAACGACTGAGGTATCGGTTAAAATTTCAGAGACAGTTTGGCTGTAGGGAAGGGGGCGAGACATGTTTCTGGATTTTGTGTTGGGGGAATGGCAAGACAATTCTCTCGTCCTCACTGCGACTTTTTTGTTATATGTCTGTCGTCAGCTAGGCTTCTGGCTGGAGGGTGGGGTCAAATCAAAATTGGCGGAACCCCTTCTGTTTTTCCCTCACTCAGTTTTAAGATAAAATGTGGTCTAGGTTTATTATTCCTGAATTTACAGTTTTGCGTTATTTTTATTTCAGTACGGATACTTAAGCGATATTGTGGCAAATATCTTAAGCATGCATTCTCTGACAGTGGAATTCAAACACTATTTTTATATGTGCCCCATTTGTGGAAACAATGGTGAGGATCTGCTTCACTTCATGGCTCATGGCTGTCTTCACGGCTCACGTCACTTCATGGCCGTCCTGAATTACAGAATTTAAGAAGAAAAAATAAATTTTTATTAGTTTTGCGACATGTGAGGGGTTGTTCTCAGTAGTGGGATCAATATATTACGGAAAAATTAAACAAGATTACAAAATTTATTAAATTGGGAATAACCTAGAGTGAGACTTATTTAAGGAAAGGGGGGTGGGGTGCTTGAATAAATGTTGATTGTGTGAGAGTTTTCTTCTCTGTTTGTTATTTTTATTTTTTGTAGCCATAGCCTAAGTAGCTTCAAAGCATCAAATATTTATCTATCTATTATAATAACCTGTGTGAGTATTAAGTATTATTTTGTTGTTTTGTCATTATCGTATTATGCGTCTTAATATTTGTTTTCTTATTGTTATTGCTGTTATAGTATTGTTAGGTGTGTTATACAGTATCCGTAAGTGTTTCTGTTGTCTTGTTTTTGCCTTGTCCTAAAGAAGCTTTACCCTTAATAAATGTTTATCTATCTATATCTAGATGCAAATTGGCTATTAATTATCTTTCAGAACAAAATACTAATGATTTGTCGATGACAAAAATTACTTTACAAAATATTGATGTTGTTTTTTAAGTCGAACATTACCTTGGGCTATATCATATACCTCAGGTTCAGACAATATTCTCCTTCTCAACCTCAACCTCTACTCAAGCACTATTTTACTTCACCACTCACACTTAAGCTTCTTGGGTCCAAATTTTTTTGTGTCTTCACTTATTTCACAACTTTAGTACAATAATTTGATCGATCTAAAATATTGAGATTTAGCATATTTCTTACAATATTTCTATATAACATTTCATCTACATGACATTTATCATATTGAAGCAATGCTATGGCTATTGGTTCTTGAAGTAGAGGTTAAGCTTGGTCTTTGCAAGAGAGATTTGTCAGTTTAGATCCGTATAGACCATAAAATTAATATATCTAAATACTTTTTTTATCCTAAAATATTTACCAAGGACTAATATGCATAATTTTTTTCTTGAGACATTGTTTCATTGCCACATGCTATTTCTATCATTTATTTTTCACCCACTATGCAATAGTATTATACGTGGAGTGACACAGCAAAAACACATAAAAATGCAAATCAAAAGCATGTCGAGTAACACATAAAAATAAATAAAAAGAGAAAAAGGAGAAAAAACAAACATAAAAGGACGGAGAAACAGGAAAGAAAAGAAAACATTCATGACGGAAACAAACAAATGAGACACAAAGCTAATGTCAAGGAGCCTAATCTAACTTCAAGCTAATAAGTTTTCCCAGGAAAATTTATTTCAGTCACAATAAAAATTGCCTTTTTTTATTTGAACTTGGCAATAGTATTTTTTATGCTAAGCTCATCCGCCGAAAATCAAACAATTTATGTGCGTTATAACAGTTTGGGCTCGATTCACAAATTAGGGTTATTGGCCCCGCTACAACAATTATTGACATCTCTATACCCCATAGATATTTCAATTTATTTTTAATACAAAATTATTTGGACCATAATTTTCTATTTAATGTCATCCAGTTTCAGTCTCCCAAACAGTTCAACGCTGTATCCTGGGAAACTCAAGGTTTGACATCCCTCCCTCCACAAAGTGTGAAGATACACCAACTGCGCAAAATCTAACTAATTTTATTGTTGAATTGCATTCGTGATATTAAAAGTGAATTAAATTAAACTAAAAAATGTATTGTCTTTAATTTTTGTAAGCCTAGCCTTTAAAAAGTTTAAGCTTGCATTTTACAATCCTTTTTACTGTCATTAATCTTCTACTACTAACAGCTCATTGCGGCACCAAGCTATATGAGGTCATGACAACTGCGCATGCTCCTCCTCCACCAAAAGCGATTCAAAACTTCCCTCTTTCCTCCCTCTCATGACAACGAGGGTAATATCATCCAGTTGACAGAAAAAAAGCGAAAATGAAAAAAGCAGATACTTCGGCAAGGACCTTTGCCAAGCCGTTTTCAGTAGGCTACTAAAAATAACTAACATTTTGAAATAAGGTCATCCTCCTGTCCTTATCACCACAACAATGTCTTTCTTTACCTTTTTCATTTATAGATTGCTATATGAATATGATGGATCTGTTTCATCAAAGCACACGTGCATTTATTGACGATTGTGTTTGTCAGTTTCATATTTCACCGAAATCCGCAAGTGTCATATTGAGTCTGTTAGACTTTTACGCATTTAAACTAGTATTTATCTAGATTATACCTAATGTTAACGAAATCCGACCTATCTTGAAGTCCTAGAACTGTGGGAGTTGCTTACGTGTTTTTTAAGAAGAGGAAGCCATCTATGCCAACCAACACCTTTTCTTGGATCCCTGAGGCTCTCCACCCTCTATTGTATTTCTTCGATATTTAAGGTTTTAAAACACATGTCTTTTAATACCAGCAAAATCGATCATAGATTGTCTGCTTAAATTAAAACAGAACCAATTACTTAAGCATCACAACTACCCAAATAAAGTAAAATATGAATTTCAGAGGAATTAAAGTTTATTAAGTTTATTAAAGAAATTCCATCAAGTAATTTAACTGGAACAGGAGTAAATACACAAAAGCATTCAAATAAATATTTATCAGAAAAAATGAAATAAGAGCAGATCAAACGTCAGAAAATAACACTGCGTTCTGTTTCCCACTTCCCTATTTAACACACACTTTGGCCTTTCATAGAGTACATTAGTCAACGCTTTTCCAAGCGTTGACACGACGTTTCAGTAAATGCACTAAGAGCACTAAGAACTGCTAGAGCACACTCTGAACTAAGAGCACAAGAAATTAACGGCAAAAGCACCAGATCTAGAGACACACATAGATTAATACACAAAAATGGATAGAAAACACTGAATATTACTAAATAAATTTCTTCAGTATATAAAAAAGAAGAGCAGATTAGGCAATATATACAAAACACTAAGCTAGGAAGTAAGGAAGGAAGTTGTTCATTGGGGTGTTCAGCCTAGACTTATCGATAGTAATTCTATCCGGACTTGGAACTAGGCTAGGAATTGCTTTCAAATTATTATTTTTTCTGTGAGCTTAGCTTTGAACAAGTAAAACTACGCCCATACTTTTCAACAAGTCAAAAGTAAACTCGAATAGAGCGACAAAAAAAGAAAAGAAAAACAGGCGTGTAATTTGGCGCTTTGGACTATATTCAGGTTACAATAGGAACTTTTATAATAGACCGAACCGAGTGAAGATTAACTTTATTCTTTAAGACTATTTGAAAATACTTAGGAACCAATTAGTGTTAATGTAAACGTTTCAGACCAGGCTTTCAAACTTTTCGCCTTTTATCTTTTCCTTTCTTCAGCACAAGCGAGAAAGAATAACAACAACATAGGTTATTTATGAATCCTAGTTTATATCTAGAAGATGTAGAGAGAGAGAGAGGAGAGCGGCCTGATTTGATATGACCAAACATATATACATAAAGCCATGCATCTTTACTACCCATAAATATTTATAAAGCTATGCATCGACACCATACAAAATTATTTTGAAGAAGATATTGATTATTTTTTCACATACTTTTTTTTACACAAATTTATTTCATAGAAATTATTGAAGTATAGAATTATATCTATGTAAGGTTGATTTTAGTCTTCCAGTAACATGGCAAGGCTTTCTTAATCTATTATCTAACCCGTTAGAATAGTTTCCACCAACGTCCTGAACATTTTTTTTTCCAAGGTGAATTATGCAATCAGAGTTTCGATACAGTCAATCAACAAATTTACCAAGTCAAATTAAGGAAATATTTTAATGCTTACCTTGTATAAAGAAAGATAAAACTGGCAAATAATTTCCAACTGAAAATACTCACGATGGGCATATTGTCCTATTTTCGCACGCTTACAGCATTTTTTTTTAAATACTGTAAAGCATGTAGAGCATCAATTCGAGAAGCTTGTCCGGGTGTCGCATTTCTTAGTTATTTGGGCATTTATCTGTCAACGAGAGCATTCCAGGGGGGCTCTTGGGACTAAAGCTAGTCGTGGGAGAGGGCCCGTTCCCGGGCATGGTTGAACAACCAGTAGCTGGAACTTCCGTTCCAGGACAGTTATATTCTTGGTTCATTTCTAAAGGCAGTCCATCTTTCACCTTCGTCGTAGCTAGTTGTTCTTGTGCTACCTTATTTTCTCTATGTATATTCTCACGTTATTTAATAAAGACCATGTACCAACATTTATCGTCTATCTCTGGAATTACGTAAACCATTACATCTGCCAATATAAAAGGCATACAAATAAAGAACTAAAATAGAGGTTTACAGAGTGGTGGCAGCCGTGGGATGGTACTGATGCCTCGCAGGGTGGATTGGCTACCCATGAAAAGGGAGCTGATTTTGAGGTCCCGTGGGATGGTACTGATGCCTCACGGGATGGTTTTGTTGCACTGCGAGATGGTACTGATGCCTTGCAGGGTGGTTTGGCTACCCATTGAAAGGGAGCTGGGTTTGAGGTCCCGTGGGATGGTACTGATGCCTCACGGGATGTTTTTTTTTGTTGCACTGCGAGATGGTACTGATACCTCGCAGGGCAGTTTGGCTACCCAGGTAAAGGGTGCTGGTTTTGAGGTCCAGTGGGATGATACTGATGCCTCACGGGATGGTTTTAATGCGTAGCGCTAATAGTTATGCAGAGATATCAACAGTAGTACTACTATTTGTCGAACCACAAGTTAGTAGAGCAAAACCAAATAGGTCAAAACCGAGGCGTTCCACAGCAATAAAACCCCGAGGATTTTATTGGTAATAATATCTTGACGGCATTGCAGCATGGTAGGCCAATCAAACTGCAATGGTTGACATATCTATTCCATTATTTATAAGTTTATGCAATTTCATTTATTTGTCACCGGTATTTTCAGGATTAATTAGCCTTTCTCGGTCATTCCTTTTGCCCTAATCCGAAGTTTATACATAATCCCAACTGTCCTTGTCCTCATCAAATTCAGGGGTATGGGGAACAGGTCTATTTTAAAGTATACAAACAAAATGATGAGTTAAAATATCCAGTTTCCGACTACGGCTGTTAGTGTGGTTCGTTTATACTATGTAAGTTTTTACTTATGAAAGTATTGTGTATTGTTTGTATTATGTAAGTGTTACTAGTTTATGCAGAAGAATGTTAGTTGGCGAGAAGTGAATAATTTGGGAAGGGAATGTTTTGAGTTCAATTAAAGTTTGAGAGTTTAATGAGAAGGCAATAAGCCAAATCTGAGAAATTTAACTTAAAAAGGGGGGGATAATCTGTAAAGTATGTAGAACATCAATTCGAGAAGCTTTTCCGGGTGTCGCATTTCTTAGTTATTTGGGCATTTATCTGTCAACGAGAGCATTCCAGGGGGGCTCTTGGGACTAAAGCTAGTCGTGGGAAAGGGCCCGTTCCCAGGCATGGTTGAACAACCAGTAGCTGGAACTTCCGTTCCAGGAAAGTTATATTCTTGGTTCATTTCTAAAGGCAGTCCATCTTTCACCTTCGTCGTAGCTAGTTGTTCTTGTGCTACCTTATTTTCTCTATGTATATTCTCACGTTATTTAATAAAGACCATGTACCAACATTTATCGTCTATCTTTGGAATTTACGTAAACAATTACATCTGCCAATATAAAAGGCATACAAATAAAGAACTAAAATAGAGGTTTACAATATAAAGAACAATTTAGAACAAATTTGAAAAATGTAGCTTTATAGAAGGACTGAATCTCAGCTATATAGCGATGGCAAAGTTTCAGTCATACATTCAAAAATTAAAATACAGGACTGCAGAGAAAAAGCATACAATAACTTTAACAGGGACCATGAACCTAAAAATTTATTAGATGACATGTTGTCATTTCAGCAGTTTATGCAAAACTAACTAGCTATATGACTATACTAGTTAGCTATAACTATAACCAGTTAACTAGATAGCTAACTAGCTATATGTAAAACGTAAACTACATTGCCAACAGAGATTACAATCCAATTTAATTACTTAAGCTTTTTGTAAAATCAGGCATTATTTCCCAGCTTCGGCAAATTCAGAATGATGGACGATAACTTTAATATGACTTCGCTCCAACTTTCCATTCCTTCCCCCAGTAGTACCTAAATATGAAATTTGCCCCCAAAACCTTTCAGGATATATTACAAATACATTATTTCGATTACCTGGGTGCAAAAATTGTGGTCTTTGACATATGTCAAAATGTCAGGTACTTTAAGGCCCCCACAAGTTTTGACAATTGTAAATCAAACCCTCACGCCATCCCTGAGATATTACAAATAATTCAAAAAATTCAGTGCACTTAGCGTCTATTGATTTCGTGATTTATGTAAAATACACGTTTTTTCGTAAAATATACTTAGCATCTATTGATTTCGTGATTTACGTAAAATACACGTCTTTACGTATTTTCATAAAATACAAGTCTTTTCGTAAAATACACAGTCTTTTACATCTTTTCGTAAAATACACAGAAATAAACTACTTTGAAGTTTTATTTTTCTGTTTCCAATTGTTTAATGTTGTCAAGCATGCAGAGGAATATAATTTTATTGATATGATATAAGTATGTCCCTACCATTATAAATGCTCATCCGTAACAATTCTCAAACATTTTGCTTCACAGACACTACCGTATTTGTTTTCTTTCCAGTTGAATTAAATATAACAATTAATTAATTTAGTCAACAGTAATTCATTCTACAAGCTCCAGAAGGGCCGTTTATTCAAGTTCAGTTCACTCAAACACAAGAAATAAGAACCAGCTAAAGTTACTTAGTGTTAATAATCTGAGATATATGGCAAATTTTTCCTTTGGGCAAATTTTTTTTTAGTATTGATAGCAGTTTTAGATAAATCATGTTGGTATATTAGAAAAAGCAATTTTACCACAATATAAAAATCCCTGGGTGAAAAATTTTGAAATTGAATTATTTCTTAATACATACCGAATTATGTCTTATTGTCTCTTTATTAATTATGCTTATTAATTGGTCTTAAAGATATTCTTAAGAATATCATGGCATATTCTGGTCTTCATATCTTCCAAAACACAAAATCTGGAGAAAAAAAAACTCACAATAGAAAAATACAGTAAAATAGCAAACCCTAACATTTTGGGTTAGGTCAGAAAAAGGGCTTTAAGTATAATTTCTAGTAGGTTGATCTGGCAGAGAAACTGATCATACGTGAAACACGGCTGTTACTTTCACTTGTTGAGAACCTTCTCTGTTTTTTATATTTATATCAAGAGAAAAATAGCAATATTCATGCGCTCATTACAATCAATTGAAAATAAATTTTAAAAAACTTCAGACTTACATAGCATACTAAACTTAATTACAGAAGACTTTTATCAATATTATAGCCTAGTGTACATGAGGTAAAAGGAAGTGCCAAAGTATTCAATCAACTGGAAAAGATACAAAATATATTCTCATCTTCAGTAATTGCAAGCAGGCCATTATGTTGTTTGATAACTCTTTCAACATTATTAACCGTTTCGCCACCGAAGCAGAAGGCATCATTAGAATACAAACGTAGAGTCTTCATATTTTTTGAGCCGCAAAGAACTTTCACAACAGACATTAACTCTTCAATCTTAAAGGAATATTGCCGAAGGGATATATAGCGCAAAGCAGCAAACCTTTGTAATATTGCACAAAGATCTGGAGGCTGATCATCTAAATCTAGATTGTTAGCTTCAAGTACAACAAGCTGCAAGTTAAAAACAGATAAAAAGGTTCCTAAATCCACTTCATCATTGAAACAGCTACCACTAATATCAAGCTCCAGCACAGATTTAGAATGAACTGAATTCATTAAGTAAATCAGGTCTTTAGAATTCAATCTGCAATTACGAAGGCGCAAGCATAATAAGGGATTCTTTAGTTTACATAATAAACATTCTAAGCATGTTATATGATTATCACTCAAGTTTAAGGACCGCAACTGTTTAAGATTTCCGAGAGCCTCAGATATTGCCAATAAAGAAATGCCGCATTTAAGAAGACCAGAATAGCCAAAGCTAACAGCGACTAGATTCTGGTAATTGGGAAGTTCCAACTTCATCTCTGTCACTCTTAACTGATCCAAGAGCCATTGTTCATTATGTATGCCCAAACTCTCAAGTTTTGAAGTAGCATCCCTTAGTAAGAGCCCGTGAGGGTTTCTCCTAATTCCCAAATAGCCGAAATTGAGCTGGAGTTTGCAACCACTTTCATTATTAACACTTAGGTTATTCTTTAGGATATCAACAAGGCCGTTGTTGCACGCTGCACTGGAGCTGTGCGTACATTCACAATGGCTAATCGCAAGGTCTAATACAATTTCCCTGTCGATGTCACAATTTACAGCTCTAGCCTTTGATATTCTTTCAAGAAAACACTCGATAATCTGGTGAAAACAATCTTGAGTATGGATTTGAAAAACTACTCCTCTCAGATCAATTACTTTCACAGGAAAATGCTCTTTTCTTACAATCAGTTCTATAAAAGAATACAATATATAGCATGCATATTTCATTCGTTTTTGCCAGCCAAAGCACTCGCAAACATGATCAGATAAAATTTCATGAAGAGAAATGCGACAAACAGGCCAGTTTCTTAGCATATTCAAAATTTGCATTCCCTTCAAAGGCGTTTCAAATTGCCTTTCAAGGCATATTAGCATTAATCTATTGCACAATGAGAGTGGAATATCACACAAAGATTCCACCTTAGATTTTGCCAATACCCTTAATGATAAATCTTGAAGTTTAGGAACTGGATTCTTTGAAGCTTTACAATACAAACAGTCTTCTTTAAACTCCAGAAGATATTTCATATGACATTTTCCATACCTTGGAGCCATACCTTCATCAAATGGATATAAATCTTTCCCAAAAAACTTGTCAACAGCTTTCCGATCTTTATGCATCATGGTTTAACCTAAGTGAAAAGATGTGGAGAGAATTTAAAAAAAATCACATCTGAGATACTCTAGTAAGGAACTAACTCTTTAATGCACTAGTGTTCAAACTCACTACAAATTCTTTGGAATTTGGTTCAGATAAGTTACTTCAAATTCTACCAATAAGTTATTATGAAAGTATTATTACTAGTAGTGATGTACAAGCAATTTCCATTTTTCCTAGCAAGACTTACAGAATCTAAGAATTTACCAAAGTTAATTTTATGAGCGTCATCGTGAGGCATCGTGAGGCAGCTGCATGGCTGCCTCATCTCATCTTTTGCACCGAAACCACTTCATCTTTTTTTGTGATTAAATGAAAAAAAACAATTTTTTTAATTGAAAGTAAGGAGCAAGATTAAAACTTAAAACGAACAGAAATCATTCCGTATATGAAAGGGGCTGTTCACTCCTCAACGCCTTGCTCTTTACGCTAAAGTTTTTATTGTTTTAAAAATAGCGCTGTGAGAAAGAGTCTAACTTTAGCGTAAAGAGCGAGGTGTTGAGGAGGGGACAGCCCCTTTCATATAGGGAATAATTTCTGTTCGATTTAAGTTTTAATCTTGCTCCTTACTTTCAGTTCAAAAAAAACTTGTTTTTTCTATTTGATTTTTGAAAGTTTTTGAATTAATGCAGGTTTTGATTTTGGCTCACCGTACATGAATAATTAAATCAAAATTTGCATATCAATTTTACTTTTATTTGGTTAAATGGCTTTCTCGAAAGTTGTTAAATCTTATTCACGAACGTTTTTATTAGTAATAAATATACGTAACTTACGAATTAACTTACGTAACGAACTTCTATATTTATATATTTTAATGCGTTTATTAAAGGTTCACCCACTATTCAATACCACGCTCTTTACGCTAAAGTTCAAATTTTGTTCCAATTCTTTAAAAATGACTCCTTAATCACAAAGACCGTTAAATAGAATAAATAGCTCTTACGAAAGTACTAAAAATCTTTGGCGTAAAGAGCGAGGAATGACTAGGGGGCGAACCCAATCATATACGTAATAATTTCTGTTCGGTTTAAGCTTTGATGTTGCTCCTTACTTTCAGTTGAAAAACTTTTTTTTTATTTAATTCCTGATCGTTTTTTAAATAATGCTGGGAAACCCGGCGCCCCCTTCATAACAATGTCCCTTCCTCCATGAAAACTTCCTCCATGGAAAGATCATCCCTCGACCCCCCCCCCACACTACCAGAAAACATCCCCCTCAAAACGATTGTATACTTTCCAATAACCAATACTATATGTAAACATTGGGTAAAGTTAATAACTTTCAGCCCTCCCCCCAGGGTTTTGGGGGATTAAGTCATCCAAAAAGACATATTTAGTATATTTTCGACCATGCTGAACAGAATGGCTATCTCAAAATTTTGGTCAGGTGACTATGGAAAAAAAATGAGCGTGGGAGGGGGCCTAGTTGCCCTCCATTTTTTTGGTCCACTTGAAAAGGGCACTAGAACTTTTAATTTCCGTGCGAATGAGCCCTCCCAAGATATTCTAGGACCACTGGGTCGATAAGATCACCGCTGGGGGAAAAAACAAAAAACAAGTAGGCCTAAACATGCATCTGTGATCTTTCTTCTGGCAAAAAAATACAAAGGTCCACATTTTTGCATGTAGGAGCTTGAAACCTCTACCGTAAGGTTCACTGATATGCTAAATCTGATGGTGCGATTTTCATTAAGGTTCTATCACTTTTAGAGGGTGTTTCCCCTTTTTTCAAAAATCCGGCAAATTTTCTCAGCCGCGTAATTTTTGATGGGTAAAACCAAACTTGGTGAAACTTATATATTTGAAATCAGCATTAAAATCGGATTCTTTTGATGTATCTATTGGTATCTATCCGTTTTTTAGAGTTTCCGTTACTATTGAGCTGGGTCGCTCCTTACTTACAGTTCGTTACCACAAACTGTTTGATTAATTGAAATAAATCCTCGCCGAGAAACAACCATGTGCATCTCGAAAAGTTATAACACAAAAATTAAGGAAACATATACTAGTCAACGCTTGGAAACAAGAGTGGGGCTTATCCCTGGCTAAACTTCTAACGGTCAGAGTGTTGTCTACGTTTCGCTGAATATGATTTTTACCTCTAACACTGTGCTTTTTTAAGACATCAACAAGGGCCAAAGAGGACAAATAAAAATTAAAGAAATTTATTTAAAAAAATGCAATTCATAAAATAAATGCATTTTCAATTTAATTTCTCTATTATAATAGGGCTCTATTTCCGTCAATTATTCTCCTTTTGATTCGATTGTCCTCGAAAATATGGAAAATATTTACCCAAATGCAACTTTTAAAGCAAACATTGGTGACTTTTCAGACACTGTGTGGAATATCAAAGCATATTTTAGACGCAAAAATAGAATTAGGTGTTTTTTTCCAAGGCTACACTACCTTTCTATGACGAACAAATAAACGTTCAAATGGGAATTAGTACATTTATTAGTAATGAAAACAAATACAAAAGATATTTTGACCACATAAACACTGTATATATTTTATTAATGCTTTAGTATGTCTGCTAATGACAATCGCTGCATATTATACAGCATAGTATAATTCAATAACTGGGTCCATCCAAAGTTTTGAGTTGTAAATTTTCTTCTTTAATTTTGCCTAAATGTAAGTTTAATTTATAGTCATATACTTGATTGGTCTACGACGTTTTTTGACGTAGTGCCTTAAGTTCGGTTTTCGGTTTCGGTTTTCGGTGTACGGACCATACCGTACAAACTTTCGATGACGAACAAACTAACGCTCAAATGGGGATGAGCCCATTTATTAGACAGTGAAAACGGACACAAAAGTCTGGATATCACGACCGCATTTGCACGTTTATTAATTCGTCATAGAAAAGCAGTGTGGTCTTAAAAAAAAAATCTAATTTATGACATTACATGGAGATTTGACCAAACCAACATAAATTAGATTGTTTCAATGTAGTTCGACACAGTTTCAATACATTGCAAAGTATTTCACCTTAATATTCTTAGTTTTAATAGCAGCAGTAAAAGTAGTAAAGTAAAATTAAAAGTATTGGCCTTAGCTTTAGTGTCAGCAGTAGGAGTAGTAGTAATAGTAGTAGCAGCAGTAGTAGTACGAGTAGAAGCAGTAGTATTAGAATGCAAATATTTCCTTTGGGTTAGTTCAACATCCCCCACAACAAGCCCTGTTAGTTTCAACTTCACACACCAATCTGTTCCTAAGATATTGCTGTTACGCCCTTTTGACAACTTGCATACATATGTCGTGTTATGATTCAATTAATGCTCCCCCTCAAAATTCCTTGAAAATTTCACCTTCATACCATTAGGCATAATTGTAATAGTAGTCATAGTAGTAATATTGGTATTACTAGTAGTTATGTTAATAGTAATATCAGTAGGCCTTTTAGAATTAACGTATTGCCTTTTGGTCAGTTGAACGTCTCTCTCATCAAGTTCTGGAAGTTTCAACTTAATACAATTAACCATTGTTATCACAAAGCTGAAATGTCCTTTTGATAACCTATATGTTTACAGCCTATACTTCTTGAAATTTTCATCTCAACGCTCTTAGCCTTACAAATAGATGCAATAGAAGTTGTAGTTGAAATAGTAGTAGGAGTAGTAGTAGTAGTAGTAAATGTGGCAGTGATAGTAGCACTAGTATTAGCGAGCAGATGCTGCCTTTTGGAAAGATGATCTTCCCCTTTAAGTATTCTCTCAAAGTTCCAACTTAGTACCCAAATCAATTAGTGACATACGCTCTTTTGACAATGTACATGCACATAGTATCATTTAATAAAGTTAAAATTTCCCCTCAATATTGTAAATTGAGTAGTGTGACAATAGTAGTACTGGTAGTATGCAAATATTGTCTTTTTGATCATCTCCCCTATCATTTCCTGAAAGTTCTTTATTAATCCGTATACACATAACATGTTTTAAATTTAGTTCAATACTATACTTAACATTGTCTGAAAGGCTCACCTGAATCCCATTCGTCTTTTAGGAGAGTAAACTTCAAAATATAGACCTTTCTCAATGACAAATACTATATGCAAACAATGAACTAATTGACCATATATATATATATATAAATGACATTTCTTACTTTAAGCACTTTTTTTTTCAAAATAAAACTACACAAAATAAAAATGAATAAAAACTAGTTTAAGAATCGTATATATATATATATATATATATATATATATATATATATATATATATATATATATATATATATATATATATATATATATATATATATATATATATATATATATATAAAGGCCATATTAAACTTTAGATCAGAAGACAAAGAAACCTAAAATAATTCAAACTTAAAACCACCAGAAATCATTAGTAAAGAATAAAAAAGGAAAGGAGAATGATTGATATGGCTGTAACACTGCATATAAATTTATATAAATGTATATACAGTGGGCTGTAATAATGTAAAAGGTAAATATAACATCGGTTTAAGAATGGAAAGAAAAACAAAGAATTAATTTACAACAGTTATCTAGTTCAAAATCAGTTTTATTTGAACAATGCCATAACGTGATGACATTTGATTATGAAATTTGGCGCGTTGCATTGATATTTCAGTTCCAAAGTTTTATCAGTTTTTTATCAAAGGGAAATTACGTCGTGGACATGAATGCAGACTCGCAGCTAAATTAAATATATTCACTTCCTTTTTTAACATGTGTTTATTGATATTGGTTTGATTTTTATTATCTGTAGTACTGAGAAACTCATTAAGGAGATAATCAAACACACGTTTTAAAAATTTTGCCCTTTTGTTCAAAAAAAGAAATAATCAAATGTTTAAACTACTAAAACTAAAATAATTACTTGCTAGTTTATTTTCCTTGATAGGCATGTCTCTCGATTTCCTGATTCTTAAATTTTACTTCGTAATATGCACGATGTTCGCAAAAAAGTCCGGCTCACCAAGTTTCTTTCAGCTTTCGCAATTACGAATAATACAAATTTGCACCATTTTTCAGTGACTGACAAATACATACTGACCCGCTAATGTCAGAGTAAATGGGAGGAGATGTTTGTACGAAACGAGAATGAAGTGCCAAAAATCATCAGCCGTGATATTACTGTTATATTATCTATAAAGGATGCTGTTCACATACTAATAATGAAGTTTTGGAACTGTGGGCTTCAGCCAGTCTTCCAACAACACAAAAGCCAAATACTGTGGCTAAATTGAAAGAACTGTATGAAAAGCATTCAGGGATTGCTAAGAAAAAGTCATGCCGAAGTAACAGACAAGAAGAAGTGGAACAAGAATTTTGTGCCCAGCTGGAAATGCTGTTCGATATTGGACATGCTGATTGTAATCAACTTATAAAAATTCCGGAAGACCTGTGTTTCTTGCAAGACCAGAAAAGCAACAGACAGATGTTTATGGGTGAAGAGGAATGGGTGTGATGAATTTAAATTCAAAATTCATCACGGGAAAAGACAGAAGAGGCTCCAGGATCAAGAAAGACGCAGAGAAAAGGCAAAAGTGGATCGGGATAAATCAGTGATGTTATGTTCAACATCAGTAGAAGAATACAGCCAGCTTTGTAACTCCGAGACTGAGTCATCGAATGATGAGCAAGATTATAGACCAAGGCTATTGAAGTTATCTGGCCTATCTGCACAACTGAGCTCAGAAACTGTCATGAATGAAACCGTTACACCAAGCACTCTTTCTGCCAGCAACACCATTAGTGTCACACTTTGACAGCAAATTGCTACCAGACAATGATGGTAGTTTTGCTGTTCACATGCCAATAGTGGTTTCAGGCATAAACATTGAGAAGCTTCTCAGTATTCCTAAACTACCAGCAGGTTTAGGTGAACTGAACTGATGGGCAAAGCAGTAATTGAGGCTTTCCAGGAATGGAAAGGAGTCCCAGAATGGCTTGCTGGGTTGTGCTTTGACACAACTAGTTCAAATACTGGTGTCCATTCAGGAGCAATCACAGTCATCCAACAAGCTTTCAACAAGCGTCTCCTTTTCTAGGCCTGCAGGCACCACATCCTTGAAATAGTATCTGCTGCTGTTTTCGATATGTTCTTTCTATCCTCTGGTCCTCAGATTGGTATCTTCAGTAGATTTAAAGGGCAGTGGAAATTCATCAACAAAAGCAGTATTGCTGCTCTTTACAGAGACACGGGTGGTAATGGTTGTCTAACAGAACCAGAAAAGGACTGGCTGCATCTGAAGAAGCAATAAATTGTCGCCTTCCTGCACCATCAGTTATGTCAAGATAGTCTTCCACGCGATGATTACCTGGAGTTCTTGAAGCTATGCTTGGTGGTTTTTGATGAGAAGAATCCTGTACAAGAAAGTACTCACATTAGTCCATCAGGTACTTACCATTGGGCAAGATGGATGGCTAAGGGTATTTATTGCTTAAAGATATAGTGCTTTTGAGAACAGTTTAAGCTAAAACTAAAAGAACTTGATTCTATGCGACGTATTGTCCTGTTCGCTGTCACAATTTATACCAAATCATGGTTCTCTACTCCTAGCAGTTGTGATGCCCCACTTAATGATCTGTGTCTGCTTCAGATATTGCAGTCTTACTCTGCAGTTGACTATCAGGTGGCACAAATTGCACTAAAGAAAATGAAGGGTCACCTTTTATACCTCAGCGAAGATTTAGATTTAGTCCAAAGAGAAGAAGAAATCAGATATTTGGAAAAATTATTTTATTTATATCCTTTTTCATCCTCAGTGATCGGAATCAAGCCTTTATAATCCTTTTTTTGGGAAGTATATTACTGCTTTTTCCTGTAAGTTTATTGTGGGTAGGATTTGTTTTGGAATTCTTCTTTCCTTAACTGTATGTATCCTAGCTCTTCTAGCCCCCTCAGAGAAGGGGGTAAACTATCAAATTGGTATTCAGAAGCTGACATCTCCATAGCTGCCAATGCAATTGCTATATATCCAATCTCTAGTGATGACAGCCAGAATAACACAATGATAACAGTCTCAGAGTCCCCAAACCCAAAAACTGATTCCCAGCTCAATGATTTTCAGACACCAAAAACATCACTAACATTAGAATGAATCTATTCAAATCTTTAAGATGTAGTTTCAGTGTGAATGTTAATAGAAATGGCTCTCTTACAGTTAAATTCCAAGACAGAAAGGACGCCTGCTTGGCTCTTAACCAAAATAGAATTGGTAATATTCCAGTTACCTCTGAATGGTGGACTCCACCTATACAAAACACTCAGAAAATAGTGATGTATAATGTCCCAATCGAACTATTAACTGAAGTTCTGAAAGATGGTCTCATGAATAATAAGGGAGAAATGCTGGAGGTCTTGGAAGTCCATAGGATGGGCAAGCCAGATTGTAACGGGATACTAAACAATAAGAGTATCCTTTTTATCTTACCAGTGAGTACCCAGTTTGACTCATTGTTCCTTTTTGGTCAACCTAAAGCTTATAAATCTTACCAAGAAAAGCCTATTCAATACTCAAAATGTTTAAAGCTTGGTCCCTCATCTAAGTACTTCTATTCCTCTCAGACAATCTGCCACACTTACTTTTGTAATCACCCTGTTTCTAGTGAAATTAGATGTTCTACAGCTCCTAAACGCATCAACTGTGGAGGTGACCACCAGTCTACAAATCATATCTTGTGTCCTAAATATATCCAACGGGCCAAAGTTTTAAGGATGGCTCATCAAGAAAATGTCCCGTTTCCTACAGCAGCTATGGAGCTTGCTAAGCTTTCCAAAGTTCCATTATCTCCAAGAAATAATGAGGCTAAGAAAGTATCCTCAAGCCTTTTACCCAACCCTTGCCCAGGCACTCCCAAAAATAACCAAAATCAGGTTTAGTTATCTACAATTGAGATATCCATCCCTCAGCAGGGTATTGAGCTCCCTAATCTAATCAAAATCCTAGATTTAGTCAGAAATCATGGGCTGAAAGAGTGGCATTATCACCTAATATATCCTCTCAAACAAACACTGCTCAAAAGAGAGATGGAGAATTGAGAATTCTTCAAAAGAGAATTGAGTGGTTTGCTGAAATTAATAATCTTTTTCCCAGTGAACAAACAGGCTTCAGAAAAGGACAGAGCTCTGTAGATAACACCACTCGCCTTGAAAGTGATGTTTTTAATTCTCTTAAAACCTGACAGGCTACAATGGCAGTCCTATTTGACTGGTCAGATGCCTATGGAAATGTAGTCCATCATATATTGATTGATCCTTTCATTGACCTGGATTTTCCATACTCTTTCATAGGTTTTATGAAGTCCTTTTTAGATGATAGAAGTTTTTATGTTCAAGTTAATGAGTATAAGGGAGAGATGAACCCCATTACTAGAGGTCTCCCTCAAGGAGCGATTTTGAGTCCCCTTCTGTTCAATTTGTATGTCTTAGAATTATAATTATCTCACTCATTGTTTGGCCTTCACGCAGATGATCTGATTATGTGGAAGTCCGGAAAGGATATCGTAATTCTTCAAAGTCTTATTCAACACGATGTTCAATTAGTTCAGAGATTCTCTTCAGCTTTTGGTTTTACAATTTCAATTAGTAAAACCAAAGCCATTATATTTGCTAATTGCTTAAGAGATCTTCCCAATCCTCTTCAAATTCTCTCTAGTGAAATTCCATATTGTAACTCAGTGAAGCTACTTGGCCTATGGATTGATTCTGAAATGTTATGGCATGCACATATTAATTCTTTGAAATCCATGATCATTCAGAGACTTGCTGGAAGTAAACGGGGATGCCACCCTAAAGTTATTCTGGATTTTTATAAATTATATATCAGATATAATCTAGAATATGGTATCCAATTCTTCTCAATTAGTTCATCATCTGCAATTAAAACCCTGGAATCTTTACAAAATTTAACCATTGAAATTTCTCTGGGTTTGAACAGGCACACTCCTCTGTCTAAATTAAAACAACTGTCTGGTTTGGTTTCCCTAAGTGAAAGAGCATCCAGTCAAAGGAAGAAATACTTCTCGCGACTTCAAGCTTACGGAAGTAAGCATGTTGTGTATAATGATACCTTTGCTTTGAAGGTAGCTGGCACCAATGGCCATTCATCTTGAAATCAGTTTCAATATTAGGTCCCAAATTGGAGTCAGTATTCCCCGTATGCGTACCCCTTTACTGATACTCGGCCGTAGGAAATGAGTACACCTATTTGTCAAGCAGAACTTATTCCAATAAATAAAAACCAAATTCCCAATCATGATATTCAGACTATTCTGGCTGAGCAGATTTTGCAGTTGTACCCTAATCACAGGAAAATCTATTCTGGTGAATCCGTTTAGGGTGGGAGAGCTGGAGCAGCAGTATATATCCCATCACTGAACCTTAACCTTCTTTCACCCCTTCTTTTGGGATCTTCTATTTTGTCAGCTGAATTATGTGCCATTTGCTTTGCTCTAGATGTTTTCTGAAATTATAGCATTGTGGAGGAGAATATGCTTTGCCTTTCTGACTCGCAATTGGCAAAACTGATGCTGAAAAATTAATAGAATCGGCAATGATAAGGACCTATTCAACATTAGAAGACAGCTTCTGAACCTCCCGGCTAAAGGCAACCAGATTTATTTCCAACATGTTCCAAGCCATAAAGGTATCAAATATAATGATACTGCTGATTTACTGGCAGCCAAGGCTTCTTTAATAATTCCAGATCCTCTCTCCAACCTCAACTCACGTGGTATTATTAGGAAAAAATCTAATGTTAATCACAGTATATTGACTTTATCTCCTTTTCATTCTAGATTAAACAGAGTGCTATATTACCGTCTGGAATCAGGTGCCCTTCTTCTCAATATTTGTTATTTAATTGGAAGCTACATCACTCCCCTCTATGCCGGGTCTGCTTTGCAATGGATGAAACGATCCAGCATATTTTATTCGATTGTCAGCCACTGAGAGTAGAGACTATTTCTTTTAAACGCCTATGCTTTATGGCAAATATTCCTAATACCTACACTGCAATCCTGAATTCGAGCTTGCCTTTGCAAATTTAAGATTGAGAATTTAAAATTTGATAAGCCAGGCTCCTACCTAGGAACGACGCAGTTCAGGAGAAACGGTATAAGCCCCTTTCATTACCTCCTTTCATCAAGGTTTGGGCTGAGCATAAACAGAAATTAGAGAAAAAGAAAAAAACGGAATTATGAAGATCTGGATGGGCTGTGCCTAGCTAGACAATAATAAAAAAGAATAACGTGAAATTAATTGAGTTTTGAGTTTACAGTGGGGGAATCTCCGTATTAGAAAGTAATTACAGGGTTTAAGAACGGATACGAGAAAGCGAAAATCGGGTTGTTATTTAAGTGAATTGGCGGATTTGAATATAATCTTCAGTGGTGAAGGTTATAAGATTATTGAAGACGGCAAATTAGGAAATTTGTCAGTTTTGTGCCCACATTCGATAAGGAAGATGGGAGGCACCTGTCCTATTGAGTAATCGGCCTAAGAGGAGATTATATTTGGAGTACGAGCATCAAGGGAGGATACGTGATTTGTTTTACAGGGTAGTTCCGCTGTTTGAGTTTTAGTCCAGCTAATTCACTAGTGGAATATTCGCGCGGTTTTTCAGTTTACGTTCTAGTCCAGCCCCTGTTAATTCATTTTTCAGAGATTAATTTCATTCGTGTAAAATTGCTTGCTGCGAAAGAAGTTTTTATTCCCTAGTAAAGTCTAGATATTCTGGTTATTTGAAAAATTGTTGAATCTCATTACACGGCGCTAATATTTCACAATAGTAATTGCGTATGATAATTTTTACGTGTGTCAATTGTTAAACTTGCCACGATTGACTATTTAATTAAGAGATAATATTAACTCAAGACCAAGAAGAGCAAGTGAAGCCCAAAGAAAAAGTAGGAAAATAGAAAGAAAGGCTAATATGGAGGCCTTCGAGAGAGAACACCGAGAAAATAAGGGAAAAAATGCAGGCTGAGAAAGATAAAATTAGAAAGAATAGAAAAGAGGACAAAAGGGCTAGAGTAGACGATAAAGAAAGAGATATGAAAGAAAACAAACGTAGAAAAAAAGCAGAAAGAGGAGAAAAGACCCATATGGAGGATTTTGAGAGAAATCAACCGAAAAATTTCTGGTTTCCGGATGTATGGAGACCAACTAACATTAAAAACGCTAGCTCTAGATTAAATAGTCGTTCTAAGATACTTGGCAACCAAAATCTTCTAAAAAGAATCTCGTCTAAAGGCAGTAATCATAGCCATAGGGATATTTTGAGGAAACTATCAGAATTTAAGGAAGCTAGTAAGGCAGAAGATATTGCTTTCAAAATCCTTACAGAAGCCGATAAAAAGCAGTTACAAGTATTTGTATAGACTGTTAAGGAAAACAAAAAGTAACGGTCGGACATGGTTGAAATGAGTCAGATTCATATTTACATTTTAAAAGGAAAGATGCAAGGATACAAGGAGGATGGTTTGATTGCTCTTATACGTCAACAGATTATTGAGGATCTATATGATGAATTGGATAGGGTTCGTTCCTCTTGTGAAAAGGAAAACATTGCTTACGGGGCTTGCATAATAGTACTCAGAGGAAATTGTCAACCACACGAAGAGTTAAATAAGAGGATTGACAAATTTCAGGTGGAAATTATTGGCAGGGTTCTTCTATTAATAAAGAAAAATTCTAGACCACGAAAAGAATACACCTCTAAGTTATAAAAAATAATACAGGAAAATGTAGATGAAGAAAGACAGGCCCGTAGGGAGGCCGATAAAAAATATTACCAGGATGTTGCAAAAACAATTCACAGACTAATAAAAACTCACTGGGGAAATTCGCAACGTGACGTTTTATCACAAGTTACTTATAGGCCATCGGATAGCCATAATAAATTGTCTAAGGATCAATCGCGAGAAAAGGAAAATTACCAAACATTAAACACTTTTAGGGTAAAACATGCTTTTTCTTTGACTACGGAGGGGGGTGAACTGGCCAAAAAAACAAAATGGGAGCCGGAGCCACCCTGTAGAAAAAACGAAATGCTTGATGCTCAAAATGTTGATAACCCGGTAAAATTTGATTCTTCGGAACCTTTTTTAAAAGTTGCCATAATAGACATGAGAAAGTAACCTACAAAAGAACAAATTGGGCTATAGCCCATAATAATGGAAACATTGACGAGTTTGTGAGATCATATAAAATAGAAGGAAAATTAAAAGCAAATTGGCCGAAATGGTAATTGACTCAGGGAGCGAGCAAACTTTTGTGCAAATGGATCTAATTAAAAAGACGGAGATAGACCATAAAAGTAAGATTACAACATTGTGTTATCATGGAGACAAGCACCCATGCCCGTCTGCTTGGGTTAGAATAGATATTACAAAGAATGACGGTATAATTCAAAGAAAAACGATAAAAGTAGGCTTAGTACCAACGCTAGCAGTGGACGTTTTAGTAGGAGGAGATATTGGGGATATCGGAAATTTCCTATCGTTAAAAGCAACTTCTTTAACAGTGGGAAAATTACAAAACTCCACTAAGACGGAAAAATACACAACTTCGTTGACTACGGGGGGAGGTGGACCGGCCCATAAAACAAATTGGGAGGCTGCGCCCCCCCCCTGTCGGAAAAACGAAATGCTTGGTGCTCGTGTTCGAAATGTTGATAATCCACAAAAATGGGATGCGGAAGTAAAAAGACCACAAAATATTTAAAATAAGACACGCTTTTTCGGGAAAATTTCCAGAAAATGGAAAACTTGAGAACACTTTTAACGAGTATGAGACGCCAAAAAATGTTGCCAAAATGAAGCACTGATCGCACCAGAGAAAAAGGAGACGAAATTTATTGTACGCGCTTTTCCTCGTAAAGTTCGAGAAATTTTAGTGCAATATGAAAAACCAAATGTCGGAGTTCAGTTCCAATTTTAAGACAAAATATTTGTTTCTACAGTAAAAGTAAAGAGGACTAAAAGAGAGAAAAAAGATGCAAAATGGAACTACAATAAATAAATGCAGTCAAAGATAGTGGACGCTGGAGTCCGATTCAGATTTAATGATGGTTTAATGTGCGCGATTGGAAGGTTTGAGAAAAGTAGAGATGAAAAGAGAAGTGCATGTCGGGTTTGATTGGAAAAACTGGGGAAGGAATCTGAGATTAGTACTATCAACTCAAAAGAAATTTCGATCCTTTATGAGGGGAAGGAATCCCTTGGGGAACACCCCCTGCGGGAAGTCATGAAAGATAGCCCTTTTCCTCAATGCACAACTGGCGGACGAGTTGTGATCCCTTTACCGACATTATGCCTCTCTAACCTGGAATCCTTGGGGAATACTCTCTCACAGTCACTTCACATTTTACCCAAACCTTTGTCCAGTAACCCTATTCATAGTTTTTACTCTTCATGGGAAGCGACAATTATATCCGGCAGTATATCCGACGCTTCTCCTAAGATAGTATTAGGGGTAATTAGGCCAGAAGTTGTATCCAAAAGTTTTAAATGCCCGTATTAGTAGAGTAGGAA